>NC_035439.2:6348914-6663079 GCF_002127325.2 Helianthus annuus
AAGTATAAGCAACTTTAAACGGTTCGTCATCCAAATTAGATTTTGATAACAAGAATTCTTTATCATAAACTCTTTTGCCCTGTTTTTCATTTTGACCCGGAATGTTGGACTCAGACTTTGACTCCAACTTTGACTCCTCTGTCTCATCATTATCTAACACATGATCCACTACTTTCTTCATCAATTGAGATTGTTGATCAGTGTCAGACGATGTAAAAACGACATCAATATTTTCTAGCAAGTTGACTGACGACTCCGACTCCCACTATAAATTTGTAACCTTTTGGACTCTTTCAGAATTTGGATTTCTGGGCAAATATTCATTTTCCAGTGGGGGTGGACACTTGTTATAACTGACACCTTGTTTCTTACCAGAATTCTTCTTGTCAGCTTTTTTCTTTGTGTCATTCTTCTTCTCAGTCTTCTTTTCAGAAGTTTTTTCATCAGAAACTTTTTCATCATTCTTTTCTTCAGTTACTTCATCCTCTTCAAATGCCTTCATTCCTTCAACAGTTGGATATATCCTGTCAATGACATAAGAAAAGTACATGAGTAACTTTTCAACAAACGATTTACTCTTTGAGTTTCAATTCTTTGTAATTCCAGTTTCTGTTCAAGAGCAGCATACTTCTCGATGTAGTTGTTCACAACTTTTTGCTTGATCATGAACGCTCCTTGAAGTGTCTTCATTGTTGTTTCTTGCTCTTCACTTGTGTCATTGTACATATTCATTGCTTTGTTCAGCACATCATATGATTCCTTCAATCTGTTCATATTGTGAATCAACGAACTATTTTGTTTCTTCATTGTTTCACAATTTTCACACATCACTGGACTCTTCTTTGCAACAACTTCTTCATCAATCTTGAACTTTGGAACTTCTGTCACTTTCCTTCTCACCACCGAAACAACTTCATCGTCACTGCTAACCGGTGTCTTTATGTTTTTCTTTTTCTTCTTGGCTTTATCATCTTCACTATCACTTTCAGCCATCATCTTTAAGTGTTGTTCCATTTGTTTTGCATAATATTCAGCACCATCATCATCACTATCTTCTTCAATTCTGGCAACAAAAGCTGTGTGAGCTAGAACTTGGTCAGGAATATAATCATCCCAAGTAAAATTTTCCCAGCTAAAACCTTCATGTAATTTCTCATCATCTTGATCTATTATCAAAGCTTTACCATCAGCTAAAATATATTTATCCCAATTGAATCCAGTTGATGGTTTCTATTCATCTTGATTAACCACATAAGCTCTCTTTGAAGAATCTTCAATCACATTCCTTCCATGTGCAGTTTGTGCTTGCTGTTGAGCTGGTTGTTGAGCAACTTGATGATAAATGGCCTTCCTGTAGTAATCATTTTTGTTGAAAGGATTCTGAGCTCCACTTGCTTTGCGATTGGTGAATTCCCTCTTGAAGTGTCCTTTCTCCCTGCAACGAAAACAAGTGACTTTAGATTTATCAAAACCTAAAGTAGAAATATTAGCTTCACGTAGATCATTTCTTCCTGTGATCTGCTTCAATTTCTCAGCTCTCCTCAACACACTAGCCAAACACCATTTTATATCCATTAATTTCGTCTCTTCAGCATCTATTTGATCGTAATCCTCTTTTGTAAGCATTGGATTCCCGATCTTTCCTGCAACAAAACTGCTGTATGATTCTAAAACCATTCCCAACAAAGACATGTGATTCTTAGCAACTTCCTCTGGGTAATCTTGATCATTTTCAAGATTAAATACAATGTTGCATTGAAGTTTTCTTCCATTCTTTGTTGCTGAAATGTTCGGATCAAATGATGGAAATGATGAGAAACCCGTCTTGCTGCTTGATCCTCTTGAAGAACTTCCTGATGAACCTTAAAGTTTCTACTTTTGGAGAAAAATTTGTAGTTTTGTCATTCAACCCTGCTTTGTAGTAAAGCCCAATATCTTGTTCACCATCAAAGTTTGTTAGGCCCTAAAGTGTGAGACTGACGCATCAAATTAACACAACGGGCTATGGTTATTAATTGGGTCTTACTGGGTTAGTTTATATTAGGTTTTGGACCTTTGTAGGTCACTTGGGCCAAGATTTAGGCCATGTGGGCCAAGCAGGCCCAAGGGGAGCCCATGTAGGGAAGTGGGCTTGTCTATGTATATAAACAAGTTTATAACTTGTTTTAGGGTTCGAACGGGTGGGAACCTTTGGTGAACTTCTTGGAACCTCATTGTTACAATATTCTAGAGTTAGAGAGAGAGGTAATTCGATTGTGAAGAACACTTGTACTAGACGGTTTTGCTTGTTCAAGTAATAGAATCGTGTGCAAGTGTTTAAAGGTGATTCGGTATTGTTCTTTGTTATTCATATTTTCCGTTATTCTTGAATCTCACCAAGTTTGGATTCCGCACAAACTTGGTGATTGTTTGATATCATTGAAAGATCCGGTTAAACGGGACTTACAAGTGGTATCAGAGCCTTTAGAACCTATTCTAGGCTCGGTTTGATATCAAATATTTAAGAATTAGAATTTTTGTTCATCGCGTTCTTCGTGTTCTTGAAGTGTTCATCGGGTTTCTATTGAAAACTATCCATATTTTGGTGTTTTGATTATTCTTTTTTGTGTTAAAGGATTAATTTTTTTTAAACTGATTTGGAAATTCTTTCTAATTTTGATAAGATTTTAAATCTTTGATTAATTTCCAATAGTTTCCGAAAAAATTGCTTCTAAAAGATTTTTGGTTGACCAGATCTTGTTTCAAAATCATATTGGGGTTGCGAGTTCCCATATCATCTAATCTCGAGTAGCAACCACGTACACAGGTCTCGACTCATCTGATTTCGAGTCACCACATACACACGTTTCGGATTCCGAGTCATCATTTGTGTCGCAACCTCGATTTCGACAAGAGGTTTTGAGTTGTTCACTGTTATCATTCTCGACTCATCACCTCTTCTTTCTTCATCAGTTCCCCATTTGTCACCGTACACCTGATCACCTGCAACTGTTTCGAGTAGCAATCATCTTCTCCATCTCCGAGCACCGCCACCATCTTCATCATTGTCATTCAACCTCCGACCATCGCCTTCAACATATCATCATCATCTGTTCAACGTTCACCGTCATCGTCTCAATTAACTGTTCTCCACCACATCGAACCATTGTTACTATTTCATTATTCTTAACTTCCGCTCATCACCAAAGTCATCCATCTCTTTCACAGTCTCGACTCACAAGTCATCTTGATCTCTTCACTGTTTCGAGTTGTTCACATTTATCATTCTCGAATCTCACTGGTCTCGAGTCATCTTCTTCCCGAGCAGTCTCGAGTCGCAACCTCAGTTCCGACTCGCAACCGAATCCATCATTCGACTCGCAACCATTGATTATCATCATCGAATGATTTCGAGTTGTACGTTTTCGAGTCCGACAATTCCGAGTCGCAACCACTGTTTCAAGGTCTCGAGTCATCATCTCAACAACTGGTCTCGACTTCAAGGTCTCGACTCTACGGTCTCGACTCACTGTCTTCAATTGGTCTCGAGTCACAGTCTCGACTCATCATCATCATCACAGTCTCGGCTCTTCATCATCACTATCTCGGCTCACAGTCACGGTCTCGAGTCATCATCACTCATCACGGTTTCGACTTGTCACCTCCCTCATCCATAACCACCTTACACAACCTACATCTCCTTCTTCGCCGTTTCATCACCACGACCACCACCACCTCCCCTTCAACGTCCGAACACGACCAACCATCATTCATCTCCGCCGCAAACTGTACACCATCTTCATCGATCATTCATCACTGGTTGTGGCGCCTGAGATTTACAATTAGGGGTTGGGTATTGTTTAACGGAGAAGAAAACAGACAACAAAGTTGATTCTATTCTGATTTTATTATAATAATAATAATTATTATAATATTAATCATTTAGCAATCATTACTTAATCATTTGTTTTTATAATAATAATAATAACAACAACAACAATAATAATAATAATAATAATAATAATAATAATAATAATAATAATAATAATAATAATAATAATAATAACTATTAGTATACTTTGTTTAAAAAAATTGTATTCTAAATATTAAAAAAAGGGTTTATTTTATATATAAAAAAATTAAAAATAAAAAAGGGATTGTTTGTGATAACGGTTTTGACAGATTTTCGAGGTGCGGTTCAGAAAGCGGGTTCTTTTAACTGCCAGGTGTTTGAGTTAGCGAGTACACGAGTTCTCGCTTTGGGCTTGTGTTGAGGAAATACTTAAAAGCGCACATTTTCAGGAATCACATTTTTGGGGGGGTCACATTTTAAAAATGTCTTCTAAGAGAGAGGTGCTTGAGCAGAAACTCCAAGGATTCAGTTACTCATACGGTGAATCTATAGAAGCACTTACAGGCCGGTTTGCTGAACTACTCTCTGAAATGGAGAAGGCAGAGATGGTGGTGTCTACTCACATCAACAACAGTAAGCTTCTGGATGCTATAAAAGAGATTCCAGATCAGGCGAACTGTAGTTGGTTTAGAAATGTTCACCAGATAATATTGACAACTGACTGCTACTGTTACAAAATGAAGTCAGATGAGCTGATCTCACTCATCAAATAATATGACAATGTTGACAAGCAGTCTACTAAAGGCAACACATCTGATTCAGTTTGCTCACCCACTCGTGAAGCAATTTGCTCACCCACTTGTGAAGAGATACTTTCTGTCTTTTGCACTCCTGAGTGTAGAGAAAGAAATGAGGCATATCGGTTACACAACGTTGAGTTGATTCAAGATTACAAAGACATAAAAAATAAAAACTGAAAAACATTATAAAGAAAAAATTGAAGCCCAAAGGAAAGATATCATTCAGTTGAAAGAAGATCTCAGCGCTAAGAATTGTAATTTTTTAGAAGCTCTAGCAACAATTAGTGACTTGACCAAAGAACTAGAAGACTTAAAGGTGAAATATCAGGTTAATGAAATTAATATTAAAAAGTTTGACACTTCTAGTAATTTGGTCAAGAACATTTGTAACATACAACTAGAGTATAAAGAAAAGAAAGGGGCTGGTTTGGTACACAATAAAACTCCTCCTCCATACAATCATAACTATACATATATGCCTTACACGGAAGAGGAGTTAATGAATGAGGGCAAAATGACTTACGGTCCAAAGACTGATATGTCATCATTCAACAGCAAACCTGTTGAAAAACGAGCGACTCCTCCGATCACGTTTATTTCTTCATCTGTGAATGATACTAATACTTTGTCCTCCCCTGCAGATGAAGTGAAAGTTGAAAATGTAATTGGGGATGAACAAGTATCAGAGTCTGGTTCTTCTGAAAATTTAGTAAATGAACCTAATCCAGACTTTATTTCGGCGTGTAGTATTTTTAACTCGGTTTTTCGCTCTGTGTTTAATTTTAGGCCTAATGGTTTGGGCGAAAATGTTGATGCTTGTGTAACAGCGATTGAATCGGCAGATGAAACAAATGAGCCAGCTGAACCATCTGATTCCAAATGTGATTCATCTGAAGCAGCTAATTCTGAGAAATTGGAATCAGTTGATTCTAGTGGATTCAACCCAAAGGTGTCATGTGCAGAACCGTCTTGTGCTGAAAATTCGTCAAATGTTTCAGCTGAAGTTTCTACTAAAGTTTCTGGTGTTTCATCTGACAAACCAGAACTCTCCGATTCTGTCAAAGCTGATGACATGAAGGATGACGAGAAGACTGATGTGAACAAGGCTCCAAGTACGCAAGCTGAACAATCTGAACCTTCTGTTAGTAATGAAAAGGTTCAGATTAAGCAACAAGAGCCGAAGCGAGTAGGTAAAGGACGCGAAAAGAAGAAGCCTAAACATCAAAGACGATCAGGCTCTCCACAATCCTCAACGGGCAGCAATCGTCCGCAAAAGGCTCGTAATGAGAAAATGCTTTCGTTAAGCCAGTCTGTAATGGAAAATGTGAGAAATATGCATTTGATTGTGCTAACAAAGCTTTCGAAAAGACTGGTGAGATTTCTGAACAAGACCTGCAGTCTAATCAAAAAAGGAAGAACCAAAAGAAATCTCAACCACAGAAGGCCCCTGCAAACGATAAGTATAGACATCCAAATTCATCGTCGTCTACATGAAATGTGCAACAAAATCAAGCACAGAAAGGCCGGTTCGTCTTTCAGGGCCTGCAAGAGCAAATCCAGGTGTTCAGAATGCCTTCCACGTGAAGAGACAAACATGCTTCAATTGCGGCATTGCTGGTCACATTGCAAGAAACTGCACACATCGTCACTACGTACCATATTATATGCAAAATCAGAGGGTTACACCAAAGGATAACAATCATTCCAAGCCGGTGAAGGTATCTTCACCTAAGGCAATGAAGAATGTGAATCCCATGGTTAAACCTTCTGATGGGGATTGGAACGATGCCAAAAACAAAAGCAAAGCTTTTCAGGAACAAAAACGTTTTTCTAAAACTAACAAGTCTGAAACAGCTAAAGTTGCTCAATCGAAGGCAACAAACGTGTTTGCTAAGCCGAAACAAATTTGGAAACCTAAATCCAAGGCAGTAACGTCTCCAATCCTTGAAATTAAAGGGGACTTATGTTTAAAGGAAGTGTCTTACTTTGATGCTTCAGGAAATCCCAGGACCACGATGGCCTGGGTACCTATGTCTTACTAATCCCCTTACCTTTCAGGAACAACTAAGGAGGAGCTGTTGACAATCTCTGGAATGTTGATAACGGTTGTTCCAGAGATAAAAACGGGTAACATTTCACTGTTGCAAAAAGTTCAATTTTTTTTTACAGATGATATGTTTCCTTTGGAGGAGATTAGAGACGTGAGATAAGATCAGCAAAAGGTACCGTTTAAATTCAGTACTTTGATTTGAATATTGATTAGTCTTCAATCTAATGACAGAACAGTTAAGCAAAAATATTTTCTTTTCTAGTTCATTACTTTGTATATAAAGTGTCCTTTCTCTAGTAAATGGTAAATTTGCGCAAAAATACAAGATTTATGCACAAATTTAGGGGGGGGGGGAGGGACATATAGATAGATATATAGTTTAGGGGGAGAAAACTAAGAAAATACAAAAAGAGTTTGCTGTAAATATGCATTGTTTTAAAGGGTTTGACTAACACATGTAAGGTGCCATAGCTGAAAAGACTAGGATCTACTGCGATATGTCCATAGGCTTGACGCTCAAAATGATAAAAGATACCAAGTGATATAAACATAATGAACTATGTACCATGTGGGTAACATACCAACGGCTTATGATTTTATGGTCTTAAATCTTGCGTTGATAGATAGCCAACATCTGAGGTTTCGGGTCTTTATATTATTGAATCATCCGGGGATATCTTGGCTGTCCTTCTGTTCAGAACTAAAATTGTACATGACCCTAGGAAAGAAAGTCACTTGGAATTAGCTCATTTCTATTTGAATGTTTGTATGTTGTCCCGATACACACAATTTTGATCTGATTCTGAAATCTTCTCTGAAAAAGTCGTGTACCTCCTCTGCTGCATCCAGATACATGCTGACCTGGAGGTGCTAGGCAATGACAGCTTCTGCTGCATCCAGATACATGCTGACCTAGCTGTACGTTGTCGTGCTATAGATCTAATACACCCGAAAGAGGCCCTCTAGTGCCCAAAAGAAACCCAAGAAACCTATATCAAATTGAGAAAAACTCATTTGATCTGTATATTATACCATCTCTGCAAAAGATCTATTCTGTTCTCTTCTCAATCTATTCCCAGTTAAGATTTCAGAAATCTGGATTGGACTTGTGAAATATGTGGTAGGGAAGATACTTGCATGATAGAGTGTGTTGTTTACATTTTCGGGATTTGATTAGTATTTATTTGGGTGTTCATTGTTAAGAAATCAAAACATGATAAACCAGATTATATGCAGACCTAGACACAGTCAGGATATCTTAAAAGATCACAAGAGGACAAAAACCCTAAGGAATAAAATCTCAAAATGACAAAATTCCCAATGCTCAAAGAGCCAAATTCGTACCAAAAAGGTATTTGCCTCGCCCTCGTTGGACAAAATCATTGGTCGCTCTGCTGTACGAAAGTACTGGCCTGTCACCAATGGTCTAACGTTGTAAATCGAAAAGGATGACATCAGTATTTGCCTCGCCCTCGTTGGACAAAATCATTGGTCGCTCTGCTGTACGAAAGTACTGGCCTGTCACCAATGGTCAAACGTTGGTGATCATATAATATATATATTTTTCTCTCAAAAATATACATACTTATCATAAATTTACACAAGCGTTTTATTATGAAATATATATTCTAAATATATTTAACAAGTTTCGATTACGAAAACCCACCTCCGACACTTGGAAAGTTGTAACAAAATCATGGCGAAATTTATTTGGAAAAGCAAGTTAAAAAAATACATTCATAACACTTGTCGTAGAAATATTTTCAAGTGTTATATTTCTGGAAAATTTTCGCCAGAGTTTCCTCTGTAACTGGAGGTGGCCACGCTTTCTAGCGTATCATTTTCTTTTCAAAATTTAATCAATAATTTTCCCAACATCAATCAACAAAGTTTCATCATCAAAATAGTCAAAACAGATATAAATCGCAAAACACATGAACTTGTGGTTTATCTAAAATATGTAGTAACCTTCCCCATATTTTTAGTAGATCTTTTTATAAATCCACTCTGTTTCTTGAGAATCTCGTTTTTAAAGAAAATACATTTCCACAACTTCTTGTCAAAAATTACAAAAATAGTTTTTTCTCAAAACTTCTTGTTACGCAAGTGTCTACACACTCGTGTGTTCACAAAATCACCTTTGTTTAGGAAAGATCCGGCTCTAAAAACATGATTTCATTTGACACTTGGTTCTTCGAAAATACCACTTGTAGATCCTTAGATCTACTAGTTTAGAACTCCATTTCATAAGGAAAATTATTTATACACAAGCTCATGTTACCATGTAGTAGTGTTCTTCATCTAACCACTTTCACCCTTTAACATATCCTAGTCCGTGTTCCATGAACATGACTTAGCCGGGTTAGATGACGATCCGAGCTACTACTAGCATAAAACAATACTAAATAATCATAATAAAACAAGTCTCACAAGTTCTACACAATTATTCATCTATTAACCATCTTGTTCATTCTTCTAGTAGACTTTTAGTTTATGATCTTATATGTTCATGGTTTTCGACCGACAAAATTCTTATTAACCACTTTAGAATAGAATCAAGGAGGCGTTTAGAGTCACTTACTACTAGCTCGAGGCTAGGGAAGAAACTAGTCAAAAAACGAGTGGTTAATAGCGTTGAGGTGAGGTCCTTGACAATGCGTAAGCTCCGGGATTCCTTGTGCGTGATCCTCCACACTTGAATGAATGTAGAATGCCTCGAATGAAATCGAAAGGTGGTGATGGTGGTGCCTATGTGGTCGGCCGAGAATATGGGCAAGAGGGAGAGAAGGAGTGAAGTTTTTGTTGTGTGGTTAATGAATGATGAAATGATCTTTGTGCTAACTTATAATCCATCCATCACAATTACCGCTTGGATCTTATGTCTAGAAGATATTAGACATGGGTGATTATAATATTCAAAGTTTGTAAGTGTTTGTCCCCTCATGGGACCGAACTCGTTGGGGGGGGGGGGTTCATGGTTGGATTCTAACTAAATAGTAAGAGTATTAGTTAAGCTTAATTAGGAGGTTAATTAGTTACTAGCATGTAGTGTCTTGTGACGGGTGTTAGGGTATTCGGGGACCCTAACTAGCTCAGAAAAAGAAAAACAGTGTCAATGACAATATTTTTATGTTCCGGGTAAAGTCCGGTTGTTCGGTTAGACACCGGTTCGTTAAAGTGCTTAATTGCACCTTTTAGTGTCTTTTAAGTACCCTTTTTGTATCCTTTCATTTCCCGACACCTAGGGAGATATTCTGGATGATAAAACGACATTTTCACATAATATTCCAGTGCCAAAATGCTGATTATAGCTGAATTATCTAAATTCCTGTACTTAAAGTGCGTTTCGGGTGGTTTTTAGTGCTTAATTTTGCTTCCGTAATGTATATATATATATTAACCCTTGTATGTACTCTTGGGTTTTAATGTATTTTTGTTATTGGACCTACACCTAGGATCCAATTTTATTATCTGACTGCTTTCTGCAGTTCTGCTGACACAGTGTGTCTTACCGGTGAGTTTACTAGTATTTCTGACGCAACGCTCTCGTTTATGCATAAAGGAATATTTTGTAGTATACAACATGCATCAATTCACTTGTTTAGCATGTAATCAGTCAATACTGACATTTAAGCACATAATTGCAGTCATTAAATAATAATTAAAGTGTACGAAAATTACCGGTTTGTGCTAGTTGTCACAGCCGTTTGGGTTAACCAACGCGCCGGCTGTTTTTATGGATTTAATGAACAGAGTTTGTAAGCCGTACCTCGATAAGTTTGTGATTGTGTTCATCGACAATATCTTGATTTATTCAAAGACGAAGGTTGAGCACGAACAGCATTTAAGAGCTATTTTGGAACTACTTAAAAAGGAAAAGTTATATGCCAAGTTCTCGAAGTGCGAGTTCTGGTTACGTGAAGTCCAATTCCTTGGACATGTGGTTAATGGAGATGGAATCCATGTGGATCCCACCAAGATTGAAGTGATAAAGAATTGGGAGACTCCAAAGATGCCAACCGAGATTCGGCAATTCTTAGGATTGGCTGGTTATTATCGAAGATTCATTGGGGATTTCTCAAAAATCGCTCAACCTTTAACTTCCCTCACCCAGAAGGACAAGAAGTTTGATTGGGGAATCAAACAAGAAGAAGCGTTCCATTTATTGAAGAACAAGCTTTGTAATGCGCCGATTTTATCGCTACCAGAAGTAACGGATGATTTTGTGGTATATTGTGACGCCTTGCATCAAGGGTTAGGATGTGTGTAGATGCAGCGACAGAAAGTCATAGCTGACGCGTCACGCCAGTTGAAGGTTCATGAGAAGAATTATACCACGCATGATTTGGAATTGGCCGCAGTGGTATTTGCATTGAAAATCTGGCGACATTATTTGTATGGTACGCGATGTACAATCTTCACGGATCATAAGAGTCTGCAACACATATTCGACCAGAAGGAGCTAAACATGAGACAAAGACGCTGGGTCGAGTTATTGAGCGATTACGTCTGCGAGATTAAGTATCATCCAGCGAAGGCGAATGTGGTCGTCGATGCCCTAAGTCGAAAGGAAAGGATCAAGCCCATAAGGGTTAGTGCTCTAGAGATGATTGTCCAGGCAGATCTTTCATTGCGCATTCGTGCCGCGCAGAAAGAAGCTCTAAAAGAAAGGAATATTGAGGAAGAATATCTTCGTGGGATGGAGAAGCAGTTGGTACCAAACAAGGAAGGAACTTTATATTTCATGAAACGGATTTGGGTTCCTCTGTTTGGTGGTTTGAGAAAGGTTATTTTCGATGAAGCTCACAAGTCGCGGTACTCAATTCATCCAGGAGCGGATAAGATGTACCAAGATCTTAAGGATTTCTACTGGTGGCCTAGGATGAAAGGCGATGTTGCAGTATATGTTAGCAAGTGTTTAACGTGCGCCAAGGTAAAAGCCGAATACCAGAAGCCTTTAGGACTTCTGCAGCAACATGAGATACCCAAATGGAAATGGGAACAGATTTCAATGGATTTCATAATGAAACCGCCAAGAACGCCCAAAGGTCATGACACTATTTGGGTAACACTGGACAGGTTAACGAAATCTGCGCATTTCTTGCCAATCAGAGAAAAAGATAACACGAGCAAACTTGCTGAGATATACATGAGAGAGATCGTTGCACGACATGGAGTGCCTCTCTCGATCATCTCTGATAGAGACGGAAGATTTGTGTCCAGAATTTGGCAGTCCTTTCAGGAAGCATTCGGATCTCAGTTGAACCTGAGTACAACTTTTCACCCACAAACAGATGGACAGAGTGAACGAACGATTCAGACTTTAGAAGATATGTTGCGAGCTTGCGTAATGAATCTAGGTGGGAGTTGGGATACTCACCTATCATTGGTCGAATTTTCATACAACAACAGTTATCACGCAAGTATTCAAGCCGCACCGTTCGAAGCTCTTTATGGACGCAAGTGTCGATCACCGATTTGTTGGGCTGACGCAGGTGATAGATAGTTAGTTGGTCCGGAAGTGGTCCAGGAAACTACAGATAAGATTGCACAGATCTGAGAGCGCATCAAGGCGGCTCGCGATTGACAAAAGTGTTATGCAGATCGGAGAAGGAAACCTCTGGAATTCGAGGTGGGAGATATGGTTTTATTAAAGGTTTCACCCTGGAAGGGTATGGCACGCTTTGGAAAGCGTGGGAAGCTGAATTCGCGCTATATTTGTCCATTCAAGATTCTGGAGAGAAATCGTTTGGTAGCATACAAGTTGGACTTACCTGCTGAGCTTAATGGTGTTCATGATACATTTCATGTATCGAACTTGAAAAAGAGTCTAATACAAGAAACTGTTGTCATTCCTGCTGACGAAATTCATATTGATGACACGCACCTTGTTGAAGAACCAGTTGAGGTTACTGATTGGAAGGTGAACAAAACGCGCAGGAGTAGTGTCAAACTCGTCAAAGTTCGTTGTAATGCAAGACATGGTCCAGAATACACATGGGAACGTGAGGATCGTATGAAAGAAAAGTACCCCCATTTATTTCCTAAGACCCCTGCAACTAGAAGTAGAGCCTAAAATTTCGGGACGAAATTTTCTTAACGGGGGGAGAATGTGATAACCCTCACAAATCTAGGTATTCGTACAAATTAATTAATATTTTAATTAGTGCTTAATTACTGTGCTTGATTTCAATTATGATTAAACTACTTTATGTTCTCTGATACATACATACTCATGCATCATACTTTATTACTGTCACTCCATTTATTATACACAAACATTAGTGACGAACTTGATGCACAAAAGCACAGTTAGCACAGTGAGCGGATAACCCAGTAAACATTCTGACATTGCCAGCACTAGACAGACATTGTTTCTGAGGCCAGTATGAGCCAGGAATGGAATACTACACTAGTAGGGAGTGTAGGGAGGTGAGGATCATAAAACTGCGTCACTAGGTGATAGTTATAGTGACCGGAAGTGCCTAAAACATACTTTAAGTGCAAAATTCTGCACTAAGTACCAAAATTCAGGATTTAACAATGTTAGTAAAGTGCAAAAACTTAGTAAAATAGTCCTAGACACATTCCAAAGTGTTCGGAATTTAATGTGGCACTAAAAACAACATAAAAGACACTTTAAAGCTTTATTTAGCACTTTAACGGATCAACATCCAACCGAACAACCGGACTTTACCCGGAACATAAAAATTTTGCCAAATACATTGTTTTTACGTTTCTGAGCTAGTTAGGGTCCCCGAACACCCTAACACACCTTATATTATAACACATAACAATACACTAACTAGACACTTTAAACTTAACTAGATAAGTAACTAATTCACCACCACCCAACCCCATACCCCCCACCTTCGACGGTCACAAGGGTGGGACACACCCTTGCTTCTTTTGAATATTTAATTTGTTGATTGTTGGACATTAAGGAACACTTTACATATTGGATAAACATGAAGTTTGGTTTATAAATAAGTCTAAGAGATCTTTATCTTCTTTCATTCAAGAACATGAACTAGTAAGATGTAAGTGTTAGAAATATGAAGGATGATGAAACCATCCACCCATGAACTTGAAACTTGAATAAATGTAATTTTTCTTGAAAAATAAGGTTATAAACTTGTAGATCTAAGCATCTAAAAGTGGTTTTTCAAAAGAACCAAGTGAAAGATACTAGTCTTGTTAAAACTCGGATCTTGCATGAACTAAATATATTTTTAGTAAGTAAACAAGTGTGTGAACACTTGTGTAACAAGAAAATTTAACAAGGAAATATTTTTGTAAATCATGACTAGAAGTTGTGAAACTTCAAATTCTTTAAAAATAAAGTTTTCAAGAAACTAATCTTATTTTTAAAGATAACAAGACCTACTAAATGTGTTAGTGACTTACTACATATTTTTACAAAACTTTCAAGTTCATGAGTTTATGATTTAGTCTTATTTTTGTCAAGATTAGTGATTAAATATTGTATGTTGTTGATTGTTAAATTGTTTGATTGATTTTACAAAAGAAAATTATATGCTAAAAGCATGGACACCTCCATTTACAGAGGAAACTCTGGCGAAATTTTTCTAAAAATATAACACTTAGAAATATTTTTATAATAAATGGTTCCAAATATATTTTTAACTTGGTTTTCAAAAGAAACTTCGCCATGATTTTTGTTACAAAAATACCAAGTACCGGAGGTGGATTTTCATGAATAAAATTTGTTAAATATATATTTAGAATATATATTTTATAATATAACGCTTGTGTGATTATTTGTTATTCTGTGAACTAGACATATTATTATTAGGGTAAAAACAATATAACTTGAAAACACTATGGAATTACTACTCCAAAACAATACCAACACTCTCACGAAATAATTATTTAGTTACACAAGTATTATTGTTACAACGCGAACTTTAAAACGTAACTCATGTATTTTTCAGAAAATACTCCTATTTGTACATTTTTGGTGAAATATTATTTTGGAAAAATTTATGAAATAAAATATAATATATTTGGGAAAAATATATTTATTTTGGAAATTAAAACATTTTAGACAAAATAATTAGAATATATTTTTCAAGTGAGACTTAAAAATATATTTTCGGAATTATAAGTATACATATATTATTACCCTCATCCTTGGGAAGGAAATACGAATATAAAATAATTAAGAAGTGTGAACACGAAATAGTTGTCTAACTATTTCCCAAAAACGTTAAACCTGTTGGGATTGAACCCTACAAAAGGAACAGATAATAAAAGCCAAAACTGGATCACAGCAGTAGATTCAGAATAAGCAGATGTTTGGTTGCAAGTCTCTCCCCTTGAAAGTGGTTTCAACATCTGCTGACCTCCTATCTGCTGATCATGCAATCTGCTGACCTACAACTGCTGTCCAAGACAAAGTCTGATAGAAGAACTAAAGCTCTGCTGCTCAATCTACCGCCTTGGTTCAAGCACTGCCGATCATGACAAGTATTGCTGGGTTCACAGCAGTGGAAGGATACAGCAGCAGTTTATGTTTAGTTTATGCATTGAAATGTAATATCAGTAGTTAGCATAACAGTGTTTGTATAGATCAGAAGTTAGAGTTTGTTAGGAGGTTAGATGTCACTTTCATGGTGTCGTCAGCTTTGATGCTCAGTGGTTTGCAAGTGCCTATAAATAGAACAGTACTCTGTACTGTTCTGTTCAGCTCATTCACCACCTTCTTTCTGCACGAACAAACACTGAGCTCAGGCTGAGGGGGAGTTTGCATATCATACACACATTGTAATCAGAGTTTGAAAATAAATTTAATCATTTGATTCAGTGTTAGAAAATGTATGATTGATAGCATTTCTTCTGTTTGATTGTGAAAAGTTTGGTTCCATTAAATTCCGCTGCACTACTCTTCCATTTGTTCATCTAAATTCAAACACAAATCACAATCAATCCAAACTCAGATCCTAACAATTGGTATCAGAGCTAGGACAGTCAAACTTGATTTAACAATCATTTTGACGTAAATAGTTCAGCTCGAAATTGTTGATACTGATCGTTTGTTCGTTACGTTGAAAAACAGAGTAAGGTTTAATCACCGATAAAGTTGATTAATCAGTACCTGTAAAACAACCGGAAAGATGTCGCAATCACAAGATGATAATAATAACATTGGCTCTTTGTTTAAACCACCTATGCTGAAAAGAAATGAGTACAACATCTGGGAGCGAAGGATGCGTCACATCCTCGCTCAACAAAACACTGGATGTTGGAGGTCTGTCGTTTTCGGTCCTCATGTTCCTATGGTGCCAAGCGCAGAGGACGCCAAAAAATCCGTTCCTAAACCAACTGAAAATTACACTGAATTGGATTTTCAGAAGTTTGAACTGGATGCCAAAGCGTTTAGCATCATAGCCTCTGCACTCCCCAATGAAATCTATGCTGGACTGTTACATTGTGACAGTGCAAAAGAATTGTGGGATGCATTGAAGGAACAGTTCGGAGGAACGGAGGAGGTTATCGAAAACAATAGGGAAATTCTGAATCAGCGGTATGAAACGTTTTGTCACATCAAAAGGGAATCACTAACCCGACAATTTGAACGTTTCAGTTGTCTCATCAGTGACCTAAGGCTTGTTAAGGTTACATTTCCAAATGCAACCCAAAATAGCAGGTTCCTTGGATCACTGCCAGAAAAATGGGACACAATTGTTTTTGTCACCAGGAATTCAGCTGAATTCAAAGATCTGACCCTGACCCAACTCCATGGTAGACTCCTGACCTATGAAAGGGAGTTGTACCAAAAAATGAGGTTGCAAGAGTCTGGTAAAGTTGCTGATGATTATTCATTCGGCGGCACAGCTCTGTTTGGTCAAGAAGAATCTGGCAGTAGTAGTAAGGATCAGAGTTATGATCATTTTATTGACATAACAGCTGGGGGTAACTTCGTCAACTCTGATTCTCACTCTACAAATTATGCTTTCACAGCAAATACTGAGAACCAGAAGTCAAATAATTTGTGTTTTGAGCTGAATGATTTGCAACATTTTGATCCAACTGACTTAGAGGAGATGGACATCTTGCATCAGTTGGCCTTGCTTAGTGTAAGAACAAGCAAGTTCTACAAAAGAACAGGGAGAAAATTTCCAGGGCTTCATGGAAATTTAAGGGTGGGGTTGGATAAATCGAAAATCAAGTGTTACAAGTGTAGTAGGCTAGGTCACTTTGCTAGAGAATGTAGGAGTCAAACTACTGGTCCCATAATAACTCACCCTAGCACAAATCCTAGACCACAACAACAAAACACTGTGCACTATACCCAATATGCCCCTGCAGCACATGTTAGCACTGCTCATTATGCTGCAACCCCTGTGCCGGTGCATTATGTTCAAACCACTGTTCCACAAATTCAGTATGTTTAAGCCCCTGTCCCTCAGGCACAAGGGCAACCTGCTGCACCTCAAACAGCTGCTCCAACTGTGACACAACCAGATCAGCAAAGCTTTTTCACACAAGGCTTTGTTGATTGGAGCAGCATGCCTGAAGAGCTGGGTGATGAAAATTTTGCTCTATATGCTTCTAATGATGCTTTTAATGATGAATTTTGTTTCATGGCATTAGATTCAATACCAGAAGGGGATGAAGCTGAAGGTGAACAGCTAAGTGCTGAAACAGTGGATGAAGTTGCTGAAGCAGTGGTTACTGCAGTTGCTGGTGAACTACTGCTGGAAGAAAATTCAGAAATCCTGATTGAACCACTGACCGACCCTTGGTCCAAAGAAGACAAAGAGGAAGAAGAGCCGAAGAAAGCTGGTGATGAAGAAGAGAGAGCTGATGAAAAAGATAATCATCAATGTGATTGTGCCATGATGGCTGCTGCTAAGGTATCACCTCAAGTTCTTGAAAAACTGTGCTCAGACAACTGTATTATTGCATTTGCTAACATTAAAGAGGTGAATGAAAACCTTAGAGATAAAATCTTGTCTGATGAGGCCAAATTTGAAAAGTCATTGAAAGAACTTAGAAACAAATTGGCTGAAAAAGATAAAGAGATCAGCAGTTTGAAAGAAGAACAAAGCATAACCAAAACTCAACTCCAAACTATGGTAGAAAAATACCAAGTTTGCAAAAAGGAGTTAGAGTCTACCCAAATCACCTGTGAAAGGTGGGTGGAGTCTTGCAAAGGGTATGAGGTTATGCTTGAGAAATAGCTTAAAAGCAATGTCAAGTTTGGTATAGGTCATAGAAAATATGATGACATTGCAAGCACTGCTGCAATGCAGGCTGTTTCTTCTGAAATCATACCAACCAACAAAAATGGCCAAGAGGTTAAAATAACCGACAAACTTGGTAACAAAATTACTCTGGAAAGATCTGTGGGATCCTCAACTTTTGAGGAAATTGAGAAATACCAATTTAAACCCACATGGTCTGATGAGTGTGATATCCTTGAAAATTTCAAACCAACGGATTTCACAACCACTGATGGTGTAAAAGCTCCAAAAGCAAGAGTCATTCCTATCAAAGATATCCCAACAGAGGTTCAAAACTCTGTTGCAAAGGAATCTGAGAAAAGAAAGAAAAGAGAAAAGATCAAAAACTTGTTTTGTGAATTCTGTGAAAAGAAGAATCATCTAACAAAAGATTGTTTTCATCTAAAAGCATATGATATAAACAAAACAAGTAACATTTCACCTGCTGCAAGCTGCACCATCTGTGGTAAAAATAACCACAAGACTAAGGAATGTGTGTATCTCAAAAACTTTGATGAAAAGAAGAAAGAGTACACTGCAAAAACATCCTTAAGTTCATCAGCATCATCTGTTAAGTTCACCAAGAAACAACCACTGTTCATCCCTGTCCAAACTGCTGTCACAAAACAGCTGAACCAAACATCTGTTCAACGGGATGTACAGGTGACAGATGCACCTCCAGCCAATCAATTCAGAAAAGGCAAGGAAAAAGCATCATACCAAAGGATTCCACACGTTTATGAGACTTACAAAAAGCCCTCTAAACCAAAAGTGAACAGGCATCCTTTTGGTTATCAACAGATGATAGGTCAAGACCCCCAATAGTGGTTAGAGAAATACATTCCCAAAAATGTACAAACCCCTGAGCTAACCACTGTCCATGCATCTGCCTCCATCCCAGACACTGTTGAGACCCCATCCAAAGCCCTGTTGGCTTTGGAAACCTTTTTGAACTAATCCTTTACTTCATGTGCAGGGAGCTTCTGCATGCTTAGATAGTCTTTGGTATGTAGATAGTGGAGGCTCCAGGCACATGACAGGATGTAAAGCCGTTCTTCAAGATTTCAAAATTCATGGAGGGGGTGATATATCCTTTGGTAATAATAGTAAGGGAAAAGTTCTGGGGTCTGGTACTGTAAAGTCTGGAAATGTAAAATTTGAAAATGTCAATCTTATCGATAATCTGAAATTCAACCTCCTGAGTGTGTCTCAAATGAGTGATAAAGGGTTTGGATCATTCTTCACAAAGGATTGTTGTAGGATTGTCGGACCAGAAATGGTTAGTAAGATTGAAGCAATAATCAAGAAAGGCTCAACAAAACTTGTTGCTCAAAGAAGTGGCAATGTTTATGTTGTTGACTTGTCAAGAGAGTGTCCCAGAGCTGATGCCTGTCTGTTCTTAGCTGCCTCTAACAAAGAGACAGAGTTATGGCACAAAAGACTGGACACACAAATCTCAAAACAATCAATGAAATTTCAAAAAATGGCTTAGTAAGAGGCTTACCACAAAAAATGTTTTCATGTCCTGAACACTGTGTTTCCTGTTTTAAAGGAAAACAGCACAAGAGCTCTTTGAAGTCCATTGAAGAGTCCAAAACAACCCAGTGTTTGCAAATGTTGCACATGGATTTGTTTGGCTCAGTGCAAGTCATGAGTCTCAAAAAGAAAAGATATTGTTTGGTTATTGTTGATGACTTCTCTAGGTTTACATGGACCTTCTTTTTACACTCCAAAGATGAGACTGCAGGTATTTTGCAAGACTTTGTGATACAGGTTGAAAAGCAATTTGACCTTCCAGTAAAAGTCTTCAGGAGTGACAATGGCACAGAATTCAAAAATAAGGACTTGGATGCCTTCTGTGTGAAGAAAGGGATTGTAAGGCGATACAGCATTCCTAGAACACCAGAGCAAAATGGGGTTGTTGAAAGAAAGAACAGAACACTGATTGAGGCTGCCAGAACCATGCTTGAAGATTCAGGTTTGCCATTAACTTTTTGGGCAGAGGCAGTAAACACAGCTTGCTATGTCCAAAACAGAGTTTTAATCAACTCCAGGCACAAAAAGACTGCTTATGAAATTCTGTATAAAATAAAGCCATTAATCTCATATTTCAAAGTTTTGGTTGCCCATGCTTCATTTTGAACTTAAAAGATTCTATCTCAAAGTTTGCAGCCAAAATCGATATGGGATATCACCTGGGATACTCATCCACTGCTAAGGCTTACAAAGTGTTTAATACACGGACCAAGGCAGTGGAAGAGACCTTGAATGTAAAGCTCAATGAACTTTCATCACTGAAAATCCCTGCAAATCCTGCAGAATTGTTCGATCTTGAAAAATTCACTTTTGAAAATACTACTGTCAAGACTAACACTGCAGGTCCATCAGAGGATTCATCACCAGACTATGGATACAAAATCATCATTCCTCAAAAGTCTGCTTCAAGAGGGGGAGCATCAGTTGTTCAAAACAGTTGTCAAAGCTCAACCACTGCTACCTCAACAGTTGTTGACCAAAGTAGCCCCTTAACCACTGCTTCCACCTCATCAAACACTGCTGACAAAAGTCCTCAAACAGTGGATCAAAGTCAACAGGTGTTCACACCTTTACCTCCAATGCCTCCACCTTTTGAAGCCACTGTTGGGTCATCAAAGTCACCAACAGTGGTTAGCTCAGATGATACACATCTGCAGCCTTCACCACAAAATGCCATCATTCCCTACCAAGGAGAGCTAATCTTCTTGAAATCTCATCCACCAAATCAAATCATTGGCAACATCAATGAAGGGGTGCTCACAAGAAAGCAGTCCCAAAACATTTGTCTTTTTGCTGGCTTTCTATCACTCCATCAGCCAGTCAAGAAGAGCTGGGTAGAGGCCATGTAAGAAGAGCTCCAACAGTTCAGAAGACAACAAGTATGGGAGCTTGTACCACTGCCAGAGAATGTAAGTCCAATTGGCACAAAGTGGGTCTTCAAAAACAAAACTGATGAAAGGGGCATTGTTGTCAAGAATAAAGCCAGGCTTGTGGTTCAAGGCTACAGACAAGAAGAGGGAATTGATTATAATGAAACTTTTGCTCCTGTTGCAAGACTTGAAGCAATCAGACTCTTTCTGGCCTTTGCTATCAACCACAATATCAAGGTGTACCAAATGGATATAAAATGTGCATTCCTCTATGGTAAGATTCAAGAAGAGGTATATGTCTGTCAACCTCCAGGTTTTGAGGATCCATTTTATCTAGATCATGTCTACAAGCTAAACAAAGCTTTGTATGGCTTGAAATAAGCACCCAGAGCCTGGTATGGAACTCTTTCCACCTTTTTACTTTCCATTGGTTTCAGCAGAGGCAGGATTGATAAAACACTGTTTTTAAAATGGAGAGGAAAGGATTTGATGATTGTCCAGATTTATGTGGATGACATCATTTTTGGAAGCACATGTAATAAAATGTGTGAAGAGTTCAGACAACTCATGACAGCTGAGTTTGAAATGAGTGCAATGGGTGAACTCCAGTGCTTTCTTGGTCTCCAAGTAAAGCAGCTGCAAAATGGCACTTTCATCCATCAAGGCAAACATGCAAAAGAACTTTTAAAGAAATTTGATATGGATGATTGTAAGCCATGTAGTACACCCATTGCAACCAACAAATTGGTCATGTCTGAAGAAAAGGATGATTCGGTTGATCAGACCTTATATAGAAGCATGATTGGGTCTTTATTGTACCTAACTGCATCTAGACCAGATATCATGTTTGCAACATATGTCTGTGCAAGATCCCAATCATCCCCTAGAAAGTCAAACCTTATTGCTGTAAAAAGGATATTCAGATACCTCAAAGGTGCTCCCACACTAGGTATCTGGTATCCAGCTGATGGTAAAATTGAGCTTTCAGGTTTCTTAGATAGTGACTTTGCTGGATGTGATAAAATAAGGAAGTCCACCTTAGGAGGGTGTCAATTCCTAGGCAATTGCTTAGTGTCTTGGCAAAGCAAAAAGCAAGCAGCTGTTTCCACATCCACTGCTAAGGCAGAATACATAGCTGCTGCAAGCTGTACAGCCCAACTGCTCTAGCTTCAAAATCAGTTTCTGGATTTTGGTATCACTGCCTTGAAGACCCCACTCATGTTGGACAGCCAGGCAGCAGAAAATATCATCAAAAATCCAGTTTCCCATTCAACCACCAAACATATCGACATCGGACATCACTTTGTGAGGGATTGCTATGAAAAAGTTTTGATTTCTCTGCATCATGTTCCAACTAAGGATCAGCTGGCAGATGTGCTAACCAAAGCATTAGACACATCTACCTTTGAAAGCTTGATCTCTAGGATTGGTATGCTCAACATGGAATAACAGGCAAAATCCTGTTTTTCTATGAATAAAAGCATTAAAATGTTTTCAGAAAATCAAAAATCCATCCTTAAAAATAGCTAAAAGTGAATTTTTCATTAAAATCCTAAAAGTCTGCCATAACCACTGATGGGTTCAAAAGTCTGTGCTGCTACAAAAGTCTGTCCTCTGCTGAAAGTCATCCCCTATTCTCATTTTCTTTGGTTAACCACTGATGGTCAAAATCAGTGGTGCATCCGCTGCTAGGCTATCTACTGATGGTAAAAAGCATCCACTGCCATCCATTATCACTACAACTACTGTCTTCACCAGTTGTTATCACAACCTGTACTGTTTAAAAGTACGGTCCTTCACCTCACCAGGGGATGGCATGCGGGCAGTACTTAGGGGTCAGACCTTTTGTAACTGCTGCCACGTCAGCATTCACTCTTCTTCTATAAAACCCCCTTTTCAACACCCAAACAAGGTTTCACTGTCGAATTGAATTCTCAAAAATTCTCTTCTCAAAGCAGTTTCCATCACATTTCATCAAATTCCTTCACAATTTCATCTTCGATTCTCATCTTCAAAATGACAAAATCGAAATCATCCGCAAAAGCCTCTAAAGGGGCCTCTCAAAAGGTTGCCTCCACCGAAATCCCACACAAACCATCTCATAATCTACTGGGTCTTCTCACAAAACCCGGTACCATCGACACATTTGATTCCATCCTCGATCTGCTCAACGCCTCAAAGTACAAAACTTTGTTAACTGCTGATGCACCGATTTACCTGCAAACTCAGAGAGAGTTTTGGAAAAATTGCATCCTTGAAAAACAAGGAAAAGATGTCATAGCCATTAACTCTACTCTGCAGAAGAAAGCAGTCCGAATAACACCGCAATCAATATCTGAAGTTTTTCAACTCGATGATCTGCAAGGTAAAGACTCTTTCCCTAAAAACGAGTTAAAAATTGACTTCACTGAGAGAGGGTATGCAGACACAATGAAGAGGGACACCTTACAAAAAGGTTTTTTCCCTTCCGCAACCAGATTTTTATTTCATACCCTTCTCATATGTGTTTCAAACAAACCACTTCCTTTAATGAAATACCAATGAAAATTCAAAACTTGGGGTATGCTATTTTACAAGGAGAAAATCTTAACTACTCCAAGGCAATTTTCAATGATTTGGTTAAAAACGTTGAAACAAAATCATTCTTACTGTTCCCAATATTTTTAAGTTATTATTTTGAGAAAACGTTCAGTAAGGATGATATTGCGGTAATAAACCAAGGTGAATCTTTTCAAATAAACAGCTTAACTGCTGAAACATTTTCAAGAATGTTAGCACCTTGTAAAACACAAGCAGAGGTGCCTGAGCAGACTTTAGCAGCAAACACTGCTCCTCAGGTATCTGCTGCTGAGCCCACTGCTCAAGGTGATCAAGGCGGCCAAACAACTGTCTTGAAACCCACACCTAAAATCACCAAAAAACCACAGAAAAAGAAAAATCAAAAACCCCCCAAACCCATCAAAAAGGCAACTCTGGAGGATGAGATACCAGAGCAACTGGCTGTGATTGCACAAAAATCACAACAAACCACTGCTGCTCCTTCCTCACAGCAGTTGGTAGAAATATCTCCACCTATACCTGAAAGTCCTCCTGTCTCTTCACAAAAAGAACAGGTTGTACACACAGGGTCACCACATCATGAGGCTCTGGAAGCACTCGTTTCCATCCTCCACAGCCCAATACCCGGGGCAATTCCGCTTTCTAAACCTACCTTCACATCCCCAATTCCACCAAACACCAAACTGCTGTTGGATGCAATTGATTTAAACCTAGCACAAACCAGTCCTTCTCAATCACCTATTCATGAGAAAATATCTCAACAAGAGACTGGGCTTGATGTATCACTCTTTGCTAACCCACCAACACAACCTGAGGAGGTTACACCCCTTGAGTTACACGTAACTCTTGGTGGTATTCCAAGTGAAGCAGCCACTACAAGTGTTGAACCTACAGGTTTACACTTGGACAGTGGTTACATCAATAAGACTTCCTTGGAGGCAATTCCTTCTATAACACCTCTGTTATCTGCCAGTGAGTTTGTACTAACCAATGGTAACATCAAAAGATTATCAAGTGTTGAAGGAAGAAGACCCCAGTACCAAGAAAAAGGGGCATCAGTTGTTGATGTTTGGAGTACACTCCCTACTTCAACTTCTAATAAAACCGCTGCTAGTGGGAAATCAGATGATCCCATTAACTTGGGTGACGGTTTAAAGTACCAAGAATTGACGGAACGTGTTGAAAAATTGGATACATCTGTTGCAGAAATTAAAGACATGCTGCAACAGTTGTTAACAATTCAAAAGGTACCATCCACTGCTGTTCCATCTCAAACACCTGCTCCACCACCAGCAGATGTTACAAATGAGCTCTGGAACCTCTTTCAACCTTTTCTCCATCAACAATTTCAGTTGGCCGAGCAACAACATGAAAAACATGTTCAAAATCTCAAAAAGGCAATGGAGTCTAGGTTCAGGGATACAAACGATGACATCAAGGCTCTTAAGGCCCATTTGCTGAAAACCACTGGCACTGCTCCTCCAACTGTACTTTATATTGATGACCTCCCTACAGATAATGCCAAAAAGGGGGAGAAAATGAAGGAGTGGGTAAAGAAGGGGATTGATAATGGGCTATACCTTGACACAGAAAAGGATGCAATGCTCAGAAATATTCCTTTGCCAGATGGTAATAAAAAGGTTGATGTTACCAAAAATGCACTTGATGATGCTGTCATAAGTGTAAAGAAGGATAGAGCGGCAAAGGATCTAGCAAGGTGGAATGAGGAGAAAAGAGCTTTCATGAAGCTGAATGCGCAGGGTTGTTCTGGTGAAAAGGATGATCAAAATCCGATTCCAAAAAGAAATCCTACTAGAAAAGTAAGGAAACCCAAATCCACACCATCCAGCCTTCAAAATCACACTCCAAAACCACTGTCCAAAAGCCACCAACATCAAACCTCCACCCAAACAGTTGTTACAACAACTGCTCCCACTCAAACACACACCACTACCACTGCTTTATCACCACCATCGGTTCCTGCCCTAAAGCAGAAGACAATAGATGTCAAAACATCTGTTGTAATGACAACAGTGGTTGAAACACCAGTTGTTTCAACAACTGTTAGTCAGACACAAACCACTGATCCATCCAAAACATCATCTGCCTTCCCTAAAGTAAAAAGGATAAGGGTTGTTATATCAGATGATGATTCTCCATCACCACCACCAAAAGCTTCAAAATCCCAAGCTCTTGTCACAGTTTCAAAACCCATTCCTCTCTCTTCAGCTCAACAGTACAAACCCTTACCTCCTGCAGGTGTTCAATTTCCTCTTGAACTTGTGACAGTCAGAGATGAAATTAAGTCTTTCTACTATGTGGATGACCCTGCCAAAAGGAGCTTGCCATCGATTGAAGGATATCCCAGGCCAACTAATATTGAAGAATACTTGAAAATCAAGGCCAAGCAAGCAGAGAATATCTCAATCAAAAACAAACAAGGGAAATCTGATAGAGAGTATTAACAAAACTATCAGTTTCTACTTACACAGGTCAAAGCTTGGAACAATTTGCAAAAAATGTATGTCAGCAAATCTCTGAAAGGGCAGATGAGTCCTTCAGAAAAGACTACATTGAAAATATAATAACCTACAAGACATACAAGGGGGAGAAACACATGTTCAGAAACTGGACCATTCCTGAGCTTGAAGAGGAAGTAGCCAGGATTCATGAAATGATCAAGAATAAGGTCGAACAGACTCCCCCAGAAAAATTCAAAAAGGTTGAAGCTGCTAAATCTTTAGAGCTGAAGAGAATGAAAGAGGAGCTGATAATTGCTGATTATGGGTCAAAGAACTCTGTGTCTAAGTGGGGAGAAGCGAGGGTCAGGGCCACCTACAAAAGGATGGAAGAGCTAAGGAAGAAAGATCCAACAGCTCCACAAAAGCCTGATTACTCCAAAGCAGAGGTTTCGAAAGGATCATCAAAGCCACATCCCAAAAGAACCACTGCTCCTGCTGGTACTGCCATCTACAAAAGAAGGAGTTAAAGCCAGTTAGGTTCTGAAACAGTTCAAGAGATTCTTACTGGAAATGCCATTGTGAAAAAGGGCCTGTTGTTAATGTTGAAAGAAGAATCTGAACTGGAAAAATGTGCACATACTGCTCAGACAATTATGAATAGGCCAGCCTCACCAAACTCCTCAACAAATAAAAATCTCCCAAGAAATCCATCTCGCCTAAAAATACAAGAGTGGACAACTGATAAACAGAACCACGTATTGACTATGGTCAGGGCAGATGGCGAAGTGAGGAAATTTACAAGGGAACAAGCTCTTGGCCTGAGACTTGAAGATTTGCAGGATCTCCTTGATCTTCCACTTAGCAGGGATGAAGATGATACAGATGCCTTAACCTTTGAACTACAATTCAAAGGGAAAATAAGGGAACCGTTGTTGAGGCAATAAAAATCTACAATAATGGAGAGTTTTGGCATTATCTGTTCCAGGGGGAGATTGTTGGGATTGAACCCTACCAAAGGAACAGATAATAAAAGCCAAAACTGGATCACAGCAGTAGATTCAGAATAAGCAGATGTTTGGTTGCAAGTCTCTCCCCTTGAAAGTGGTTTCAACATCTGCTGACCTCCTATCTGCTGATCATGCAATCTGCTGACCTACAACTGCTGTCCAAGACAAAGTCTGATAGAAGAACTAAGGCTCTGCTGCTCAATCTACTGCCTTGGTTCAAGCACTGCCAATCATGACAAGTACTGTTGGGTTCACAGCAGTGGAAGGATGCAGCAGCAGTTTATGTTTAGTTTATGCATTGAAATCTAATATCAATAGTTAGCATAGCAGTGTTTGTATAGATCAGAAGTTAGAGTTTGTTAGGAGGTTAGATGTCACTTTCATGGTGACGTCAGCTTTGATGCTCAGTGGTTTGCAGGTGCCTATAAATAGAACAGTACTCTATACTGTTCTGTTCAGCTCATTCACCACCTTCTTTCTGCACGAACAAACACTGAGCTCAGGCTGAGGGGGAGTTTGCATATCATACACACATTGTAATCAGAGTTTGAAAATAAATTTAATCATTTGATTCAGTGTTAGAAAATGTATGATTGATAGCATTTCTTCTGTTTGATTGTGAAAAGTTTGGTTCCATTAAATTCCGCTGCACTACTTTTCCATTTGTTCATCTAAATTCAAACACAAATCACAATCAATCCAAACTCAGATCCTAACAAAACCTTAAGCCAAGGCACGGCCGTCCATCTAATAGGCATTAGTACGTGTAGGTCGGCACGCAGCAGTTAGAGTTGGAGATTGACGTTTCTGGATACGCACTTCTGTGAGTTCCTGTCCCCCTTTTCTCTTTACTGTTTTCAGTTTTATTCTTTGGGGGTGAAATACATGTGACGATTCTTACAAACATTTATTACATGGTATGGTTAGCGTAGGGAGGGTTTATACTACTAGATCATGTGAGGGGTGGGTACAATACTCGAGGCCATTAATCCTCTTTGTAGGACCGAGGGACACAGGAGTGATAGATCTATTTGGGTGTAGCGAGCCCATACCCGTGAGGCCAGGGGCGTCCCATAGCGGTGACTGTGTCTTACAGCCGAAGCCTGGTACAAATTTGCTAGGTTTGAGTTTCCCTGCACTTTCTCACACATACCAGTGGCTTTGCAACCCATTGGTGATCTCTTTTTCCTTATTGCTACATACCAAGGACTTTTATACATACTTTAAAGGTTTATACATACTCACTTTTACATGAACTCGCTCAACTTTTTGTTGACTTTTCAAACTGCATGTATTTCAGGAAATTAGTGGATCTGGCACGGTATGCTCATGTCAAGATGCATAAGAATAATGATGTCATCCGAGTTTAGGAAGTGTGATCTTTTCCTTGACGGGTCACAAGTCTTAAACTGTGTTTTCAATTCATGTCTTTCGATATGTCGTTGAACATGTTTCTTTATGTCATGGTTATAGTTGGCTGTTACGTCGACTTTTTAAAAACAATGTTGTCGTATTTTACTTTTTAAACTTGAATGAATGGATGAACATCATGGTTTTATTTTCATATAGCATTGTTGTGATTATGCTATGGTATTAAGAAGTCACACCAAATAAACCCACGCTTCTGCAAAAGCCAGGGTGTGACATTTTCCACTTACTCAACATCCATACCACAACCTCAAACTTAGAACTAGCTTTGAGGGTCCTCTCTAGGATGGATGTCAAACGATGGTAAACATGCTAATGGCAAGTAACATAGGATATGCTCTCACTGCCAACATAACGATATTCCCTGAAATCCTTCAAACCTTTTGGCAAAACGCAACTTTGTCAGAAAGTCAGGATAGATGGAGAATATATATTGAAAGTGAGGTGCTCAATCAAAGAGTACGAATAACTGAAAGTAACATCAGAATGGCTCTTCAACTGAATGATGACAACAATGTACTGATGTTCTCACACTCTGAGATTCAAGAAACATTGGAGCACATGGGGTACAATCCTGAAAATAACCCCAGAGCAATCAACAAAAATGGCTTCATCAAGCCATGACAGTTTCTGATTACTCAACTAGGTGCATGCTTTTCAAAGAAAGCCATAAATCATCATGAAGCATCTAATAAGTTGTTAGAAATTTGCCGAGCCATCACATTGAACATTCCTTACAACTTCTTTTATTATTTAATGAGAGACTTTGCAAGCAACATGTGGTCAGGCAAGCCATTTTTGATGTATCCTCGTTTTCTGATGAAGATAATTACAAGCCAACTGGGCTTTGGTGGTATACCTGCTGGTTATCAAAGAGCAGAGTTGTATCTTGAACAGAATGCAAGCATCAGTTTACTCAGACCAACAAATAAAAATTCTAGCTTGGTAACTGAACTTTGGGTACTTCTTGAGATAGAACATGGAGATGGAATAGATATTGATTAGAACTCTCCATGATCGGATCTTATGTGTGTAGATAGATTGTATGATAAATGTGTTTATATAATATGCTGCTTGCTTTGCTTTAAATTGATTCTTATTTTATTTTGTTAATTGGGAAATGGATAAATAAGAATGATCATCAGAAATAAAATTTTAACTCAAAATTCTAATTTTCTGATAACCAAAAACAAAATCTGGTAAAACAATTTGATTTTCTGTTAAAACAAGAAAATATCAGAAAAAGACCAAGAGACCAGGACGGTACCAGAAAAACCAGTGTAAGTCTTCTAAATTTATCTCATTCCCTCTCATCATTAAAAAAAAGGGGTTACTCACTCAATATCAAGAGTGTTGAAGTGTTGCTTTAAAATCTGGTGAAAACGGTCACAAATTTAGTGGGAAAAACACATGAAAGAAATTTTGTTGACCTCTGTTGACCATGTCAAAAGGAGTCATACAGAAGTCAGAACAAAGGAAATGCATATTTGTTAACAAAAATTGTTGAATGTCTGATGACATGGAACTTTGACTAACAAGGAAGGAAAGGATGAAGATGAAGAAAGTTAATTGGACCTCTTCATAAGAGTAGGGTCCACAAAAATGGAAAGGTGTCATACAACCGATAATCTTCTCCAATCTGAACTCAGATGAGCACTTTAGTGAAACTGCAAATTAAAAGAACAAGTTGAAAGGGCACAGCCACGATTACACGATTAATCATCATTAAAGTCTTGATACCCACGATCCAACGGTTATATCATGAACCAAAAACTGACATCCCATGATCAAACGGTAATAAAGACAATTAATGATCCTTTAACCGCCACTACATGACACGTTCCATATCCTCTCAACTCCATAAACCCACAACTCTCTGCTAAAACCCTTCATTATATAACTCTCACTTAGCAGAAAATTCAAAAATCACACCTTTCTCACAAACTCCAAACCAAAACTCACTCTATTCCTCACTCAAAAATCCCTAAATTCCAAACCCTAATTCACAAACTTCAAAAATGGCCGAAGTAAACCTCAACATCCCAATTGTTCAACATGATGTATCTTTCATTGAAGACACTGAATTTCTGCCAATGAAGGAAAACAATTTGCTGATGAATACAGAGCATTCAGAATATGATGTAAGATGTCAACTTTTGATAGAGTATCTCACGAACTGTCCAATTTCAGGAGCTCTAACAAAAGAGAGAGAAGTACCAGAAAAGCTACTACAACAATTCATTCACACCTTTGATGAAGTTGAAGAAAACCAAATCTCTGCTCATGTATGGGAAAATGTTTTTGTAACATTAACTCCTGCAAGGGTAAGAGAATGGCTCAAACTACCTATTCTTGATAATTATGTTGAAGCATCAAGCAGAAAAGAGCTATTAAGTTTTATCATTGGGCTTGGTTACAAAAACAAGAAGATCAAAAAAATTGGTTCAATCAGAAGAAATGAAATGCCAGCTATATGGCAAGTGATGATGGAATTATTAAACAAATGTCTCACCTCAAAAATCGGAGGAACTGATCAGATCAATCAAGCTATTCTAACAATCATGTACAGACTCATAACTGGGTTCAAAATTGATTATAGGTTAGAAATTTTCAACCTGATCAAGAGGTCAATCATCACCAAAAATGGAAAAATAATCTCACATCTGCCATATCCAAGGTTAATCTCTATCTTCATTTCTGAAACATTTGCTGAAAGACAAATAGAAGTTCCAATTTTGGAGAATATGTGGAGATCAAACACCATGAATGCCTGGAGTTCCAATCATGGATGGGAATCTGACAAAGATATCCCTGAATTACCAGAAAGCATGCTATGTCTCATTACACCAGATTCATAATACAGAATACAGCATGAAGCACTTCTGATCAAATCAGACTCTACAACAGAAAGAGCCAGCAAAGAAGTTTTCAAATGCTCTTCATCACTTGAAGGAGATGAAGAACAAAAGTCAAGATCATCAAAAGAGGCAGGAGGAGAAGGAATTCTGATGATTACCAACTCACCAGAAAGTAAGTCAGATGATGCTGAAGATGATCAAATTCATGAAGGAAGAATTCATCCAGATTTTGATATGCTACAAGAGACAGCACAAAAACATTATGCAGAATCACACATTGCTGGAAGAATTCATGAAGATGCTAAAGATCATTATGAAGAAGCTCAATTTGATGGCACTGAAATTGAAGCAACTGAAGTAAGACATCATGATGAATCCCATATCGCTGGTACATCTCTCTCAAGAACTGTTTTAGTTGATACTCACTCAAAACAAACAAAATCAGAAAGTTCAGTAAATGTTTCGTACAACTTAGAACATGAAAAAACTGATGTTGATAAAGAGGTTACTAGTGCTTTTAATCTCAACTCTGAATCAGAAAATGAGGAAGAGAATGAGGTCTCAACAGATAGAGATCAGGAAACTGATCAAGGAAATCTGGAAAAAGGTAATATTTTTACCTTGAAAACTTATGGAGAATCACATATTGATGTGATTCAAGGATATAAGGAAATCCAGGATGAGAGTATGTCACTCACCACTGGTGGAGATGATACTAGTAAACTTAAGGCTGCACCAAATTCTGGTAAAGCCAAAAGTGACCCCATCATTTCTAAAATAGCAGCAAATGTGTTTGCAGCTAGAATGTTAGCAGGAACATCTGTTGTTCCAAGTATCCCTGAAAAACCCATGAATCAAGAAAATCTGGAAACCATGCTAGAAAATGTTTACAAAGTCTACAAAAGAAATCCAGTGGAAGAAAAACTCGATATGTTACTGTCAGAAATACAAGGTCAAAGGGCTGATATGAAGACTTTGTCAGAATCAATGGAAGCAATAAAGAAACAAACTGATGATAACACTGAAGCACTAAAGTCTCTTCAGAAGATGAAAGAAAAGACACCAGAATTCAACATCTCTGCATCAGTAATCCAAACGATTCTCACAGAAATAGAAAAGATCAAAGAACAAGTTGCAAATGTGATGGAATCAAGGCAGTCAAGCAGTGGAAATAGAGTTTTGGAAGAAGTTACCATTCTAAGGGCAAGTAATAACAGTACCACAGATACCCTTGAGAAGCTGTCAAAAGAATGGGCTGCAATTCAGATGAAAGCTCAAAATGAATTTAACAAGGTTGAGAAGAACATGGCCAGCAACTCAATACTGGTAAGAGAAGCGCAACAACTAATGGAGAAGATGCAATTCAATATTACAAGATTAGCCAAAGTGGATCCTCAAGAACTCATGAAAGAAATTCCTGCTAAAAGCTCACATCAAGAAGCTCCAAAGTCAACTTGTCAACAATCAGCAACCACACCAATCACCAAAGCTGAAACCACAACGATGGGTCCACCTCCAAATATCTCAAAAGACGAAATGCTGAAAAGGTTAGCAAATGCGAAACCTCAAGTTATTACAAATTTGAAATTGCTAGCTGCTGTCCCAAATCCAACAGTATCTGATGACTCAGCAATAAGTAAGTACATGAATATACAAACAATGAAGGAATGGGAACAAGAAGGTGATTCATTAGCAAAATCAAAGATTGTTAAGAGAAAAATCTCTGAAACCAAGTCTGTCATGGTTAAAGAGATTGCCAGGGATGTAATGACATTTCCTAAATACAATCAGGTGAGTTATTATTTAACAAAAGAAGATGAAATGCCAAGATCACTATCTCCTATCAGACTGGGTTTAAGAGAAGAAAGAATGAAAAGAGGTCAGGTACCATTCACAAACATAATGAGAATCCGGTAAGGAGAATTTTAAAGGTGGATGAAGTGAAAGTTACAACTGATGATATAGGAGGAACTTATGTGCAAAACAGATACACACTTCAGAGAGAAAATGGGGATGAACAGAAGGTGACTGATGAAGAAATAGCTAACCAGTTGCATCCTTTAGACATTTTGATCATGAAGGCTCACTATGAAAAGGAAAAGAAAAATAACCAAGAGGTCAGAAGGGCATTAAATGGCATATCAAAGGCTGGAATATTGCTATTTGAAAGAATGGCTTTTTCAGACTTTGATCTATGCATCAACTATGAACATGTGCACAACAAAAAGGTGTATTTCAGATCACCAAAAACAAAAGTTCCCTCAGAAATATTGGAAGATGCAAGATCTGGAGACATCATTATGCAGACAAGCAAAGATGGAAAACAAGAATATGGTGTAATCTTCAGAGATTATGATAATAACAAAGCTCTGTTCAGAAGTGTTGACATCTGTAAGTACTCAAATCAAACTCTGAGGTATATCTTGAAAACCATGTACAGAAGACAAGAACATCTTCAGAAGATAGAAAAGAACTTGGAGGGAAGCAGAAAAGAAATTGAGAAAATGATTGAAGAATGGATCCAAGCAAGAGAATGGTACAAAGACATGTATGCCAGCTGCAACAAATATATCTCCTACAAAAAGAAGATAAAGAAAGGAGATGTGCATAAGAGAGTGAAGCTGAATTAAAGAAACTTGTTTATTTTTCATCTTTTATGTAATTTGTTTTTCAAAACTTTAGCAACTGGTTTAAATTTGCAAGTATTAAGTTTCCACTGTTTGGAAATTTTATATTCATTAGATAGTTCATTTTCTTACAATACTTAGGGGGAAACTATTAGGAAACTTTATTTGTAAGTACTGAAGAAAATCTCAATCAACTGGATTTCTGAAGAGATAACAGTCCTGAAGATCACAACAAGAAGAAGAAGATCAGATAGGACAACTGAAATGCAAAGTATCTACTTCAAAGAATCACAAGTTGATCAAGAGTTTATTTGGATTATCAGAGAAGGTCATTTCTGATGGATCTAATGATATTTCTGATGAAATATCATCAGTTTCTGACGATTCTGATCATCAGACTTTATGATGATTTGTTCACCAGAATTTCTGATGAAGTGGTTTATCAGAAATTCTGATGAAAGCCCCACTTGTCTAAAAATCACAACTCTATCCTACCACCAATGATCGAAGCATGACATTATTGGTTATCATGATTACAAATGCAACTTGAACGATGGATTCAATGAATATGTCAAATTGCTACTTTACACAGGACTTATTGCATGAATAAACAATTGTTTATTCATATACACAACCGTCTATAAATAGAAGGCTCGAGAGGCAGAAGATACTTGAGTTTGAAGCTTAGCATTCATATACAAACACCCAAACTCCACTGCTCTTCTCACCCACAGAATTCAAGATTCATTTGTATTAGATAATAATCTTACAACCACCTTTTAAACTAATTTGTTTCAAAGTGACATAAACTTGATAATTCTGTAGGTCTTGTTTCTTGAGAGTCTGATTTCCATTTCCGCACATCTTTTTCACATATACTGAAATTACTTGCCATATACGTAAAAAGAAGTTGTTAAGGCCATACTGGGTCCAACACTTGCTCTGATGGAATTGAGCTTAGGAGAGTCCAGAAACAAAAAATTTAAATCTGAGTTGTCGAAAGAGTTTTATTTGTTTTGAGATATCTATGTCTTTAATAACTGATTTACTTGTTATGGTATGGGACATAATATTAACTATCTGGTAATTTAGCTGTTATGGAATTTCTCTTGGACAATATGTTTCACTCAGTGTCGCGCCTCAATGTTTCCATCATCGGGTGGGGTGTGACAGATTAGTATCAGAGCCATAACTATAGGGAATTAGGCAAGACTCGACCTAGTCTGGGTCGATGTCTTAGAAACGACCTAGTCTATAGTCTAATCACTTGCCCGGTCAGGGTTTTGTACGAGCTTACTTGCTATTTTTTGATCAACTCGCAATCATGCTATACTATCACACTGCCTTTCCTAAGGCAGTCGCACTGCACTATCTTCGAAAATGAATAAGTGATTAGATTGAGACTTGGTGTGAAAACCGCAAAGTTTCGATCAGATCTCCTGTTCGACCCGCATTTTTGCAATAAAACAAGAGAATTTGCGTTGAATCGAGAGTGAAATCCATACTTTGATGCAGATCTCTCTCAATCTCGTGATTCTATCACACAAACAGGAACATGGTCGCTAAGTTAGGGGTGAAATCCGAACCTTGATGACTCATCCCATTCTCCATTTTGATTTTACAAAACTCTCACCAAAGTCTCGATGGATTCCAACGACTTGAGTTGCGTAAATAACTGAAAGGATGTGTGCCATTCACCGTATGTCGATGATAGAGCACAGTCTATTAGGCCAAGACGTATACTAGTAGTCCTTGAGAATAGTCGAATCACTTTGGGTAGACGACATCTATCAAGCCTTGGACAATCTATTTTTGATTTCAAGCTCGCACGCTGATTTCATACGTTTTCGATTCTGAGCCCGCAACTGATGACTCTGATATTTGTCATTTTATATGGAATTTTATGTGTTTTATGTGATTTTACCTGTTTATATGCTTTGATTTTTGGGTGATTTACATGCTTTTCGCTGTTCGCTTTAATCAACACACACGACACGCACTTCACATCTATCTCGAAACGCTACCAAATCGCTAGCTATGCTACTCATTGTGTACTCGCTAATCATAATCGCTATTCTCGAACTCGCGGACTTTGAATGATAGGTGAATATGTATGACAAATGTAGGTGAATACGTGCAAAATATAGTATGTTCTCATGGTTGCAGTGTTCCATGTGCCTTATGTACTTCTGTGCTTTACGTGCTTATGTGTTTCTATGGATTATGTGTTTACGTGTCTATGTGACTTTGTGCCTACGTGATTATGTGAATAGACGTGTTCCTGTGCTTTATAAAGTAGGCTTGGGAGAAATCCGTCAGGACATACTCGACTTAATTGAAATTGTGTTTGAGTCCTATGGCGATGTCTGTTGAAGACAATGTTGTCATTTGGATCATTTCACTCCCGCTCCGCTCGCCGAAATCATGAAGACAAGCGTATCACTGCTCTCGTCGCTAAGCAAATGGCGAAAGTCATACCGTAAATTGTTAGCGAGTTGAATGAGAACACTAGCAAGTCTTCTGAAGAGTCCAGGATTGATGCTCCTAAAGCGACTTTTAGCTTCAAGCAGTTCAAAGCCTGCAGCCCGAAGGAATTTACCGGCGAAGATGGGCCTACGGCCATGTTTCAATGGTTTGGTTCAATCGAAGTCACCCTGTGCCAGAGCGGCTGTCCGGAAAACCTTTGCACAGTTAACGCCACCGGCGTCTTCCAATCCCGTGCTCTAGATTGGTGGACGGCCGAGAGAAACAAACGAGGAATGACGCAGCTTACAGGCTGACGTGGGATGAGTTGAACGACATCATGATGCGAGAGTTCTGCCCTCCCCACGAGCTCCAAAAGATGGAAGACGAGTTCTGGCATATCAAACAAAAGGATGGCGACAACGCTGGTTTAACTGCTCGCTTTAAGCAACTAAGCATAATCTATCCAGGTCAAGTTACTACTCCCGAAATCACCATCAAGAAGTGTATCCGTGCTCTACCGGATTGCGTCGCTGATTCCGTTCAAGCTGCGAAGACGAAAACTATTGATGAAACCTTCTTACTTGTTGCTAAAATAAACAACAAGCGAGTCAAGGCTGGTTACTTCGATAAGGTCTCCAAGAATCTGCACCAAGTTACCGCTGCCCCCACCGCTGAAACTGCCACCGCACCGCAGTCTTCAAAGTCCTCCCGTCGCAAGAGAAAGAACAACATCAACAACAGTAGCAAAAATTGCGCTGTCACAGATGCCGCTCCACTCCAAGTTGTCTCTGCACAACCGCAGCCCCAACACCGCCAAGTAGCGGCACCGGTTACGCATGCACCGCCGGCTAAGCGTGCATACACTGGTCCTCACCCGGCTTGCCCTACTTGTACTTATCATCATCCCGTGGGGATTGCTTGCAGATACTTTGTGCACTGCAACATGTACGGCCACTTCACCGCCAACCGTCGTACAGGTCCACGTCAAACTCCAGCTCCAGCTCAAGGTCAAGCTCTTGCTCAACAAGCTCTACTTCCTGCTCCTTAAGGCCAACAAGCGGCTCCTGCACCCGCGATCCATGCTAGAGCTTGCTTTGCGTGTGGTGATCCCAACCAGTTCGCAAACATGTACCCAAATCGAGTGGTGAATCAAGAGCCACAACAGCAGTAGCCCCAGCAGCAGCCTCAGCAGCAGCAGCAGCCAGCAGCTCACGGACGTGCTTTCAACATCAACGCACGCCAGGCTCAAGCAGACAACAACGTGGTTAATGGTACGTTCCTTGTGAATGGTATATATGCTTCGTGTTTATTTGATACTGGAGCCGATAACTATTTTGTATCGTTTGAATTCGAAAAGCTCCTTAATCGTAAGCGCACCTATCTCCCCTCGACGTTTGATGTTGAAGTTACCACCGGAAGAACTGTCGCTGTCAATTCTGTTCTTCATGATTGTACTCTCGAACTCAACAATCACATCTTTCCTATTGACCTTATTCTGATGCAGCTTGGTAGTTTTAACATCACAGTAGGCATGGATTTTCTTTGCGAAAATCGTGATGAAGTTGTGTGTTTTGATAAGATGATTCATTTCTCGCTCACTAATGGTGATCAACTTTGTGTGTATGGCGAAACTCCTTCGAAAGGTCTTAAACTTATGTCGTGTGTCTAAGCTAGCAAGCATCTCTGCAAGGAACACAAAGCTTTCTTGGCTAACATCGTAATAGCGGAGAAGGAAAAGAAAAGAACCACAGGCGTGAAAGATGTTCCCGTTGTCCGTGATTTTCCTCTTGTATTTCCCAATGATCTACCTGGTTTACCTCCGAGTCGTGATATCGAATTTCGTATCGACCTCATTCCCGGAGCCAATCATGTTGCTAAATCTCCTTATTGTCTCGCTCTGCTCGAATTGCGCGAACTCTCGAGTCAACTCCAGGAATTACTTGACAAAGGCTTCATTCGCCCTAGCACCTCTCTGTGGGGGCACACCAGTCCTTTTCATCAAAAAGAAGGATGGATCGTTCCGGATGTGCATCGACTATAGGGAGTTGAATAAGCTGACCATCAAGAATCGCTATCCCCAACCTCGTATCGATGATTTGTTTGATCAGTTGCAAGGTGCTACGTGTTTATCGAAGATCGATTTACGCTCAGGCTATCACCAGTTACGTATTCAGGAGGAAGATATACCGAAAACGCTTTCCACACCCGCTATGGCCATTATGAATTCGTCGTAATGCCCTTTGGTTTAACCAACGCACCCGCCGTTTTCATGGATTTGATGACTCGCGTGTGTAAACTATTTCTTGATCACTTTGTAATCGTGTTCATCGATGATATCCTTATCTATTCGAAGTCGAAAACCGAACACGCGCGGCATCTACGTTTGGTTCTCGAGCTACTCAAAGGGAATCGACTCTTTGCCAAGTTCTCCAAGTGTGAATTCTGGCTGGAGGAGGTTCAATTCCTCAGTCACATCGTCAATAGTCAAGGTATTCACGTCGACCCCGTGAAGGTCGAAGCTGTTAAGAGTTAGGTTACTCTAAAATCACCATCCGATGTTCATTCGTTCCTCGGATTGGCGGGCTATTACCGTCGATTCATCACTGACTTCTCGAAAATCGCTGTCCCGCTTACTTCCTTGACGCACAAAGACAAGCCTTTTGTTCGGGGAACCGAACAAGAGACTACCTTTCAAACTCTCAAGCATATGCTCTGCAATGCTCTCGTTCTCGCTTTACCCGACGGAAACGATGACTTCGTTGTCTATTGCGATGCCTCGAACCTTGGTCTTGGTTGTGTTCTCATGCAACGGGACAAGGTTATCGCTTACGCGTCTCGTCAGCTCAAGATCCACGAGAAGAACTATACATCCCACAACCTCGAGCTAGGCGCAGTTTTTTTTGCGTTGAAAATTTGGCGACACTACCTTTATGGTACCAAGTGTACGATCTTCACAGATCATAAGAGCCTGCAACACATCCTCAGCCAGAAAGAACTGAATATACGCCAACGCCGATGGGTAGAACTTCTCAACCATTATGACTGTGAGATTCGTTATCATCCTGGCAAAGCAAATGCCGTTGCCGACGCCTTAAGCCGACGAAGCTATTTGCATAGCATTCGCAAGGTTCACGCCCAGCACCATCTCGAAACTCTTATCCGTGACGCTCAACATGCTTGTTTTACCGAACACACTTTGAAGAAGGAAAGGATTCTTAACGATGGCGCCCAGCTAGAGAATAAGTCAAATGGGATATTCCATTATCTAGACCGAATTTGGATTCCCAAGCGTACCAATTTACAACAGATTCTTCTAGACGAAGCCCACAAATCTCGATATTCTATTCATCCCAGTGCCGATAAAATGTACCAGGACCTTCGCTACAAGTACTGGTGGCCGGGCATGAATAAAGAAACCGCCCTCTATGTTTCAAAGTGCCTGACTTGCTCGAAAGTCAAGGCCGAACAGCAAAGACCCTCTGGCTTACTCGTCCAACCCGAGATCCCTATGCGGAAATGGGTAAGTATAGCTATGGACTTCATAACGAAACTTCCGCGTACACCATCAGGTCACAACAACATCTGGGTTGTCGTTGACTGTTTGACTAAATCTGCTCATTTTCTGCCAACACGAGAAGACTTTAAGGTAGAAAAATTAGCCCGAATCTACACCGATGAGATTATTTGTCGACATGGGACGCCTCGTGACATCATCTCCGACCGCGATGGTCGGTTTACCTCGCGTCTTTGGGAAACGTTTCAATCTGCTCTTGGTACTACGCTTAATCTAAGTACCGCTTTCCATCCCCAAACTGACGGTCAGACCGAGAGAACGATTCGTACCATTGAAGACATGCTTCGCTCGTGTGTCATAGATTTCGGTGGTAATTGGGATGCGCACTTACCTTTAGTCGAATTCTCGTACAATAACAGTTATCATTCTAGCATACAAATGGCACCATTTGAGGCATTATACGGGAGAAAATTCGATCACCAATTGTGTGGCACGAGATCGGAGATGCACAATTAACCGGTCCTGAGCTACTGCAAGAAACGACTGACAAAATCCTCCAAATTCGAGACAATCTGCTGAAAGATCGGAGTCATCAGAAAAGTTACGCCGATAGACGACGCAAGCCCCTTGAATTTGACATTAGCGATCACGTACTCCTAAAGGTTTCACCTTGGAAGGGTGTGGTCAGATTCGGAAAAAAGGAAAGCTCGCGCCTTGATATGTGGAACCCTTTAAGATTCTAGAAAGGATCGGCAAAGTGGCTTACAGACTCGAACTACTAGAGGAACTTAGCAACGTCGACCAGACTTTCCATTTATCGAACCTCAGAAAGTGTCTGGCAGAGCACAATTTACAAGTTCCACTCGAGGATCTACAAGTGGACGAAACATTACACTTCGTGGAGAACCCAGTCGAGATCATGGACCAAGAAACCAAGAATCTTAGGCACTCACGCATTCCCATTGTGAAGGTTCGCTGGGAAGGCAAACACGGCGCAGAGTTCACCTGGGAACTCAAAAGTGACATGAAAGCGAAGTACCTGCAGTTGTTTATTACAGCTAAGGCCTAATTTCGGGATCAAATTCCCTTAAGTAGGGGAGGCTGTAACACCTCGTGTTACGAAAAGTCAAAGTCAAAGTCAAAGTCAAAGGAAGAAAAGATTGCTAGTTGCGATCTGTCACTCCTTGCTTAACTATGGATTGTACACCGTGACTTGTAATCGAATCTTTTATTTTGTTTATTTAGCTGTATTATGTGGAGTATCTGTGAATAATCGAGGTTTAATCGCATGTTTAATCGCTAATCTAATTAATCGCTAATCGCATCGCAATCGCATCGCAACTCGAATTATGCGTTCTGGATATTGTTTTACGTGTGTGTGCTAATTATGTGTTACTTGTGCATGTTTACTTTATGTTTGTGGTGATTAATCGCAACCCTATCGCAATCGCAACCCTATCGCAATTGCAATCTAATCGCAAACGCTAAACGCAAGTTAATTATGATGATCGTATGTTAGATATAGTATTTTGTGTGGTTATTATAAATCTATCGCATCGCATAATCGATACCCGCTTAAACGCATCGCAACGCTCAACACGCGAAACAAAACGCCAAAACTCAATTCGCAGGACACCTCGATCGAATGGCCACTCGATCGAATGGTCATCCGATCGGATGGCTATCCGATCGAAGTGCCATCCTATCTGACACTTGTGCACTTTCCCTTTTTGGCAACCTATAAATACCCCTCCTGTCACATCACAAGTGATGTGACAGCTCCCTCATTCGACCAGCACACTCAAGACCTTCTTTCTCTCGATTTCTCGCGATTCTTGTAAGTTTTCAACTCAAATCTTATACTTCTATGATCTACACACACTTCTTCATCATTTTCACCTTTAAATCTTAACTTTTAACCATGAAATCAGTGGATTTTAGGTGTTCTTGGGCGATGTCATCATGGATTTCTTATGAACTTCAAGATTTGGCTTCATTTCACCAAGAACAACTTAGATCTGAAGGATATCCACATGTTTAAACAATATTTTCACATACATCTAAACATTTTCAAGGATAAAAGGATTAAAAGATACTTTTCTAACTTTCTTTCAACTCTTTTACACTCAATGCACTCAAAACCGATAGAATCGGAGCTCATTCAGGCATTTTACTCTTCTCTAGTGATGTGTCAGTTTGGGGTCTGAAACCTATCAACGAGATAGCCGATTTCGGGTTGAACATGAACACCGTCACGAACAGTTACTGGCCGGATTGGGGTGATTCCCGTTCGATCGGATAACCTGGGTCTGACGGAGGTTCCGTTGTTTAGTACATTGTCATACCGTCTCGAGCAAACCACAAAACTTTCAAAATAATCAAGTTTCAAGACGATCAGATTGTGGGACGGATTGCCGTCTGATCGGATTTCCATTCGATCAAACCGCAATCCGATTGGATTGCACTTGAGCTTCCACACTTAACATTTTTAAACTTTTAAAAAGATCAGGATGTTGAACGGATTGCCATCTAATCGAACAACTATCTGATCGATTGACAGTTGGGTCTTCAACACTTGAATATTTTCATAATTTTCAAAGGTCATCAGTTTCTAACGGATTGCCATCCGATCGGAAGACCATCTGATCGAGTGACCGTCCTGCTGTGAACTTGTTCTCAACTGAAAGGTCTCGCCTATCGGATCGTAATCCGATCGAACGACCTGAAGGGTAGAGATATTTCTCTGCTTTCAAAATGCTACAACGAAAACTTCAAAGCCATTATACACAAACACATCATTACCAAACGAATGTCAATCTGACCGAATGGCCATCCGATCGGATGACCATCCGAGTGGATTGACATCCGATCGAATGACCATCCGATCGGATTACCATCCGATCAGATTACCGTTCGACACTTGGTTCAGTTTTCACCGTTTATCGCGCCGATCAATCGCTTATGCTATCGTTAACTGTTCAGGCTAATCTCTTAGCGCTCCCTTCAATCCAAGAGAGTGTTTATTTACTTAAGCACAATCTGTGAGTATACTCGACCCCTTTATGCTTTACGCACTTTTGGGTGTTATATACGTTACTTATTTAAATCACAATCGACACACAACGCAAACACTTTTTATACGCTGACCGTTATTGCATGTTACGTGTTATTCGATGAATGCTTGTATGTTATGTTAACACAATGATTGTTGCCTGACACCTTAGTAACGATAGTACTATAGTTTGGACTCAGCACCTGTCATGGACAGGGGTTGTTAAGGGCTTACTTCACCTGTCCCAATGGGGATATGTGTTGCGCATTCTACAACTCGCAGTCACGTCTATGCATATTTTTCTATCGATAACCTACTTGCCTTCACTTTGTCACATGTTACATGTTGATTATGCGTAGCGATTTTTAACTCTATTATATTATCAAACTTGTATGCTCACCTTTACACTATGTGTATTGACCTCTATTTTAACGTATTTGACAGGTGTTTGAATGCTTAGGATGCTTGCTTGCTCTCATGGAATCGATCTTAGGAGAGTCTAGAAACAAACAATCTAAATCTGAGTTGTCGGAACAGTTTTATTTATTTTTGAGATATCTACGTCTGTAATAACTGATTTACTTGATGAGTTATGGTATGGGACATAATATTAACTATCCGGTAATTTTGATGTTATGGAATTTCTCTTGGATAATCTGTTTCACTCAGTGCCGCGCCCCGATGTTTCCGTCATCGGTTGGGGTGTGACATGAAACATAATTCCCGTGATAAACTTAACACGTGAAATCTGGAAGATTGTGAGGGTTTATTGTTCGGTGTTGTGAGCGATAGACATTTCCACTAAAAAAGGTTGTGAGTGATGGAATAATGGTTGATGACATGGCGGAACTTGATTGGATGTTGTGAGTGATAAATGGGTGGTGAGTCATAACCACCCCTACCCTAACCAAACCCTATTCAATGTTCATTCGGTTCAAGCTGCTAGTGGTTCACATCCCTTCTTTGATTCGGTAATCTATATAGTTTAGTTTTGGTTCTTGTTAATTGCTTAATTCATTGTTGCGTTTTGAGTTATTGGAAGTTCTTGATAACTTATAATGATACTAGTGGGCTAGGTTACTAGAAATCATGTTGGGTGGATTGTTAGCCCTAATGGATCTTTGATCTCTAGACAATTGAATAACTTGAATATATAAACTAAGAATTTGAATACAATACAATGGAATTGTTGAGAGTGATTTACAAATGAGAAATCTATCCCTATTTATAGTTTCTAAAGGGTGCGATCTAATAGACGTGTCTCTTCACGAACGGGTGTGTCCTTTAATCTTGTGGTTGAGAATTAACATGAAGAGGTGTGTCTTCTTGCCCAAGAGTCACGTCCCTTCCTTTGTGTGTGGTTACCATCGATCTAGGGGTGCCTTCCAAGGGATTTCGCCACCCTTGGGGTGGTGGTTATCAAGTTCTGTCTTGTCACAAATAGCCCCTCAACTTTGTAACCGCCAATCTTTATACAAATTACCATATAACCCTTGAACTTAAGGATGTGTAGGGATTATAACTTCCATTCACCCCCTAATCACGGACATCCTTGAGTCGTTGTAGATCTTGAACTCCGAGTAGCTTTATCTTCACGAATCTCCTCGGTATCCAACACTTCACATGTATCTTCTTATTCACGAACCTTTCTCCTCACGAACCTTGTTTCACTCGAACTCGCTTCACCCGAACTTGCTTCACACGAATATTTTGCTTCACACTTTTCTTGACCGCACTTGATTTGTATCATATGAACCTTTTCTTATGCAGTTGTCTCAACACGAACTGCACCGGTCTTGATTAATCAGATTTGTCTTGCGGTTGTATCACACAACAATTCCTTCTTTTGACTCAGTCACAGGATTACTTGTTTCGTTCACGCGCGTGCCTTCTTTTGGTCTATCACAGATTTAATCTCGTCATCACGGGTGTCTCTCACAACGAGTTCTTCATCATTGATAGCTTCCCCCACGGATTCTTCACCTTTTCCTGATCCATTCACTAGATTGGTTTGTTGTACCTTTCACATGTTATCTCTCTCTCCGTATCACACGGTTCTTCCCTTTGATTGTTTCACACCACTAAATTCCATGTTTCTACTACTCTTCATCGTCTAGGCACAACAGAAGTGCTGGTTCATCATCATCTTCCATTTCGACCAAGAGTGTCTCATTTTCCTTGGTTTTCTTGGTTGGGCATTCGTAGGCATAGTGGCCAGGTTTCTGTTAGTGCACTATGTGTATTGACTTCATCTTGTATCGAGTCATGTAATAGGATTGGATAGGATAACCAGTGCTCGAGTTACGAGAAACTGATTTTAGTGAAATTGGTGATGATTCCGCTTGAAACTGTCAAGTGCCATTTCAAGCGAAATCAAAATTAATTGATTCCGCCTCAAAGTGTCTTGGTCATTTCAAGCGGAACCTCATCCACTATAAATAGGAGCATGGTCCGCTTCATTTGGAGCGAAATCAGAGTTTTGTATTCGGTAACGAAGTGCTGTCGAATTATCTCTAGGTGCTGTAATCACTATTATATCAATATACGAGACATTATAATTACATCGAGCATCCGTTTCAATGATTCCACCTCTGATTCGGATAAACAACTCTTCTGATCGACTCAGTCAAGTCGTACAACGATCCTACAAGTGGTATCAGAGCTCAGGAAGAAGAGTTCAGCTTGATTGCATCTATTTTCTGACTTCTACACCTTCTTTTTCAAATTGGAGAAGATTTCATGGTCAAAAAGGATTGAATTTTTCACAGTACATACGAAACAGTGTTTTAACAAAGCCTTGAAAGAATCAGACCAAAATTCAGCTTAAAAGTTACAAAAATAGGCCAAAAATCTGATTCCGCTTGAAAAATTCAGTTGATTTCGTTTGAAAAGTACCATTCCGCTTAAAATAGCAGGTTATTCCGCTTGAAACAGCTATTTCGCTTGGAGATTAGTTCTGATTTCGCTTGAAGTTGTTAATCAAGTGATTTCGCTTGAAGCTGTTAGTCAAGTGATTTCGCTCCAAAGTTGTGATTTCACTTGAAGTGTCATCTAGAGATTTCGCTTGAAAGTTGCTATTCCGCTTGAACAAGTGATTTCGCTTCAAGACTTGATTCCGCTTGAAATCCTAATTCCGCTTAAAAGAGGATTTTTGTGTCAAGATCATTTCACATCAACCTAGTGTCAGTCTATTCCAAGTTTTTTGATATTATTTGAACTGATTGTGTTTGTTTGACTGTTTGTCTCCAGGTTATTCAAGAATTTCAAATCATGGCTGAAGAATTCTATAATATGTTTTCCAATGCGTTCACATCCGAATCTTCCGATATTACAACCGTTACACCAAAAACCATCACAAAAGCAATCAATGAGTATGGAACACACTCAAAGCCACCAACTCTTGAAAGTATTGAAGATTATACTTGGTGGAAAGATCGATTCATCAATTGGGCGAAAGAATACACGCATGAAAGCTGGTTCTGTATGGAATTTGGATATGAAAGACCAAAGGATGATAAGGGAGAAGATCTTTCATTCAAGAAGTTATCCAAAGAAGATAAATCCGAATTTGCAGCTGAACAGAGAATGATTGCTTTGATCCAGTCGGCAATTAGAAATGACATTTTTGCATTGCTTAACCATGATGGTTCATCGAAATCTGTTTGGGAAGCTTTACGAGTTAAAGCTTAGGGGGGTAAACAGATTAAAAAGAACAAAATTGCTTTGCTAAAGAAAGAATTCGATTTATTTGATAGCATTAAAGGAGAGTCTGTGAGGCAAATGATAGAGAGATTCTGTTACCTAAAAATTGAACTTAAACGTTTTGAGATTGTGAAAACAAGAGAGGAAATTATTGATAAAGTCATAGAAGTGTTACCACGAGCTGATCAGTGGCAAACGTTTGTTTTTATTTTGAAAAATGATGCTTTGTATGAAACAATTTCTCTTGATACATTATTTGAAAAGATTGAAACTCATGAGCTTGAATTGCAGAAACAGAACAAGATGAGCAGTTCTTTGCATCAACAGAATGTTGGCCTATACTACAAAGGTAGTTTACCTTCGGTGAAAGCTGATAGTTCACCAAAGACAGCATTCAGTGGTGAGAGGACAAAAGAGCCACAGAAGAGCTCATCAAGTTATGATCCGGGTTATCATTCATCGTCTTCAAAAGCTAGTTCTGAAGAAGCAGAGGAGATACTGTGAAACATTGCTCTTAAGTTGAAAAATTCTCCTGCAATGAGCATCAGTGCTGCTAAACAACAAATGAGTTTTCTTGCATCTGTTCTGGAATCGTATGAAGGTCTTGTAGCTGGCAAAATTGGAAACTTAGAGTTAACCAAAGAAGACTACGACCAGATTGATGCGGAAGAGATGGAACTCATTGACATCCGCTGGTGTTTAGCTAGTTGCATCCGTAGAGCTCAGAGATATATGGAAATTACCGGGAAACAATCTCTTGGAGGTGCATCAACAAAGCTTGGATTTGACAAATCCAAAGTGACTTGTTTCAAATGTAAGCAGAAAGGTCATTTCAAGAGAGAATGCACTAATTCTGCAGTTGGTGGAAATGAACATCCGTTCAATGATGATTATTACCGAAAGGCAATCTACCACCGTAGTAGAGAAGAGCCAAAGATGATTGAAGATAAATCCAGAGAAAAATCAAGAGCTTGTTTTGTAATTCAAGATGATGAAGGTTTTGACTGGAGCATAATTTGTCCAGAAGAAGATCGTTTGGAGAATGTTCGAAAAACAGCTCATGGCAGAGCTATGACAGAGGGAAAACGTTATGCTCTTGTTGCTGAAATTAAAGAAGAAAAAGGCACAGTTGAAATCAAAGAGAAAACTCGAGAAGAGATTTTGAGTGAGAAAACTTACAGAGAAAGAAACATTGCTTTGAACAGAATGGATGAAATGCAAGAAGAGTATGAGAGTGTTGTCAGCAACAAGAGATGGGATAAAAAGAGAGAGCGTTATGTCAATAGAGAAGGTGAACCAGTTGTTCCGAAGAAAGACATAATATTTGAAGATGTTCTTCTCATAATTCCTTCATCGGCTGAATATTATAGAAATGTGTTGAAAGATGACACATATGCAAAAAGGCATGAAAAGGAGATAAGATATGCCATGATATCATGTTTGAGAAAGAGGGATGAAGAGAGAATGAAGAAGAATGTTGAAGAGATGGTAAACAATCTGAAGAAAACTGCTGAAGAGTTTAAAGCTGAAGCTGTTGAAGTTGAGGTTGTGAAGGAAATCAAAGTAGTTGAAGTTATAAAAGTTGGAAGATTTGAAAGTTGCTGAGAAAGAAAGGATTGAAGAAAAAGTTGAGGTGAATGAAGAGGTTAAGAAAGTTGTTACTGAAGAACAGCAAGTTGTAGAAGATGAGAAGAAAACTGAAAGTTTGGTTGAAGTAAAGAATGAGAATTTGGAAGCTGGTGATGCTGGTGATGAAGTTAGTGTTGAAGAAAAGCAGAATGAAGCTGATCAGAAGCAGACAGAGACTGCAACAAACACCGAGGTGCAAATCACTGAGGTAAATTCTGATTCTGAAATCTTAAAACCGGTTGAACAGTGCAAGAAATGCATGGAAACGTGCAGAGCTTGTACTGAAAAAGATGAGAAGTTCAGAACAAGAGATCTTGAATTCACAAAAATCGAAAACATTTTCAAAGAAAAATGCAAAGAAAAGCTAGAAAAAGAAAAAGTTTTGAAAGAAAATGATGAAAAACTTTCAGAAAAATGTAAAAAGATAGAAAAAGAAAATGAAGTTTTGAAAGAAAATGTTTTGAAAAAGACAAAAGAATGTGATCAAAAAGAAATTGTTTGTCAAGAAATGAAGAAAGAATATGATTCAATAAAACCGGCATATCACTTACAAAAGAATCATATGAAAAAGTGAAATATGAAATGAAATTTGCTCAATCAAGAATGAATTATCTTTCTGAAATAACTAAAGAGCTTAAACGAATGTATGAAATAAAACAAGGTGTTGTTAATTCCTATATTGAGGATGTTGCTAAGCTAAAGCAACTAATTGCTGATTTAGAACAGGACAACAACAAGTTAAAAAGTTATCACGTGTCTTCATATGTGCTTGAACGTATTTTCAATATAAAACCGGGAGATGGTGAGTCTGAGCAAAACAAGAAAGGCATTGGCTCAGAGTTTCATCAAGTTCCACCACCAGAAAAGTTTGCATTTTATGATGAAGAAAAAGTCGAAAAAGCTTTCAATCTGGTAGATCAATTTCCAGATAACATTGACGTAACCTATTCCAAATCTGATGATTCCCATGATTCAAAGGTGGTAGGTAAAGTCGTTGAAAGTGTGTTGAAAGAAGAGTCAGTTGATACAGGTAATTCTGAATCACAGGATGAAAATGAAGGTAATTTTCATGATGGATATTTGAAAAACACAAAATCCGAGAAAAATTTGAATGATGATTCAAATGGATTGGTTTATACCATGATTGGATCGGACAAATTATTCTTAGATGTTGTATTCCCGATTCATAATGTGATTTCAGAAAAGGTTGATAAAGTTTTCAAGATGGTTAAGATTGAAAAGTCTGAAATTTCAAAGTTTGCTGGAAAAGGTCACAAAACTTTTTATAACAAACCTGGTTTCAAGAAGAAAAACATGAAGGCTGGGTTGGGTTATAAAAAGAAACAAAATTGGAAGAAAAATGAGGTGCCAAGTTATCAAACAAAAATGAGTTTTGTTCAAGGAAAAAGTCTAGCAGAAGAGAAAGAACTTAAAATTGGACAACAGTTTAATGATGAGTTCTTAGCTCAAAAGAAAACGCAACAACCACAGGTCAAAGATATGTCCAAGAGAACATGTTTCAAATGTGATCAAAAAGGACATCTTGCTCGCAAGTGTCCAAATCTTAAACCTGTTGATGTTGACAAAATGAAATCTGAAAATGTGGAAACACAGAAATCTGCGGATGTGAAACAAAGGTCAACCAAATTTGATTCAAAACAAACTTGGAGGTACAATACAAACAAGTTTGCTTCAAATCAAAATTGGAAATCAAACCTGAACAGGTTCGATTCTAGACAGACCTGGACTTCTCACACACCCAGATTCAGAACAACACAAAGTTGGAAAACATCAGTTGATATGACAAAATCCCAACAGTTCTGGAAACCAAATGTTGTTCAAAAACAAAGTGTACAAAAAGAATCACATTTTTACAAACGTGGAACACCAAAAGGTCAAACATGGAGTGTTAAAAAACATGTCGATTCGGTAAAAGATGAAAAAGTTGAAGTTAAAATTGATAATGTTTTTGAGAAAAATGAAAGAAATTATCCAGTTCTACCTAGAAAGATTCATGTTCAACTACCTGAGTCTAAACAGGCTTGGGTTGCATTGTTCAAATGATCAAATTGTTGAATGTGCAGGTGCTCAAGAAAAATCAAGATTGAGAGAATGAAAACTGGAGCAGCCTGGCACATGGAGAGGAGGAAGAGACTGCTGGACCCTGTGTTAGTTGAAACAGGGAATTTATTTGTTTTCTGTACATAAATAAACAATATTTCAAAAACCCTAGAAACTAAAAAAAAATGCCAAAAATACGTTTTTAGTTTGTTAAAAATTTGAAAAACCAAAATATGTTTGTTTTTAATTTTTGTCAAAAATAGAAAATTTCAAAAATATGTGTTGATTGAATATGCCGAAACCCTCATCGTGGAAAAAACATGATTACTTTCACAAGATTGAAAAACGGTTTTCAAACTGTCGAAAATCAATGGGTTGTAAATCATGGGGGTACTTTATATTAGATTTTCTGCAAAACAGAGCGCTTTAAGCAGAAAATGGATGGCGAGACAAAGCTATCAGTATTGGTTGTCAAATTTTCTTTTAAAAGATTTTGCATTTTAGGGGGAGAAAAATTGTCAAAAAATACAAAAACATTAGAAAATTTGAAAAAGCCAAAAACATGACAAAATTCAAAAATTGAGTTTTTGTGTAAAAAGAGGAAATGATAGTACATCAGTAGACCGTTACAGTATGCTAAAGAAATGTAATGGTTAAATAGCTATAAACAGTCTCACTGATGATATGCTGATAGGTTTTTATACATTTAGTAAACTTTGTCGGGATATAAACCTAAATTCAAACTTGCTTATTTCATGGGGAACACTACTAGGATATATAGGTAACCCCTGAAATCTCAATTGAAGGACCCCTCTTTCTGAGATACTAGGTCTTTATGCTTAGTGATATCTGGGGTATTATTCCAGAACTTCTACTGAATGGAAGTTCTGACCTAGTTCCCGAATAATACTTTTCGCATTGCTTGAAACATAGCATCAACCTCAGCATAAAAAATGATGAAACATTGAAAAATGCTAATCATGTGTTGTTGAAACAAAAGATCCTCTAAAGGGGACACACCTAAAGTCGAACCGTCATCTCTCTGCTGAACGGAAGTTCTGACCTAAGCTCTCACGGTTTCGCATCTAACCCCTTACAGATATCATCTAGCTATACTCACCTGTAAGACTGAATATTGGGATCTGGATACGGGAGTATATTCAAGAGGTGGGACACATGAATGAGTTTAAGTTCTTAAAACACCTAATTCGTATCCTGGATCAATTGAAATTTGTGTGAAAATTTAAGTGGATCAGTATATCGACAATCTAAGTGAATTGTTTAATACTTAATGTGTGACTAAGCTCAACGGTACTTGTGACTTGTCAAAAACTGATATGATCCTCTGACGCATACTCAAACAAAAATATTGTCTGTAAATATGTTTGTAAATATTTCTTTACTGTTTTACATTTCAGAAAACATAAAAAGATTTTTGATTCTGCTTTATTTTCGACAACTGATGTCTGAAATGCCGAAATTTCAAAATATAAGTAAGGTAATTGTGTTTCTGAAAATAAAACAAGTTCATTAATTTGAAACTTGAATTAAAAATCAAAAATCAAAAACAGTTTGTGATATCTCCAAGGTCATTAGTTTGGACTTGGATGATTAATTGTGAGGGATTTTGGATACTTAATATTGCCAAATCTGTAAAGATTGTTAATAGGGGGAGTGATTTAGAAAGATTGAATTGCCAGGTTACGATTCCTGGAAGTTTAAAATGTTGTTACTTATAAACGTATGAGTGTTGCAGATATTGTACCAGACTACGATCCCGGTAGCTGAGTCTAAGGGGGAGTATGAAGAAGAGCTCGAAGCAAGGGGGAGCTTGTAAGTGGAAAGCTAAGTGTCGATCCCTAAAGCACGGAAGCTTGATGAAAGAGGGAGCCTGAAGAAACTGATAAAGCAAGAGTCAGAGTCAGATTCTGGTAGAATGATAAAGATAGAGCCAGGATGAGATTCTGAACTTATGAAGAAAAGATGAAGATTGATGGATGCTTACAGTGTTAGACAATTTGGAAAGAGCATGAAGACTGATCAAGACTGAAGATGTGTCATGATAGAGACTCGACACTGAAGACTTTGTCAATATCCAAGGGGGAGTCTGTTAGGGCACTATGTCTATTGACTTCATCTTGTATCGAGTCATGTAATAGGATTGGATAGGATAACCAGTGCTCGAGTTGCGAGAAACTGATTTTAGTGAAATTGGTGATGATTCCGCTTGAAATTGTCAAGTGCCATTTCAAGCGAAATCAAAATCAATTGATTCCACTTGAAAGTGTCTTGGTCATTTCAAGCGGAACCTCATCCACTATAAATAGGAGCATGGTCCGCTTCAGAGTTTTGTATTCGGTAACGAAGTGCTGTCGAATTGTCTCAAGGTGCTATAATCACTATTATATCAATATACGAGACATTATAATTACATCGAGCGTCCGCTTCATTGATTCCGCCTCTGATTCGGATAAACAACTCTTTTGATCGACTCAGTCAGGTCGTACAACGATCCTACAGTTTCTCACATCTGTAGCAAGTGATTTTCGACTTATCTCTCATAGCCGATGTTTCTTGCTTGCTATCATCCCTTTGTGGTTCGTCGGTTCCTTCCTATTCGTAAGAGGTGTGTCCTTCACCCCTATGTTGATAATTGCCTATCCCTTAGCCTCGTGACGGACGGAATATCCCATCCATGATTTCCAACATGTTGTCCATGACCCGCATACAAGAGTTCTTCTAGATTGTTCACGGGGCTTTCCTTTTTCTTCAACTTTTACCTTTCTTCATATGTCTTTAATCTACCAATAGCTTCGTCTAGAGTCATTGTGTCTAGATCGGAGTATTGCTCGATTGATGCAACCATTTGAGTAAATCTATCTGGGATGACGTTTAGAAGTTTTCGTACCAAAGTGGATTGATTCAATGTCCTTCCGTACTTGTTTGCCCGTGTAACAATACTATTGATCCTTGCAATGAACTCGTCTATTGTGTCATCTTCCTTCATTTGTAATAACTCAAATTCTAACATGAGTGTATGTGAACGCGCCTTTTGCACTCAGTCTACACCAACATGTCTCGCCTTCAATGTGTTCCATATCTCTTTTGCTGTTTTGCAATTTGCCACTTGCAAAACCATATCTTCTGGTATTGCCTGGAACAAATACTCTATCGCTGCTTTGTCTTTTTTCACATCTGGTTGCGTAGCTTCTGTGGGGTCTATCATCTCCCAAAGTCCATTTGCTTCTAGTATGGTTTTGATGTGTATTGCCCATACCGTATAATTTGTAAGTTTTAAAATTGGACATTGGTAATGAGTCAGAGATCCCACATCCTTGTGAATTACAATTTGTTGGCCAGAACCGCTCGATGTATCAGACATGTTTCCGAACGATTTTGACTTTCACAAATTTGCAAACAAACAACCTATCTTGTTTCTTATAATTTCCTTACCACCAATACGAACCACAATACCGGTAAAATTCAATTCCTTTGAATTCAATAAACTTTTAAATCCTTAACCCGCGTATAACTCCAATGCATAATAACCAATCAATCTAATTCGCACTAAACCCCGGAATCAAAACCCTAGATTCCTAACCCTTGGTTCGACCCTGAACCGAAAATAAAACAAACTTGCAAATTGAGAAAGAATAATAAAACCTGATCGCGAATTTCCTGCGATGCCTAGAGCCTGACGCTCTGATACCAATTGTTGGCCCCAATGGATCTTTGATCTCTAGACAATCGAATAACTTGAATATATAAATTGAGAATTTGAATACAATACAATGGAATTGTTGAGAGTGATTTAAAAATGAGAAATATATCCCTGTTTATAGTTTCTAAAGGGTGCGATCTAATAGACGCGTCTCTTCACGAACGGGTGCGTCCTTTGATCTTGTGGTTGAGAATTAACATGAAGAGGTGTGTCTTCTTGTCCAAGAGTCGCGTCCCTTCCTTTATGTGTGGTTTCCATCGATCTAGGGGTGCCTCCCAAGGGATTGCGCCACCCTTGGGGTGGTGGTTACCAAGTTCTCTCTTGTCACAAATAGCCCCTCAACTTTGTAACCGCCAATCTTTATACAAATTACCATATAACCCTTGAACTTAAGGATGTGTAGGGATTATAACTTTCATGGATGACATGATTGCGTATGTGCTTGGTTTAGTAACTAGGGTTTTGATTCTTGCAAAATCTTGATTTGAATCTTGTTGGTTCTTGATTAATTAGTTGATGTATAACCTAATTTATGATGATAACCTGTTGTAGATGATGTATATCGGTCATTTTTGTTTGCTAAGTATGTGTTTAAAACTTTAAAAGTCGTTTTGGGGAGCAGGGCAACGAAACTGTTTCTGTCCAGAAAGTTACAGCCGATTTGTGTCGACTGTAACCGGGTCAAAATTGAACAAAAATCTGTGTTTCTTGAGTCTATAACGTAGTTCCAGGAAATATCTTTCAAACCCCACTAGAATTATATTTTTTCGACGTGATTTAATATTTTAAATGAACATAGGCGGTCCGTGGCAGTTAGTGGCGATCAAAGGAGGAAGAACGGGGCTGTTCGGTTGTTAGTTGCAGGTTTGCGCAGCTGGTACATAATCGGTGAAAGCAGAAGGTCGAGAAACGAGAGCGGGTGAAGACGATGCGTGTATGCCGTTTTGAGAGTCGGTTACGAAAAGAGGGGAGCAGCCCTCTAAACCGCGGGGTTAGAAGATAGCGAGAACGAGACAGAACTAGAGGATGGCGGTGTTAGCGTAGATGAGTGAAGTCCACAAGCGGTTGTGGAAGTTCGAAGAAAGAAAGGCAGTAGCGGAAGTTCTGTGTGAACCGAACATGGTTCTAAGTGAGCTGTGTGGAGAAGAAATCGAGACTTTAAAAGGAGAGGTTCTTAGTGAACTGAATACGGTTCTGAGTGAGCCAGGCAGAGGCATCGAACAAGACGACCTAAGTGATTGTAGAGGGGTTCTGTGTGAGTCGTATGAAGAAGAGTTCTAAGTGAACCTATCGGCTCTAGTGAGCCGGAGAAGACGATGTGTGTGATCAAACTTACCTGCTATGTGTGTCGCAGGTGTGAGAATGGAGGACCAGATCTTTGTGATCAAAAGGATTGAAAACCTTAATGGTGTTGTGTGAATCGATCAAGAAAAAAGGAGAATCTTAGTGCTTAAAGTATTTGTGTGAGAAGTTTGAAGAGATCTGTGTGATCCGAAAAGAAAAAAAAAAGAAATCTATGTGATGCGAAGATGACCGCTGTGGTAAACGGAAGACCAACGGATCTGTGTGATCGATTTAAAAAAAAAAAAAAAAAAAAAAAAAAAAAAAAAACATGTGTGATAAAGGCTTGGCAGATAAGACCCGTGCGGTTTGTTTAGCAAGAGCAAGATGGAATCTCCGTGATTCAGGTAGCAAGAAAAGCAAGAACGAATGCGAAGAAACGAGCAAGTAAAAGAATCGACATCAAGGATTAAGGGGGTGAATGTTGGGTTAATCTTGATGGGTCCGGATCGGTTTGGGTGAGTACGGATCAAGAACCGGTTGCGGGTCAGAAGTATGGTTCATGGGTCTGGATACAGATAAACTAGAAAGCATATATAGTCACATGTTATTTTGTGTTTGATTGAGTCTTGTTAGTGGGTCAAAGGTCATGGGTTGTTTTCCTTTTCTTTAGGCGGATTTAGGTTTACGTAGGTAGTGGTTTGTTAGTATAGTTTTCCTATTTAATGTAAACATATGCAGTAAATGAAACGTGAAGTTCTTCAAGCAATAAACTTTTTTTGTTTCATGAGTTTTGTGTGTTTCTCAAAGGGCCTGAACCAACAAGGTTGTGGCATGCCGAAAATATCAATATAATGAGAATCAGATTATGAGACTATAATTTCGAGGTATTTACCGACAAAGAACTACCATGTATTCAAACTAGGTTATTAAGGACAATGCCTGTTAGAATATTTGCTAGTGGGGCAAAGCATACATGAATTCCATGGTAGTTTGATAGGGTGGCACTCTAGGTGTGTAAAACCTTTATCAGCCTTTCATCTTTTAATTTAGAATCCGTTATATGGTATGTAGCTGATTGTGGTCACCAATATGTAGTTTGTTTCGCATAGCCTAGATACAAAAAAAAAAAAAAAAAAAAAAAAAAAAAAAAGAACCAGCGGGCATTGAACGATATAAGTTTATAAAATATCATCTTAACAGTGATACACAGTATATAATAACTTGTATCCTTGAAATGATTTTCTTATCATCGGCTAGTTAATAGCCGAAACATTTAAACAATCTGCTTGGCAAAGTGCCTGTAGCATGGAACTTTGCAGCTGCTTCTTCCACCTTGATGAGGTCTTGCCCCTTTTTCGCTATTATGGCCGCACGTTTTTCTTCTGCTTCCTTATGAACAGCAGCCATCCTGTTCTTCATCTTCTCTCTCTGCTTTGCTTTCTCGATTTCAATGTCTTCCTGTTCAAATCACACAATTATTGTATTCTTTTTTTTTTTTCATGCAAATCTGTCTTTAAATAGGAGTACTACTGACTACTTACCTCAATCTGCTTGAGGTCAGCTTCTATTTCCGCTCTTTTAGTATTCTCCCATGCCCCGATTGCTGATATTTTTGTGTAAGCCCTGTAGACGATATGCATATCAGTAGGGGTGTGAAATTCTGACATAGTACAAACCTACTAAAAATTCATGGTTTTGAGTTTTTAGTACAAACGGGTTAGGATCAGTTTCAGGGCAAAGCTAAATGTGTTCAAGTTCGCGGGTTGATCCATTTAACCCATTTCTTTATATAAAATGTATATAAAGATGTGTTTTATGTCATAAGTTTTCAACACGCGTTTACAAAATAAGTGAACTGTAAAAGATGTAACGCAATATTTTTCGTATGATTATGAAGAAAATAGATACTTGTTGTCCGCCCTCGTCTTTTCATTCTCTTCCCAGGCTTTGATTAGTGCCATTCTCTTCTCTGTGACAACTATTTCAAGCCCAGCATCTGAAGGTAAATTCACAACATATATACATCAACATATATAAACTAAAATAAAAAATCCATGCTAGACAAAAATCTTTTGAATTCATATGAACTCCTATATAAATATATTAAGGATTAGGTGCATGGGAGAGAGCTTACGGTCACCGCCCTGCAAACAGTTTGTTTTCTCTGGTGGTGGTGTTGCAACCGGACCTGATTCATGTTCGGGTGGTGAAGTTGATATATGACTTGATTTTAATTCGGTTTCTAAAGTTACATGTTTCTTGCTTTCATCTTGTTCTTCCCCCATCCTTGGTAACTCTTGATCGCCACGAAAACCCGCTGAAAGGTATAAGACAAGGAGAGTGATAGAGAGAAAGAGTGTGCAAGAGAGATAGGGTGGTGGTTATGTGGTAGGTTTGGTTGGTAAAATAGGAATTGGGTGGTGCCAAAGATGGTACATAGTGATCACGAATCAGTTGGAATGTTACCTACTATGTTTGTAGATAACAATGTTTGGTTTAATTAGACAAAATCGAAATTTTATTTGACAGCTCAACTTTAGAAATATCCTGCTTAAGTTTATATTTGGCATCATTTATTTGCTTCTTAATAAGGTGAAAGTGAAACATATTGATAAAATAGGCAACTATATGAATTAAAATTAGTTATGTAATTTACTTTCTTAAATACCCTATCAATAATATCATTTAAAACGTATAAATCAATATAGATTATTTCGATTTTGTCTAATGAAGTTAAGTTCGGTTCAGTTCATGTCAAACAACTTCATCACATAGTCGATATAAACAGGTGCTGACCATGGACCATACAAATTATAAACCATGACATTATAGCCTAGTGGTATTTTAAAAGTGACATAATCATTATTTACAATTCATATAAATCTAGTTTCAAGATTTCTTTTTCCTTCAACTACTTTATTTTTTCAAACTACGTTACTATTATATAATATATAATATAGTATAAAATATATAAATACAAGAAACCTCAATCAAACATCCTAATTCTCTAGTTCTTTTTCAATACAAATTCTTTAATTCTTTGTCAACTTTCAAAAACACAATTGAGTGGAAGGTGGAGGGTAGTTGTCGAATTTCAACTTTTCTTGACAACGAATAAGGGAAACGTAAGAAAGTGAAATAATTCCGATTTTACTTATGTCACATAAGATATTATATATCTCTGGGGTGTGATCCCATACAAACTAAATTTATCTTAAAAACTGTAAGAATAGATCTTGACCTTTGAATAATTATATATATGGCTAAGATTGATGACACCTCATCAGTTGCAATTAGTGTGTTTGACTAGTTAGATTTAAGGGTATTTTCGGTATTTGTGTGTTTTTATTATATGAATGAATTCACTTTCCAAATCCCCTGAATATTGCAAAATCAGTTATTCCAAAATAACACCGGATTTTAAATTTACCATTACTAGCACATAAAAAATTGTGTTATTTTGAATAGTAGCACATGCAAAATAGTGCTAATTTAAATAATAGCACATAAAAAATGTTTAAAAGGTTAAAAATAGCACATAGTAAATTAGGACGTACAAAAAAATGATAAAAAAACAATGGTATTCTGATCTGACTTTCAAAACAATGCTATTTGCACATAAAAAAGTGTTAAGTGCTATTTTGAATAATAGCACATACAAAAAATGTTTAAAAAATTAAAAATAGCACAATACTAAACTAGCACATTAGCAATGCTATCAGCACATTAGCACATACAAAAAGTGCTAAGTGCTATTTTGAATAATAGCACATAAACCTAAAGAACACATTGCTATTTTTCAATTCCAAAAACAAAAGAAAATTAAAAGCTCTACGTCTTCTTGTTTTTGAGAGTCCATTTACGTCATTTAGTCTGAAACTCAAACCTTCATACATGGCTAGGCTTCTTGTGATGAAAAAACAACAAAAATCCCATATATTTGTTTCTGTTTTTTGTTGATAAACAACCCCAAAACAACATCTTCCTTCTCATGACTGTAACCATACAATTTATTCATGAATCAGAGATGTCAATGGATTCTTTGGGTCGATGCTTCTTGCGAAGACGTTGGAGGGATCGATGGCTTCTTTTAATCCAGAAACAAATGGTGTCGATGGCTTCTTCAGGTCTCACGGCATTCTCTTGAGTCTGCTGCAAATCTCATGGCATCATCTTTTGTGTGTGTTTTGTTCTTCAAATAATTGTTTCAATGATTCAAAAGGAACGTGCAAATCAAGACATAAATGGGTAGCATGAATTTAGGAATTATCAAAACAACCCATAATTTGTTATGACCATTTTACCCTCATGTCTACTCAGATAATCAATCCACATGGCATAATTATATTGATTCTCATGGTTTTTATAAAATACATAGTTTGTATATGATCCTACATATTATTATGTAAATGAGGTAGTGGTGGAGTGGTTGAGAAAATATTTGGTATTTCTTGCGACTCAGGTTCGACTTTCACTCTCCCCATTATTTTCTGCAGCATTTAGGTGAAGGGCGAATACGAGTGACGTCGGTTCGTCTTGGATGGAATGCGAGGTTTTACCGATTATTTCACTGTCATGTCTTCGTACGGGTGGAGGTCGGATTTCCACGCATCTGGGAAAGTCAAGGGGCTGACAGTCAAGTAGTCGACATTAACCACAACGCCCGGTGTTACGGTGCTTGACACATTATTCCTTACCGTTAAAAAAACATATATACATATTACAAAAGAGAATTATATATGATATAAAATATTACAAGTAAGAAAAAGAGTGTGACAAGTGACAACCACATTCTTTATCTTCGACCATCTGTTAAAAAGATTAAATATTATATTCTCATTATAACGTTTATTTATTATATATCTATAGTGGGCTCCGAACTCCGAATTATAGATTTTCCTACAATGGGCCGCAATGTAAAAGCTCATATTTTTTGGACAGTGGCCCTAAGCTGTAATAAATAAAATTATATAGTAAAGTAGTAAACTATACTACCATAGAGATTTAAGGTAGTAAAGTAGTAAGCTGTACTACTATAGAGATTGAAGGTTGCAAATCATCAATTATGGGCAATTGACGGTGATGAAAACACTTCTTTTTTCCACTCGGTTATTAAAATAAATCAATCGTCAAATAGGATAGCGAGGCTTATGTTTGACAATACTTGGGTTACGGATCCAGTGTTACTCAAATAGAAAACCGTGGAGTATTTCGCTGCAAAATTTTCTGAACCAGTTTTTACACAGGCCGGTTCTGGAGGGATCTTTGCTCCCGGGGCTCTCCCAATCGGATAGTGACAGGTCAGTTAATCCTTTCTCTCTGTTGGAAATCGAGCGAGCAGTTTGGGATTGTGCGGGTGATCGCGCTCCAAGGCCTGATGGGTTCAATTTTACCTTTTTAAACAGATTTTAGCCCTGTTTGAAACTGGATTTTTTGAGACTGTTGAACGAATTCCATGTCAGGGAGGCTATTTCGGAGGGTTGTTTTTCCTCTTTCATTGCGCTCATTCCTAAAGTGAAAGACCCGCTCCGGGTCGCTGATTTTAGACCAATAAGCCTTGTCGGGTGTATAAATAAAGTGATCTCAAGGTTTTGACAAACCGGCTAAAATGTGTCATCGGGGGTTTAGTGTCGGAAGAGCAAATGGCTTTCCTTTCGAGTCGCAACATTCTAGATGTGCCTTTGATAGTGAATTAATCTATAGCTTTGATGCGGAGGGCAAAGCGAAGATGTATGTTATTTAAAGTGGATTTGGAAAAAGGCTACGATTCGCTTTGTTGGAAGTACTTACTCTCTATTTTGGAGCAAATGCATTTCCCTAGGAAGTGGGTTAATTGGATCTCGGCTATTTTATCTATGGCCTGGTCTTCGGCTCTTGTTAATGGTTCGCCTACCGGTGAGTTCGAGAGCACCCGAGGTCTAACACAAAGGGATCCTATATCCCCGTATCTTTTCATCCTAGCCATGGGTGGTTTGACTTGTATGATGAAGAGAGCTTGTTGTTTGAGTGGGATTTACAATGGGATTTCGTTAGCGAATAACGGCCCATCTTTTTCCCATCTCCTTTTCGTCGATGACGTGTTATTTTTAGGCGAGTGGTCTCCTAGTAACGCGCTGATGTTGAAAAGTATTCTTAGATGCTTCTCCTTTGTTTCCGCGCTTAGTTGAACATCCGGAAGTGTTTCGTTTTTGGTTTAGGGGTGGGTAGTGCGTAAGTGTCTTTGTTGGCCTCTACGCTTGGTTGCAAAGCTGGGAAACTCTCGTTCATACACCTAGGCATTCCAGGTGGGGGTAATATGAAAAAGTTGGGATCCGGTGGTGGAAAAATTTAGATGTCGCTTGTCGCTTTGGAAAGCACGTCAACTATCTCTTGGAGGGAGATTAAATTTGCTTAAGTCGGTGTTGAGTGCAATTCCGACTTATTATTTTTCGTTGTATCGAGCCCCTGTGAAAGTTTTAAGAATCCTTGAAAGGTTGAGAAGATCGTTTTTTTTTTTTTTTTTTTTTGGGTGGGTGTGAAGATAAAGATAAAATGAGTTAGGTCGCGTGGAAAAAAGTCACTCGGCCTTTTGATCAAGGTGGAGTTGGTATTGGTACTCTTGCCGATGCAAACGTCACCATGCTTGCTAAATGGTGGTGGCGCTTCAAGACTGAACAAGGGGCTTTATGGCGAAGGCGGTGTGGGCGGTACATAGTGGTACCCGATCTTGGGAGTTCATCCCTCGTAAGTAGTCTATTGTTGGATCCTAGAAACAAATTGTAGGCATTGACATTGACTTTTTAAAAATGAACATTAGCTTATCTCATGCCATTAGGGGATCGGTTGGAAATGCGGTATCTGTACAGTTTTGGTTAGACTTCTGGATCAGGTCACAACCGCTCAGGTCGGCTTTTTGCAGTCTTTTCGCGCTTGAAAAATCCAAACATTGCCTAGTGGCGGATAAGCTGAAAGATGATGTAGCGGGCCGGGTTTTTTTTCTGGGATTGGGCCCGAGTGAACTTGACATCGGTTGAGCTCGCAGAGCAACAGATCTTGAGGGGCCTGCTGGGTGCTGTCAATTTGGGTCAGGACTCAGATAGTTGGAGATGGATGTTTAATGGACGTTTATTTTTTTCAAAATTCCTCTATGTATTCATTAAGTATTCCTAGTATGTGTCATATACTTTTAGGTAATATGTGGGATGAAGCCAAAACCAAGTTGTTAAGCCTCACCGTCGATAGAAGAAGTGCTAAAAACTTGCAAGAGTTTATATTCTTATACTATCAAGCTTTTTAAATCATGCATCTGATTTCAACTTGCACCTGGTTATTATTTTGTAAAACTTCGAAACTAGGGTTAAGTGACTATAGATCTCCATGATCTAGGTTCCAAATAGGACAAGTTATCTGTAAAAACTGTTAGGATCTAAGTTTGATAAGATTGTGTTTGTTTAATTAAAATGAAGATGAATGATAAACAATTGCAGCGGGATCATATGAATAAACTTTCAACACAATCAAAAAGAGAACAATTTTCAGCAAACATGTTTATAAAAGAGTCGAATGATTTTATTTAGTTACAACTATCAAAACTACTGCATGCATGCACAAAGTCCCCCCTTCAGCCTAAGCTCACAATGGTTTGTTCGTACAGAATGACTTGGTGAAGAAAGAGCTAATAGAATAGTACAGAGTACTATTCTATTTATAGTACAGAACAAACCATTGAGGCACCTTTGCTGACGTCACCATGAAAGTGACATCTAACCTCCTAACAACCTCTATCCACTGACTATTACAAACACTGCTATCTAACAACTGATTACTATGAATAAATACAAATACTAGTCTAACTGGTGCTTCTTCATTCTACTGCTTTAGTCCCAGCAGTGCTTTGTGTCTTCAGCAGTACTTGAACCATAGCAGCTGATTGACTCATCAGTGTTTGGTCTTCAGCAGTCTTTAATGATCAGCAGTCCTTTGTAGGAGGCAGTACTTAGAAGTCATCAGATGTTAGGCCACATTCAAGGAGGAAGACTGATGCAAACAACTGCTTATTTTGAATCCACTGATCTGATCCAGTTTTGGCTTTAATCAACTGTTCCTTTGTAGGGTCCAATCCCAACAATCTCCCCCTGGAACAGATGACGCTAAAACCCTTCATTATTCTTGGATCTTTATTGCCTCATCAAAAATTCCCTGACTTGTCCTTTGAATTGTAATTCAAATTCCATGGAATTTGTATCATCCTCATCCGTGCACAGTGGAAGCTCAAGGAGATCATGTAGATCTTCAACACTCAGGCCCAATGCTTGTTTCCTTGATATGTGCTTCACGTCACCACTGGATTCGAGCAGATTCAATTCGTGGGTCTTTTGATCAGACTTCCACTTTAGTATTTTTGAATCCAGTGGGTTTCTTGAGAGAGTCTTTATTTTAGATGAGTTTGGAGATGGTGGCCTGCTTAGAACTTCGTTGGCTATATTTTGAAGCTTTGCTGAGCTATCATCTTCTAGTGCCATTCTCTTGATAGCCTATTTCTTTGAAATACTCAGCTTCTTGTTCCTTTTCTACTACATCAATCAGCTTTTGCCTATTTCTTTGGTTTACCACAATGATAGAGGTATCTGATGATGTGAACAGTGGTTCAGAAGTGTGTGCCTGCTGCTTTGACTTATCAGTGGTTTTGTAATCAGGCTTCTTTGGAAGACTAGGATCTGTTTCTCTCCTTTTTCTCAACCTTTCATTAGCCTCATCAGTGTGCTGCCTTGTCCATTTTGCTATGGCCTTGGCAGTTCCAACCTTTGCATCAACCAACTCTTGCTTCTTTCTTTTATGCTCCAAGGTAAGATCATCAATAGCCTTTTTGTATTTACTCTAGTTTGGTGCTGACCTTTTCATGCCTGTATCTCTTTTTATTCTCTCAATTCTATTGAGTTCTGTCTTGAAAGCAACAAGTGGCCAATCTTGGAATTGTTCTTCTCTGGCAGGATAGAACTTTTACTCATGATTAGTGCCAGAATGTCTTTTCTTAGATCCTTTTTGCAGGCCAACTTCTGGAGGTAAATTTGACATTTCTTTACTCAGGTCTCTTACATAGTCTTCTAATTGTTTAACCTTGTTGAGTAAGAACTACATATGACTTGAGACTTCATTATCACTTTTCCCTTTGCATTCAAGTTTAGCTCTTATATCTGCTTGCCTGACTTTGAGTTTTAGATATTCATCCATGTTTGCTGGTCTCTAAAACCAATCAGAGAAGGGAATTTCCTTTTTGAAGGATCATCCACTATGTAGAACTGCCTCATTTCATTTTTGACTGCATGCAGTTCTAGTGGATAACTGGCAGCTACTGGTATAACATCAGCAAGGTTATATCCTTGAAGTTCTATTGGATCTTTGATTGGGTTGGCCAATTTTGGAAGAATGAAATATTGAGGTTTGGTAACATTATAAGGAGCAGATGAAATGGGATCAGGTGATGGTATGTCATCATCATGCACCTGATATTTTTCTTTTTCTTGTATACACCTTTTTGGGAGAAGGTGTTTTTGTTTGATTTTTAGGAACTGAAAGAATTATGTCTTGCGTGGGAGTGTTTGTGGTAATGGGTGACTGACTAACAGTGGTTGAAACAACTGGTGTCTCAACTACTGTTGTCATTACAACTGTTGATGTATCAACTGTTGTCTTCTTCACTATGGCAGGTGGTGAGGAGTTTTGTGGAATGGTAGCGGATTGAGTAGTGGATGGTATGATGGTGAGGGCAGTTGTTGGGTTAACATCTGTTGAAACCGCTGAAGTACCAACAACTGTTGATACAACAGGTGTTTTAACATCTGTTGGTTTGGAGGTTTGACGAGAGGAACTTTTGGGGTTTGAGGAGTATGTTTTGTGGCTTTGGAAGGTGTGGTTTTCGGTTGCCTTACTTTTCTAGTAGGCTGTCTTCTTTTTGGCTTAGGATTTTCCTGCTCATCCTTGGGCTCAGAAGTACCCTGCTCTTACTTTTCCATCAAGACTTTCTTCTCCCGTTCAAACCTTTTAGCCCCTTTTATCTCCATTGATTCTTTCATGCCTGCTTTTAATGCAGCAAGGGCATTTCGAGTCTCATCAACCTTTTTGAAACCATCTGGCCTTGGGATTTCTACAACCAGTTTTGACAATGGATCTGGCTTTATGAATAGGCCATCTTCATATCCCTTTTTCTTTTTCTCCTCCTTTTTGGCATCATAAGGTGGATTATCAACAAAAATGATTGAAGGAGGAGCAGTGCCAATGGTTTGTAGTAAATGGTGTCACAGCCCCCGATCCCTAATCCCCGGGAACGGGCGGCCGCGAGCCAGTTTCGGTGGTATCGCATTATTGTCTAATTTGGCAGCGGAAATTTTCATCAGGACCGTAGTTAGGAAATATTAAATCAGAGTAAACCACCACATTTTATAATATTAAATACATGGGCAAAACCCAAGTTTTCATTACAAACTGATTTACAGGGATAAATCCCACTTTATTGAAATAAACACTTTCTTTTATTTAGGTAACTTTTATAGCCACTTTTCCAAGCCTTCAGTGCTGTCCAGCTGGCTTCTAATTGGCTTTCACATTGTGTTACCTGAAACGCGTTTTAAAAACATTTTGTTAGTGGGAAATACTGGTGAGTGAATCCCAGTTTAATCAAGAAATATTAATTCAATTTAAACAGTATTGAGGGCGATTACAATGTTTATATCTACCCAATTACTCATTCAGTACTGTCAATCCTGACTTGTGGGTCATATTACACATTGGCTAACTCTTTGTCCAATGGTAACATTACTCACATTTTGTATACAAAACCCCAACATACCGGCAGTAATCGTAGAATTACAAAGACTCAATCACTGCTAAATTGCTTTGTAAAATAGTTAAGGTTTTGTAAAAACTGTTTACAAAAAGGAGATTACTCACATTGCTGTTTTAGGGTTTTCAGTAAGGATTTCCTGGGAATAATCTATAAATTACACAAATGCACGTGTGTTAGTATAATAACCCATTTTAACATTAGTAATACCCTCCCCGAGACGTCATTCCAACGACTAGGTAGGGCAGAACCACGACAGCCATTACGGAACCCTAGATCAATCGGGCAGAGTATCTAATACGTCTCCAGGGGTTATAATACTTACATCGTAGCAGAACCTCGCTATTTAGGGGGTATAATGCCCGGGTATTATCTCTACTATTCAGAAATTAAGTAAGAAAGAAAGATTTTGAACGATCGGAAATGAAATCCCGAGGCCTTCTTATATAGGGCTGAAAACTGGGTCTCTCGCGGCCCGCGTAAAATAAGCACAAGGCTTACGCGGCCCGTGTCAAAGCTAGGTCAACGCGTAGCTTGTCCGGATCACCACTAGGCTTGACACGATGCTGACACGTGGCCGCACCGGGGCTCGCCTGATCATCAAGCTGTCGCGGCCCGCGTAAAGGTTAAGTGTGACCTTACGCGGCCCGCCTGAACCCTATTTTCTTTGTTTTTTTATTTATTTTTAATGTTATATTGTATTTAGGGCTCGGTTTTCACATACAAGGTGTATTTAAAGACATATTGGGACATTTTAAATATTTTTAAGGTATCGGAAAAATTATCACGGTTGTCGGTTCAGGGTTGTTATATCCTCACCACCTTGTTTTAGAGCTCGTCCTCGAGATCTACTCGAACAAGTGCGGATATTTCTTTTGCATTTCTGATTCAAGCTCCCATGTGTACTCAGGTCCTCTTTTGGAGTCCCACTTCACTTTGACCAGAACAAGTCTCTTGTGATTGAGATTCTTAATTTCTCTATCTTCAATCTGTAGAGGCCTCTCTACAAACTTGAGTTGTTCATTTACCTCTATATCCTTGAGAGGTACTACAAGTGATTCATCGGCTAGGCACTTTTTGAGATTAGATACATGAAATACATCATGTATTCCTGCCATTTCTGATAAGTGGTAAAATACACATATTTGTCCCGTGTAAATTGTACAATTATTGTATAGATTTTATTTATTTTTAGTTAGTTGTAGTGCTTTATTATATTATATTGTGTTTTGGCTAGTCCTGGTGCAAATGGAGCAAAAACGAGTAATATGGAAATGACCAGCCAGTGAGGCAGAGTAAGGCGCCTATGACCGAAGTGAATTTGCAGCTATTTTTTGTGAGAGGACCGAACCCGCTATCTCTATGCAAGGCAACACAGAGAAAAAAATGAGGATATATTAATTGGAAAGTGGGGCCGCAAGACATGACATGTCTACGTAGAAATTGGATTTTGGGCCATGTTGGATGAATTATAATAGGAAAAAGTTGATGCTGCTTTTAAAGAGTGTTGTTCTAAATATGGATTGGGCCGCCAAAAGTCTATAGGCCAGCATACAATTACGTGACATTATGATGTATTGGGCTTTATCAATTATCTAAAATATTGTTATGAGAGACGGCAACTTGGAGAAAAAAGGAAAATATATATACGCACATGAGAGGAACGAAGAGAATAGCGGCACATCATCTTGGGGGGACGACTTTGAGAGCATCTTTTGCAAAGGTTTGAAGGATAGGAATTATTGGGGTCAAGTGGGAAGCTTAGAGATCAAGAAATTTACGGGTTCTACCTTACGATTTCTTTTATTTTCCAGTTTCTTGTTTTTTACTTCGATGAATTCCTGTTTGAGATTTTGTTTGATTATTTTTAAGACCATGATTAATGGCTAGACTTCTTAAACTACCTAGACATGGTTGAATGATTGCTAGATGTTTTGATTATATTTTGGATTTTTTAAATGCTATGGATTGTTTATAAATTGTAAACGGCTTGTTCTATCGGTTAGATGTGTGTGCGTGCTTGATGTTATTTGAATATTGATTATTGTTTCGCATGAATCTTGGTGACGGTCTTTATCACATAATAGAGTCATGCTAGGGTTTTAGGTTTTGGTGAGTGTCTATATCACATAATAAATCTTTAATACTTTAGGGTGAAAATCGAGTAAGTAACCTTAGAAATAATAATTGGTAATCTTATAAAATCAAGTGCTCTACTAATCATCAATAGCTGTAAGGTGAGAGATTATTGCTAGGTCTAAGTGATTAAACCGTAAGGTGGGTCCTTCTTAGGAAGTTAATCTTTTGGCTGCTGTCTAGCAAGTCTAGCCGAGAAAACAAGCCTATCCTAGGTTTACGTCTCGTAAGGGAGTGAGCCTTGTAGGATACTTTTATAAACCCATTAAATGTCCTGTAAGGGAGTCTATTAACCGGTAATTTAACAACCTTTAGGGGATCTTAGCGTGCTCTTGAGAAGGGTTAGGGGTCCTTAGATTTCCCGAGAGATGAGAATTTTAAGATCCCGGTTCCATAGCAGACAACTTCCAAATATAATCATAACTAAAAGCAATCAGGATTCCTGTTTAGGTAGTTCCTTCATCATCCTTGAGTTCAGTCTTCGTGCGAGTTGCGTCTGGTTCGTCTAGTTAGTTTATTTTTAATTATATTTTTAGGATATTTAGAAACCCCCCCCCCCCAATCAAATACACAATTAGTTAAGTCCGTGTCAGTCTAAGTCTAGATAGAGTCGTTAGCGTAATTAGTAGAGTCTCTTGGGTTCGATACTCGGACTTCCTTAGGCTATACTGCATCGATCGGTACACTTGTCGGTCGTGTGGTTTAGGTTTTAGAGAGTTCTAGGTTTATAAATTTAAAACTTAGAGAGTCTAGTTTAGGGTTTAATTTAGTAATTTATTTAGACCACTTTTAGCACATCAAGTTTTTGGCGCCGTTGACGGGGACTCTTGGTAATTGCGTTAATTTCTTTGACTGATCTTATCTGACATATATGTGCTACTTGTATATTTTGTATATTGAGTCGTAGGTATCTAATTGTCCGTGTCTTTTCTTTTTCTTGAGTCTTAGTGTCAGTTATGTGTCAAAATTGTGGTATACCTCACATCTCTATATTTTGTCCATATTTCCCGAGGTACTCCATACGTTATTATGCTAACCCCTATGTGCAGCCGCAGTCATATTTTTCACAGGGGTATTCCTCGTACCAGTATGAGGAACCGTATCACCAGCCCCAACAGCAAAATTCTGATGTCTATGAGCAGGACCAGCTGGATAAGATAACGGGGTTGTTAGTTCAACTGGTAGCTACGGATGAGACTACTCAGAAAATGATTCAAGAACATGAAGTCCTGTTTCAAAATCACCAGTCTATACTCTCAGACATTCGATGTTCAGTAGATGAAATGTCTAGGAGATTAGAAGAAGTAATAGAAACTGAGAATAAGGGCATCATTGATTTTGGTTGTGAAGAAGAGGAGACTATGATGCAAATGGCTAATTGCGGGATATTGAGAGAGTGTGTGGAAGAAGTAGACAAGTGGCAAGTCTACCAGGTATCATTGGTTAAAGGGGTAGATGTTGATGAGGAATTAGATTTAGGAGATTCCTTAGGTAGTCTGTTTGATGATGAGGTAGAAAAAAAAGTGTTAAGTTGGGAAGATGAGTTTTTAGGGGAGTTAGAAGGTTTATCAGAATCTGGACAAGGAGGGGAATTTGATCCATTAGGTGATTTAGCAAATTTAGAAGCCCTACTAGAAGGTAAACCCAAGAAAATAAGTGAACCCACACCGCACGTAGAAATTAAGTGTGGGGATCTTCCCAAGGAAGTAGAGGGAATGGTGGAAGATGAAGAACACCATAGCTGGCCCGTGGTAGTGATAACGAATGCAACTAAAAAATCGAAACCACGGGAGAAAGCAAATAAAAGAAAAAGAAAAGATGGAAAACGGAAGAAGATTGAAGGCTGGTACAAGAAGGAGCCGTTGGCGCACGACCAATATTCGCATTACATGTCGCGCATTTGGTTCCTTCCAGGTAAGTATAAATTTTGGTGGTCTGACCCGTTAAGAATTTTCAAAATATTTTATTATTCCACCAGTAAATTTTTAACTATTTTTGAGGAACGGATGGAATTAAACGGGTTGGATAGGGTCCAGTTCAAAGAAAAACCTCCTGATTAAGTTCAAGTGTGGGGAGGTTTGTAGAGTTTTGTAATTATTAATATTCGTGAGTTTGTATTTTGAGTCTTTTATTCTGTACCATGAGTCTAATTTAGTAGTATTGAGTCAGTCATTTGTGTCGAGTCGGTACTGCTTTGGTTTTTGCTTGTTTTTGTTTATGCAGGTTTGAATATGTACCACCTGTACTCAATCTCCATTCGGGTGATTTTGGAGCTGCTTATCAAATTCCAGGCATTTATCGAGTGTACTAGTCAGTGTCAAAGCCGATCGCGAATGAAATGCTATACGATCGAGCTGGATTGGACGAGAGTTTTGAAACATAAGCGTCGTTATTAACCAACTAAGTCCTTTCCGATATGCCCTTTGTTTTTTTATTTCTTATTTATTTTTAGTCTTTTGAGTCGGTTTCCATCTTACATTGAGGGCAATGTAGAGTTTAAGTGTGGGGATGGGAAACTATCGTTTAGTGTCTAGTTAGTAGAGTCTTGAGTCATAAAAAGTCGAAAAATAAAAAAAAATCTAAATTTAAAAATGTAAAAAAAAATTATAAAATGTCTTTTGAAATAAAAAGTTTGCAAACTAAAAAAACGGAAAATGATAGAAAAGTCGGGTTTTTGTTCGGGTTCAAATAATAATAATACGAGATTAAAATAATTGAGCTTCTGTCTAGTTTGGGATGTGCGGGTAGGCTCGATTCGGTTCTGGGTTCCTTTGATCTTAAAATTACCTAATTGTCGGTCTACTAGTGGGTTCTCATCTAGGGAAAGTGGGGAAATTGAAACCGCCGATAATAGTATAAGGGATGCCGTTATAAGCTAAGATCGTTAGAGTTTTTTGTCATATCTCGTGGAAAAAAAAATTGGAAAAATGAAAAATAAATAAATAAAAAAAAGCTAGAAATTGAATGAAAGTAGCCATTTTTATGTAGTCTGGGTTGGGGATAGCGACTATACAACCGGAATACCTCTAGGATGTGTGAAATCGACCTTGCAAAAAAAGTAAAAAAATACCGAAGCCTAAGTAATCCGAGTTGGGGATAGCGACTCTACAGCCGGAATGCCTCTGGGTTAGGGAAAGCAACGTCTATGCTCGAAAAAAAAAGATGAAAAAGTGATGAAAAAAAAATGATGAGAAAAAAAAATGATAGATTTGATTCTAAACTCTCTTGATCATGGTATAAGGCGGTTAGGAAATAACCCAGTGGTTGTTCCTTTTGTCCTATAAGCTTGAGGGGGATTAGGTGGACTTGCGATTCTTAGTGTGAGACCCTAGGTAGATTGACCATACTTGAACTAAAATTGCATGATAAGGGCTTGGAACCGGGTTGGGTTTAAGAGGATCAATATACTTGCAATCGCGGCTAATACAAGTTTCGGTTTGAATAAGTAATTTAAGCTTTTGTCCCGAATGATTATTCCATCTATGATTCCGTTATGCATAATTCTTTTTCGGGGACGAAAAAAAGTTAAGTGTGGGGATATTTGATAAGTGGTAAAATACACATATTTGTCCCGTGTAAATTGTACAATTATTGTATAGGTTTTATTTATTTTTAGTTAGTTTTAGTGCTTTATTATATTATATTGTGTTTTGGCTAGTCCTGGTGCAAATGGAGCAAAAACGAGTAATATGGAAATGACCAGCCAGTGGGGCAGAGTAAGGCGCCTATGACCGAAGTGAATTTGCAGCTATTTTTTGTGAGAGGACCGAACCCGCTATCTCTATGCAAGGCAACTAGGGCTGTAAACGAACCGAACGTTCAGCGAACAGTTCGTGAACCGTCCGGCGGGAAGTTCGTTTATGTTCGTTCGATTAGCTTAACGAACGAACACGAACAAAAAATTTCGTTCGGTTAGCTTAGCGAACGAACACGAACACAGGTCTCGTTCGTTCAACTGCGTTCGTGAACGTTCGGTAATATGTTCAATTACATTCGTTCATGTTCATTTGTTTATATTAAAAAAACAATAAATAATAAACCTTTTATCTAAACATATTGAAAACTTGAAACCATATTTTTTTCTAAGTTAGTTAAAATTTGGACATTCTAAGACATTTTTGGGGATAATTATATCTAAGTTAGTTAAACTTGATTCATCGTTTGGTGGTGTAGTAGACTTCTTGTGTTTTGGTTTATCATATAATGGTTGTATTTAACAACTTATATCAAATGTTAAGCATAACAATGTTTTTATGTTTTATTTTCAAGTTAAATGTTCGTTTGCATTTGTTTTTATTTGCTTCCATTCGTTTGTGTTTGAGACCAGTGTTCACGAACTGTTCGTGAACAACTGAATTTGCTTAACGAACAAACACGAACACAAACTTATGTTCGGTATGCGTTCGTGAACAGTTCGCGAACATGTTAATTTCCTTAACGAACGAACACGAACATGACCTTGTTCGTGTTCGTTCAGTTCGTTTACAGCCCTAAAGGCAACACAAAGAAAAAAATGAGGATATATTAATTGGAAAGTGGGGCCGCAAGACATGACATGTCTACGTAGAAATTGGATTTTGGGCCATGTTGGATGAATTATAATAGGAAAAAGTTGATGCTGCTTTTAAAGAGTGTTGTTCTAAATATGGATTGGGCCGCCAAAAGTCTGTAGGCCAGCATACAATTACGTGACATTATGATGTATTGGGCTTTATCAATTATCTAAAATATTGTTATGAGAGACGGCAACTTGGAGAAAAAAGGAAAATATATATACGCACATGAGAGGAACGAAGAGAATAGCGGCACATCATCTTGGGGGGACGACTTTGAGAGCATCTTTTGCAAAGGTTTGAAGGATAGGAATTATTGGGGTCAAGTGGGAAGCTTAGAGATCAAGAAATTTACGGGTTTTACCTTACGATTTCTTTTATTTTCCAGTTTCTTGTTTTTTACTTCGATGAATTCCTGTTTGAGATTTTGTTTGATTATTTTTAAGACCATGATTATTGGCTAGACTTCTTAAACTACCTAGACATGGTTGAATGATTGCTAGATGTTTTGATTATATTTTGGATTTTTTAAATGCTATGGATTGTTTATAAATTGTAAACGGCTTGTTCTATCGGTTAGATGTGTGTGCGTGCTTGATGTTATTTGAATATTGATTATTGTTTCGCATGAATCTTGGTGACGGTCTTTATCACATAATAGAGTCATGCTAGGGTTTTAGGTTTTGGTGAGTGTCTATATCACATAATAAATCTTTAATCCTTTAGGGTGAAAATCGAGTAAGTAATCTTAGAAATAATAATTGGTAATCTTATAAAATCAAGTGCTCTACTAATCATCAATAGCTGTAAGGTGAGAGATTATTGCTAGGTCTAAGTGATTAAACCGTAAGGTGGGTCCTTCTTAGGAAGTTAACCTTTTGGCTGCTGTCTAGCAAGTCTAGCTGAGAAAACAAGCCTATCCTAGGTTTAGGTCTCGTAAGGGAGTGAGCCTTGTAGGATACTTTTATAAACCCATTAGATGTCCTGTAAGGGAGTCTATTAACTGGTAATTTAACAACCTTTAGGGGATCTTAGCGTGCTCTTGAGAAGGGTTAGGGGTCCTTAGATTTCCCGAGAGGTGAGAATTATAAGATCCCGGTTCCATAGCAGACAACTTCCAAATATAATCATAACTAAAAGCAATCAGGATTCCTGTTTAGGTAGTTCCTTCATCATCCTTGAGTTCAGTCTTCGTGCGAGTTGCGTCTGGTTTGTCTAGTTAGTTTATTTTTAATTATATTTTTAGGATATTTAGAACCCCCCCCCTCAAATACACAATTAGTTAAGTCCGTGTCAGTCTAAGTCTAGATAGAGTCGTTAGCGTAATTAGTAGAGTCTCTTGGGTTCGATACTCGGACTTCCTTAGGCTATACTGCATCGATCGGTACACTTGCCGGTCGTGTGGTTTAGGTTTTAGAGAGTCTTAGGTTTATAAATTTAAAACTTAGAGAGTCTAGTTTAGGGTTTAATTTAGTAATTTATTTAGACCACTTTTAGCACATCAATTTCCCCTGGCAGTTGTAGCTGATAGGCTACAGGTCCTATTCTTTTAATAAACTTAAAAGGTCCAATATACCTAGGACTTAGCTTTCCTCTTTTGATGAATCTTACTACTCCTTTCCAGGGAGAGACTTTTAACAACACTTTGTTACCTACTTGGAATTCTAACGGCTTACGTCTGTTATCAGCGTAGCTCTTCTGTCGATCACGTGCTGCTTTCAGTCGTTCCTTGACTTGAATGATTTTGTTAGTTGTTTCTTGTACTATCTCGGGTCCAGATAGTTGCTTTTCCCTAATTTCTACCCAACAGACTGGAGTTCTGCACTTTCGTCCATAAAGTGCTTCGAATGGTGCAACATTGATACTTATATGATAGCTGTTATTATAAGAAAATTCTATCAAAGGTAAGTGTTCGTCCCAATTACCTCCGAAATCAATTACACAAGCTCTAAGCATGTCTTCCTTTGTCTGGATTGTCCTTTCGCTTTGTCCGTCCGTTTGAGGATTATAAGCCGTGTTTAGATTCAACTTGGTTCCCATTGCTTTTTGGAAACTTGTCCAAAAATGAGAGGTAAAACGGTTATCCCTATCAGAAACAATCGATAATGGAATTCCATGTAATGAAACAATTTCATTTACATATAATTTGGCTAATTGTTCCATGCTAAAAGTTTCCTTCATTGGTAAGAAATGAGCTGACTTGGTTAGCCTATCTACAATCACCCAGATTGTATCATTACCTTTTCTTGTTTTGGGTAACTTGGTAACAAAATCCATTGTTATCAATTCCCATTTCCAAACTGGCATTTCTAACCGTTGTAACAAACCTGCGGGTTTTTGATGTTCAGCTTTAACTTGTGAGCAAGTTAAACATTTAGAAACATAAGCTACTATATCCTTTTTCATTCCTATCCACCAGAAATTTTTCCTTAAATCCTGGTACATTTTATCATTTCCTGGATGCATCGTATATTTAGACTTATGGGCTTCTTCTAATATACGGTGACGTAGGTTTCCTAATTTAGGTATCCACATTCTCTTTTTATGGAATCTCCAAATTCCATCTGTTCCTTATTCTAATTCCTTAATCATTCCTTTTAATTTTTCAGTATCTCCTGTGATTACTGATTCTTGTGCTTTTCTAATCTGTTCGTTTAAATCTACTTGTAGATTTAATTTAAGAGAACGTACCCTTTTTGGCTTTTCGTGATATTTTCGACTTAAAGCATCTGCCACTACATTGGCTTTTCCTACATGATACTGGATATCACAATCATAATCGCTAAGCAATTCCATCCAGCGTCTTTGTCTCATATTCAACTCTTTTTTCCCGAAAACATATCTTAAACTCTTATGATCTATAAATATGGTAAACTTACTACCATAAAGATAACGTCTTCAAATCTTATGGGCAAAAATTATGGCTCCTAATTCCGAATCATGGGTTGAATAATTCTCTTCATGACTTTTAAGCTGTCTAGATGCATAAGCTATAACCTCTTGACGTTGCATCAACACACATCCATAACCTAACTTAGAAGCATCACAATAGACTACAAAGTCTTCAGTTCCTTCTGGTAATGCTAGTATGGGTGCATGGGTCAATCTTTGCTTAAGGATTCTAAAGGCTTCTTCTTGTTTTGATCCCCATTCAAACTTAACAGATTTACATGTTAACTTAGTTAAAGGAATGGCTATTCTAGAAAAATCTCGAATAAATCTTCTATAATAAACAGCCAATCCTAAGAAACTTCTAACCTCGGTTGGTGACTCAGGGGTTTTCCATTTGGTAATCGCCTCGATCTTTGTTGGATCTACATGAATTCCTTCATGATTCACTAAATGTCCAAGAAATTGTACTTGCTCTAACCAAAACTCGCACTTTGAAAACTTAGCATAAAGCTTTTCCTTTCTTAATAAACTTAAAAGTTAGTGCAAATGCTTTGCATGCTCCTCTTTACTTTTAGAGTAAATTAGAATATCATCTATGAAGACAATTATGAATTTATCCAAATATGGCTTACATATTCGGTTCATCATGTCCACAAATGCGGCTGGGGCATTGGTTAAACCAAATGGCATGACAGTAAATTCATAATGACCATACCTTGTTCTAAATGCGGTTTTAGGAATATCCTCTTCCTGTACCTTTAATTGATGATATCCTGATATTAAATCGATTTTAGAGAAAAATCGAGCTCCTTGAAGTTGATCAAACAGATCATCGATCCTCGGTAATGGATACCGATTCTTAATCGTGACTTTGTTCAATTCACGGTAGTCAATGCACATACGCATTGATCCGTCCTTCTTTTTAACAAACAATATCGGTGCTTCCCATGGCGATGAGCTTGGCTGTATGAATCCTTTCTCCAACAATTCGTCTAATTGTTTCTTTAGTTCCTGCATTTCGGCGGGTGCCAAACGGTAAGGTGCTTTGGCAATCGGTGTTGTCCTTGGTAGCAGATGGATTCTGAATTCCACCTCCCTGTCTGGCGGCAGTCCTTGCAATTCCTCTGGAAAGACATCTGAAAACTGGGACACTACTGAAATGTCTTTTAGTTCTTTTCCTTTAATGTTAGTGATTATAGAAATCAAATACACTATAGATCCTTTTCTTATATAACTTGTAGTTTTCATCACAAAGATGAATTTAGTGGATCTAGATGATTTATTTCCTTTAATTGTGATCTTTTCACCCCTTGGTGATTTTACTTGAATTAACTTTTGATCATACAAAATATTGGCTTTATTGGCTATTAACCAATCCATTCCTAACACGACATCGAATCCCGCTAGATTCATTGGGTAAAGGTTTGCAATAAATTTTTGATTAAAAATTTCTATTCTTGCTCCCTGCAAGATTTCAGAGATCCTAACGGTTTCTCCATTTGCGGTCTCTACTAGACATTCTTGTGGTAGTTTAGTTAATGATTGATTTAGGAGTTTGCAAAACGAAGTATTAATAAAACTTTGGTTTGCACCAGAGTCAAATAATACTTTAGCAAAAATATCATTAACTAAAAACGTACCAGCTATGACGTCTGGAATCATCTTGGCTTCATCTGCAGTTAGAACAAATGCTCTAGCATTTTTAGAATTCTTGTTGTTTGCAGCTGGAGCCAATGTCGGACAGTTTGGCTTGATATGACCTTTTTCTCCACAATTGAAGCATATTCGGTTGTTGGCTTTCCTCCTGCAGTCTTCTTCCTTGTGACCTGACATTTTGCAAAAATTGCAATATATGGAGCATTTTCCAGAATGCTTCCTTTTGCAATACTTGCAATAAGGTGCAGATGTAGAGCCTATATTCCTACGGTTGTAATTCCCAGAACGGAATTCTTGAGTAAGCCTTTGGGTTAGGTTTCTCCTCTGGTTTTCTTCTCTAGTTCGCACCAGTTCATCAGTCAAGGTATTGGCTAGTTCTACAGCTTCTTCTATGGTTTGGGGTCTAGCTGCCTTGACTACGTGCCTAATCTCTCCAATTAATCCCCAGATGTAACGGGAGATTAATACCGGTTCAGGTGATGCAAGGGTTGGTACTATCCTAGCATATTCAAAGAATGTGGTAGTGTAACCCTTACTATCTACCTCGGTCATTCTAAGATTCAGAAACTTATTTGCTATCTGTTCCTTTTCATTGGGAGGGCAGAATTTCCTTTCTACCATGTTTTTGAATTCTTCCCATTCCATGTTATAAACCCTATCACTTCCTCTTGACTGGAGGATAGTGTTCCACCATTCTAGGGCTTGATTCTTAAACAAATTCGAAGCAAACATTATCTTATCTTCTTCAGTACATTTGCTTATCTTTAGAACAGCCTCAGTCTTCTCTATCCAGCGTAGAGCTGCAATGGGTCCTTCATTGCCTGATAATTCTATTGGTTTACAGGACCAGAATTCTTTATAAGAACAACCATATGGCATGGTTCTTCTTCTTTTGGGAATGGGCGCTTGAAGCACGGGCCCATTGTTCACGCTGTTTTCAGGTTCAGTTGGTCGCTTACTGCTATGCTTACTTTTATTATTCGCTTCTTGAGTTGTTTGAATAATAAATGGCATTGCATCTATAATTCCTTGTGCCACTATGTGCTGAACGGCACTATTATCCATTTGGTTTCCATTGTTTTTTGTATTCTCATTAACCACGTTAATGTTACTCTGGTTATCGTTATTCAGATTATCTTGATTTCCTTCGTCGGCTATCTGAATTATAAACATTTACCACATATTAATATCACAAATAATATTTAAATATAGCCAATCACATGACACGCACTTTTAGTCAAAAGCGTCGAGCATTGCGACTTTTACTCTATTCATATATTATGCATCTATTACACACCAGTACGGAAATTAAAATTACAATACCGACTGAAATGTAAAATTACAATACTAGTAGTATGCATCCGTAGTTTTTTTTCTAACACATACACACATATGTTATTATGTTATTATTATTATTATTATTATTATTACTACTACTACCGTTTCTACCATCACATTCACTGATATGGATTCATCCAAAAAATCCATATTGCACTCGTCGTATTTCCATACGAGACGCTCTCCCACCTGTCTCATTCTCTCACTACTTTCTAAAATTTCCTCACCAAAGGTCCTAAGTTCTTGTACGTTTTCTACACTCATTGGGGGTGCAGGTTCTAGGACTAGGTTTGGAATCTGAGGTACGGGTTCCTGGTACGGGGCCTGGTATGGGTAAGGATTCTCTAAGATCTCCCTAACGTATGCATCATTAACGTAATAGGGATCTTGAGGATCTAACCCTGGGTAGGCTCCTAGATTGGGTATTGGCACATTTTCCTGTATTGGGTTTTGTTGCACATAGTCCCTAACATCGTCCTACTAGGGGTCGTAATTGTTTGGATCTAGGGGATTTGGTGCAGGTACCCTAGGTATCTCCTCCGTGTTGAAATCTGGCATTTCTATTTGGTTTTCAGGGTTTTCTATCTCCATGGATTGGTCAGGAATCGGTGGTTGTGGTTGGGGTGCTAGCATTTGCTCGAGGTTTGGGTCAGCTGCAGTGGTTGCTAAAATATGGATATTAGCTATACCCCTATTGAGCATATCCTGGGCATAGGCATCAGTTTCTCTTTTAGCTGCGGCTAACACTCGCTGTTCCTGCAACTTTTTCATACGTTTCCTACGCTCGTGTGCTCCCCCACTGAACCATCCCCTCTTTTTCTGAGGAAATGGCTCTTCAGACTGAGCCTTAAACACAAAGATTCCTTCTTTCGTATCAGCAGAGTACCCCGAGAGGGCAGGCTGAGAAGAGGAGGCGCCTTCGCTCCTAGGCGAACCAGACAATTGACGATACGTGTCAGATGGTCCTTGGTCGCTCATACTGTAAACTAACAGATAGTCAGATAACACATAACAAGAAAATACAATTATGCACGTATTTCCGTAATTTATTTCCTAACACTTTGAATTTTGATGTCAGCGGAACACTTCTGTGGCTGAATCAGTGGCATAGCTCTGATACCACCTTCTGTCACAGCCCCCGATCCCTAATCCCCGGGAACGGGCGGCCGCGAGCCAGTTTCGGTGGTATCGCGTTATTGTCTAATTTGGCAGCGGAAATTTTCATCAGGACCGTAGTTAGGAAATATTAAATCAGAGTAAACCACCACATTTTATAATATTAAATATATGGGTAAAACCCAAGTTTTCATTACAAACTGATTTACAGGGATAAATCCCACTTTATTGAAATAAACACTTTCTTTTATTTAGGTAACTTTTATAGCCACTTTTCCAAGCCTTCAGTGTTGTCCAGCTGGCTTCTAATTGGCTTTCACATTGTGTTACCTGAAACGCGTTTTAAAAACATTTTGTCAGTGGAAAATACTGGTGAGTCAATCCCAGTTTAATCAAGAAATATTAATTCAATTTAAACAGTATTGAGGGCGATTACAATGTTTATATCTACCCAATTACTCATTCAGTACTGTCAATCCTGACTTGTGGGTCATATTACACATTGGCTAACTCTTCGTCCAATGGTAACGTTACTCACATTTTGTATACAAAACCCCAACATACCGGCAGTAATCATAGAATTACAAAGACTCAATCACTGCTAAATTGCTTTGTAAAATAGTTAAGGTTATGTAAAAACAGTTTACAAAAAGGAGATTACTCACATTGCTGTTTTAGGGTTTTCAGTAAGGATTTCCTGGGAATAATCTATAAATTACACAAATGCACGTGTGTTAGTATAATAACCCATTTTAACAATAGTAATACCCTCCCCGAGACGGCATTCCAACGACTACGTCGGGCAGAACCACGATAGCCGTTACGGAACCCTAGATCAATCGGGCAGAGTATCTAATACGTCTCCAGGGGTTATAATACTTACATCGTAGCAGAACCTCGCTATTTAGGGGGGTATAATGCCCGGGTATTATCTCTACTATTCAGAAATTAAGTAAGAAAGAAAGATTTTGAACGATCGGAAATGAAATCCCGAGGCTTTCTTATATAGGGCTGAAAACTGGGTCTCTCGCGGCCCGCGTAAAATAAGCACAAGGCTTACGCGGCCCGCGTCAAAGCTAGGTCAACGCGTAGCTTGTCCGGATCACCACTAGGTTTGACACGATGCTGACACGTGGCTGCACCGGGGCTCGCCTGATCATCAAGCTGTCGCGGCCCATGTAAAGGTTAAGTATGACCTTACGCGGCCCGCCTGAACCCTATTTTATTTGTTTTTTATTTATTTTTAATGTTATATTGTATTTAGGGCTCGGTTTTCACATACGGGGTGTATTTAAAGACATATTGGGACATTTTAAATATTTTTAGGGTATTGGAAAAATTATCACGGGTGTCGGTTCAGGGTTGTTATAAATGGGCCTTAATTGCCTTGATGTCTGCTTGTGTATCCTTGAACCTAGCTTCCATCAGATTTCTGATCTTTTGAATTTGAACTTCATGTTGTTGATCAGCATATTGTCTTTGCTGATGAAGCATAGGTTGAAACAAATTCCAGAGTTCAGCAGGAGATGAAGCAGACGTTGCATATGTTGCAGCAGTTGCAGCAGTGGGTGTTGCCTTTTGAGCTTATAACAACTGTTGCAGCATTGTTTTGATTTCTGCAACAGATATGTCAAGCTTATCAACCCTCTCAGTCAATTCTCTGTATTTTAAACCATCACCCAAGTTAAAGGGATCATCTGATTTCCCACTGGCAGTGGTTGTATCAGCAGTTGACTTAGGGAAAGATTTCCAAAAGTCATCCACTGATGCCCCTTTTTCTTGGTACTGGGGACTTCTTTCTTCAGCAGAGGTTACCATTCTAAGCTCACCAGTGAATATTGGATATACACCAGTGGATAGTATGGTTCCCAAAGAAGAAATTGTCTTCAAGGGAGTCTGACTTATGAAACTACTGTCCAAGTGTAAACCAGTGGGTTCAACACTTGTAGTAGCTGCTCCGCTTGAACTACTGACAGGAATTAATTGTAATTCCTACAGTGTAACCTCCTTAACCATTGATGGGTTAGCAGAGATAGAGACACCATACTCGGTCACTTGTTGTGGCATATTCTCATTGATAGGTGATTGAGAAGAACTGATTTGTGTCTGGGCTAAATCAACTACATCGAATAGAGGTAGTATTGTTGGTGGAATTTGTGAAAGGATAGGGGTAGAAAGCGAATTTGCCCCGGGAGGACGGCTGTGGATGATGGAATCAAGTGATTCCAGAGCATCATAATGTGGTGTCCCTGTTCTTACAACCTGATCTTTTTGAGAAGATGCAGGAGGAGTTTTAGGCTCGGGTTGAGATCTTTCTTCCATCTGCTGTGAGGAAGTAGCAGCAGTGGTTATTGGTGACTTTTGTGTTGTCACAGGTATAATCTCTAGGATCTCATCTTCCAGATTTACCTTTTGAGTGGGTTTGAGGGGCTTTTTGACAATTTTCTTTTTGGGTCTTTTGGTAATTTTAGGTGTGGGTTTCACAGCAGTGGTTGTGCTGCTGTGATCATGTAGGATCGTTAGATGACCTGACGAGTCGATCAGAAGAGTGCTTAGACAGAATCAGAGGCGGAATTCATTGATTCGGTCTTCGTGTAGCTTGATTTCACTATTTAACGTCTCGTTTATTGATTTGCTGACAAATTACAAGAGCTGGAGACAAATTGGCAGGGCTTCGCCTTTACATACACATCACTATTACTGAACCGCTCATATGACACTCCTATATATAGGCATATGGGTTCGCTTATATGGCTTGACAGATGAGCGAACCTATATGGTTGACAGATGAGCGAACCTATATGGTGTCACATAAGCGAACCTCCTTATGTGTCACATAAGCGAACCTATCTAGTACATATATTCTTGATTTCCGTTCACTATACAATCAGCCCTAGCCTAAGACTCGAACTAAGATGTAGTCGACAGACAACTGCACCAACAGACTCCCCAGTGAATGTTGACGGAATCTTCAGTGAGAGTCTTCAAACATTGACAGCTCTTTAATCTTGATCGGTCTTCTTCAGGAACTCTTCCTGGAATAAAGTACCTGGATCTTTCTCTGGCTCTAACTATCATCAGACTCCCCCTATCATCATGCTGGGATCGCCGTCTGGAAATAGTTATCACCATTGAAATCAACTCCTGGCTTTATCAGTTTAAACTTCTTCTCAGGTTCTGATGTATCTCCTGGCTTTCCGTAGCAACAGGATCAGAAACCTGCACAACTCAAACAATCTATCACAAACAAACACAATTGTGATTCAACTTAATGAATCAACTAATCATTTAAGAATATTCAAGAATTTTTCACATTTAACAATTTATTAACTTTCCAAAATCTGATTAATCATTTCAAAACACTTTAACCAAACCAACTGTTCATCTTGTTTAGCCTTTGAGATTTTGAATTTTAGCTCTCCAACATCAGTTGTTGAAAATCTTTTTGAATTTTTCAAATATAAAACACAAATGCAATAACATCAATTAAAATGCAGAAATGAAATATATACAAACATATTTTTGTGAGTTCGTGCAAAAGGATCATATCAGTTATGAAACATATCACTAACACCGTTAAGCTTGATTACATATTAAGTTCTAAACAATTTACCTAGATTGTCAGTTTGTTTGTCCACTTAAATTTTCACATAGATTTCAATTGATTTGAGATACGATATTAATGTTTTAGAAACTAAAACTTAATTGTGTATCACTCCACTTGAATATACTCCCGTATCCAGATCCCAATATTCAGTCTTACAGGTGAGTATACCACAGCTGATATCTGTAAAGAGGTAATGTGCGAGGGTCGTGAGAGCTCAGGTCGATACTTCCGTATACGCAGAGAGATGACGGCTTCGACTTTAGGTGGGTCCCCTTTAGAGGATCTTTTATTACAACAGCAACGATTATCAATTTTATTGTTTAATCAGATTGCTGAGGGCGAGCTTATATTTCAAAGCTTTTTGCAGAAAGTATTATTCGGGGACTAGGTCAGTATTTCCATACAGCAGAAGTCCCGGAATAATACCCCAGATATCACTGAGTATAAAGACCTAGTATCTCAGAATACGGGACCTTTCAAACAAGATTTCGGGGGTTACCCATATATTCAAGAATAGTTACCCACAAATTAAGCAAGTTTGAATTTAGGTTTATATCTCGTTTCAATTTACTAAATGTGCGAAAACCTACTGACGCATCCGCAGTAAGATTGTTTATCACTTTTAGCTATACAATTCTTTAGCGTGTCGTGATAGTTCACTGATGTACTATCATTTCCTCTTTTTCGCAACAAAACTCATTTTTCAGTTTTATCATGTTTTTGGGTTTTTTTCAAATTTTCTGATGTTTTTGGATTTTCTAAAATTTCTTACTCCCCCTAAAATTCAAATACATCTAATGAAAATAGAAAACAAACTGTACAGAACATGACAACTGATATCGAAACACTTCAATTCTCCATCCGTTTGGCTTAAATAATCAGAACTCCCCTTCACAACAAACTATTTTCCCATAATGATTTCAAAACACTCAAGTTTGTTTTAATCAGAATGGTTTTTCCGAAAAATAAGTTTAGTTGTTTTTACCACTTGTAAAATTGGGGCAAAATCATCACATTGTTTACCAATTTTATGAATATTAGTTATCTCAAGTTCAATTTAATGACCTTGATTAACTACTTGTAGAAGCAATTAATCTTTTCAAACCTGTTTTTCAACCAATTACCATCTGTTGGTTGAATTCTCAAAGTGCCGATTCCTACTCCTCGCTTACAAACCTGGGAGTTTCGGCAAGTCCTGCAAAACCTCAAACACAGATTTAGAAGGATGCCGATTCATGATCCACAATACCAACTTGGGATCTCCGGCAAGTCAGGTTTTTCATTTAAACAGATTCACCCAAGCCTGACGGTCCTTGGGTGATTTTGAATTCTTATTCAACAATGGTGGAAAATTTGCATTATCCATTGTTAAACCAGAATTCTCCTTTTTTACCTCAACCAATGGCTCCTCTGGCTTTGATGAACCAGAATCATTGCCTGCAGGTGGCTTGTCGGACTTTGACCTGTCAGATTCATCGCCGACCATTTTCTTCTTCTTCTTTTCTACTTTCGTCCTCAGATTTGTATCTGATGAATTCATCTTGCTTGACTTTGCAGCTGAGGGAGTCGATTCATCAGAACTCTTATTCAATCTATCCGGTGAACCCGAGGACAAAATCTTCTCGAGATACTCTCTCGCCTTCTTCCTCTTTTTCCTCAGTCTGTCTTTCTGCCCCTGTGAAAGTTTAACTTTCTTTTCTTGACTTGTCTGATCTTGAACTTTAGGTTTCAGAACCTTCTGTTCATGAGGCTTGACTTTGACTGGGATTGTTGCCAATTTCTGAGATTTAGCCCTCAATCTTTCATTCGATCTCCTTGGGCAATCTCTGGCAATGTGACCTTTGATTTGGCAATTGTAGCATCTTCTGGTCTCATAACTCCAATTCCGGCAGTTAACAGCAATGTGTCCTTGATAACCGCATCGGTAACACACTCTGATATCGTACCGTATACCACCTTCACACCAAACGCTCAGATCATAGCATTGTCTAGCTTGGTGATATTCCTTCCTCATGTTTGCTGAATTTCGCTTTTGAGCACTGTGGTCCGACCTGCACCACTTATTACTAACATTTTTTGAGTTTTCATTTTTTACTTTTTGTAATTTTTTATTACGATTGGATGATCGATCTGATGAACTTTTATTATCTTTTTGTTTCTGTTCCACTTTCTTCTTCAAAGGTCTTTGTTTAGAACATTCACCTTTTTTAGTCGATTGTAGAACAGTTTTCTGAAATTTTTCTTTTAATTTTAAAAACAATTTTTGTTTTTCTAATTTTTCATTTACATCATCAGATTTCTCATCGCAATCTTCAACTTTGATATTGTCAAAGTTTGTGACATTGTCACTTATTGGAACTGAATTGATTGGTTTTGGACAGGGAAATTTCAAACTATCTGAAGCAGTCACAAAACCTTTCAATTTCTTTTCAAGTACATCAATCTTGCTTCTTGAATCCTCAGCTTCTTTTTCAAGCTGAGATATTCTAACAAGATGAGACTTGATTGAATTTTCATTCTCATTTTTCATGTTTTCAAGAACAGACTTTTCATTTTCCAAATCTTTTATCTGTTCTTGAAATTTCATCTCATTAGCTTTTAGATTTTTGTTCTCTAGTTTTATCCAGAAATCTTCATTTTCTGAGGATTTCTGTTTGCTTTCAAAACCCTTTACATTTTCTTTCAAAACTTTGTTTACTGATGTCAAACTGTTCAAACTACCCAACAGTTTGTCATTTTCAATTTTCAACTTCTCACAATCTTCTTGCAACATTAGAATCTGTTTAATATCAGCTTGCTTCTCGTCTTCCAACTTCTTGACTTTCGATGTCAAACTTTCCGCATCCTTCAAGAGTTTGTCATTATCAGTCTTGAAGTCGTCACATTTAGAGCACACTGATGCAGAACTCGTAGATGCAAACTCTACAGATTCCTCAGCATTTGAAATATCCTTTGTTTCCATCTTGTATGTTCCTGCACAAAAGAGTTTAACAAAATCAAAAGGATTCATACTTTCATCAATATAACAGTTCCTTTTAATATCATATTTCAGAATACTCTTTGTTGCAAGAAACACACGAATTCTTCTATCAATTTCAGTAAGTACATCCAATTCCAATTTATTTAAATTCTTTTCCATTTCGTTCAAAAAATCCCTCCTTTTCTTTTCTTCCTTACGAAACTCTGCATTAACCTCATTAAAGAACTGATGTGGATAAAGCTCTTGAAAAAAAATCTTTCTTTTTTAGCTCAACCATGAATTCATCCCATTTAGCAGGTAATGCAGTTGTCAATTTCGATATTTGTTCATCATTTGACATTCTAATACCCTTTCTCCACAAATTGTCCGTTAAAATTTTAAACCGTGTTTCCATCTCATTCAACGTTTCATCCTTTTGACATATGAAAAGTTCAAAACTTTTAACCCAAATGTCCGTACTCACATTCCTAAAATTGGTATCCACAGTTCTCATATACCAACTATTTAAACATTCAAGATCATTGTTTTCTTGTTCATCAAACCTCATTGCCATTTTTCTAAACAATTTCAACAAATCTTAGTTGTTCACAAAAGCAAGACACCAATGTGACAGAAAAGCTGAACTCCAGTCGTTCAAATAAGCGGACCAGAAACACAACCCAAGAGCGAACCAGATTCAATCACTAGGAGCGAACCAGAAACAACCCCTATGAGCGAACCACAAGATGTTCTTAAAAGCGAATCTGTTTGATGTACAGTGAAGCGAACCTCACAAGCACTTTGGAGCGGACCTTTTGAAAATGTGCGAACCCAGATAATCAGATAAGCGGACCTGATCCTTACTTTTGAGCGAATCTATCAAATCAAAGACACTGAAGAGAATCTTATTACAAATTGGAGCGAACCTATAGACCACGTGTCTTAGGAGCGAACCTAATTGTAGTTTGGAGCGAACCTACTGAAATATTGAATCGAATCTGCTATTTTGAGCGAACCTGATTGATCTAACAAGCGGATCTCCTAAATGTTCGAAAAAGCGGATCTTGTTTCGAACATGTTTTCACCCATATTTAGTCCGCATTTCAGTCTGAAAACTTCAAGGGTTTGTCTATGTCTAACAACACGTAATCTATGCAATTTTGACCTAATTCTGACTGTGAAATCTCCCTGAACCAAGAAAAGAAAGTGTAGAAATCAGAATTTTGAGCGAAAATCGAGCTAAACGGTAAGAACTCTTCCTCCTGAGCTCTGATACCACTTGTAGGATCGTTAGATGACCTGACGAGTCGATCAGAAGAGTGCTTAGACAGAATCAGAGGCGGAATTCATTGATTCGGTCTTCGTGTAGCTTGATTTCACTATTTAACGTCTCGTTTATTGATTTGCTGACAAATTACAAGAGCTGGAGACAAATTGGCAGGGCTTCTCCTTTACATACACATCACTATTACTGAACCGCTCATATGACACTCCTATATATAGGCATATGGGTTCGCTTATATGGCTTGACAGATGAGCGAACCTATATGGTTGACAGATGAGCGAACCTATATGGTGTCACATAAGCGAACCTCCTTATGTGTCACATAAGCGAACCTATCTAGTACATATATTCTTGATTTCCGTTCACTATACAATCAGCCCTAGCCTAAGACTCGAACTAAGATGTAGTCGACAGACAACTGCACCAACAGATCACCTTGAGCAGTGGGCTCAACAACAGTAACCTGAGGAGCTGTTGTTGCTGCTAAATTCTGCTCAGGTTCCTCTGTTTGTGTTTTTGAAGGTTTTGACAGCCTAGTAAAGGTTTCAAAAGATAGGCTGTTGATTTGAATAGGATTTCCTTGGATAAGTACATGAGCACTATCGTTTGGAATCTTCTTTTGCAAATAAAAGCTCAAAAACCTTGGAAACAATAAAAATGGTTTTTTATTGTCTTTGATATTATTAACATTTTTGACCATGTCATTAAAAATCTCTTGGGAGTAATTAAAAGTTTCGTTTTGCATGATAGCATACCCCAAGTATTGGAGTTTTAGTGGAATTTCATTAAAAGCAGTGGTCTTGTTTGAAACACACATGAGGAGGGTATCAGTTTGATAATCGGCTTTTGGGAAAGAAGTTTTACCTGTAATGTCATTCAATTCGAACACCTCAAAAATGTCTTTAGGTGTGACAGCAACTTTGATTCCCTTTACCGTAGAAGTAATGGCTAGGGCTTTTTGTCTTGAACTTCCAATTTTGCATTTTTCCAGAAATCACGAAGGGTATCGAGATATATGGATGGGTTACAGGTCAATAAGGTTTTGTACCTTGAAGACGAGAGTGCATCAATAACGGAGTGAAATGTTGTGCTGTCACTTGGTTTTTCAAGTATGCACAGGTAGTTATGAGGGGCTTTGAATGGAAGAGCCATTTGAGTGTGATTGCGAGAGTAAAAATGATGAAGGACCTGAGTGAAATTGATGGTAACTGCTTTGAGAAAAGAATTTTGAATTCGATTCGACAGTGAAAACCCTGTTTGGGGTTTTGATCAGGGTTTTATAAGTGGAAAAAGTTAATGCTGACGTGGCAGCGGTTACAAAAGATCTGACCGCTAAGTACTGTCCACGTGCCAACCTTTGATAAATAGTGGATGACAGTTGTTTAGGAAACCATTGATGGAGCAATATCAGTGGTTTAAAATGGTTAAAATGAAACAGTGGCTGACTTTAAGCTAACAGTGGATAGCATATCAGTAGCTTAAAACACTAAGGTTTGATCAACAGTGATTAACAAGAAAATGAAGGAACAGAGGTTGACTTTCAGCAGTGGATAGTATCAATAGAATAGATGTTTGAACCAAAACAGTGGTTATGGCAGACTTTTAAGGATTAGTGAAAATTTTCATTTTTGGCTATTTTTAAGGATGAATTTTTGATTTCCTGAAAACATTTTAATGCTTTTTATTCACAAAACAACAGGATTTTTCATGTTATTCCATGTTAAGCATGACAATCCTAGAGATCAAGATTTCAAACATAGATGTGCCTAATGCTTTTGTTAGCACATCTGCGAGCTGATCCTTGGTATGAACATGATGCAGAGAAATCAAACCTTTTTCATAGCAATCCCTCACAAAGTGATGTCTGATGTCAATATGCTTGGTGGTTGAATGTGAAACTGCATTTTTGATGATATTTTCCGCTACCTGACTGTCCAAAATGAGAGGTGTCTTTAAGGCAGTGATACCAAAATCCAGCAATTGATTTTGAAGCCATAACAGTTGGGTTGTACAGCTTGCAGTAGCTGTATACTCTGCTTCAGCAGTGGATGTTGAAACAACTGCTTGCTTTTTGCTTTGCCAAGATACTAAGCAATCACCTAAATATTGGCACCCTCCTGATGTGGACTTCCTTGTTACATTGCACCCAGTAAAGTCACTGTTTGTAAAACATGAAAGCTTAATATTCCCATTAGCAGGATACCAGATACCAAGTTTGGGAGCACTTTTTATGTATCTGAGTATCCTTTTCACAACTATTAGGTTAGACTTTCTAGGGGCTGATTGGGATCTTGCACAAACACATGTTGCAAACATGATGTCTAGCCTAGATGCAGTTAGGTACAATAAAGACCCAATCATGCTTCTATATAGTGTTTGATCCACCAAATCATCCTTTTCATCAGTCATGACTAGCTTGGTGGTTGCCATGGGTGTACTACATGGTTTACAATCATTCATCGCAAATTTGGTTTTAAGTTCTTTAGCATATTTGCTTTGATGAATGAATGTTCCATTTTGAAGTTGTTTCACTTGGAGACCAAGGAAACACTGTAGTTCACCATTGCACTCATTTCAAACTCAGCTGTCATGAGTTGTCTAAACTCTTCACACATTTTAGAACACGTGCTTCCAAAAATGATGTCATCCACATAAATCTGGACAATCATCAAGTCTTTCCCTCTCCATTTTAAAAACGGTGTTTTGTCTATTTTACCTCTTGTGAAACCAATAGAGAGAAGAAAGGTGGAAAGAGTTTCATACCAGGCTCTAGGTGCTTGTTTCAAACCATACAATGCTTTGTTTAGCTTGTAGACATGATTTGGATTAAATGGATCCTCAAAACCAGGAGGTTGACAAACATATACCTCTTCTTGAATCTTACCATAGAGAAATGCACATTTGATATCATTTGAAACACTTTTGTGTTGTGGTTGACAGCAAAGGCAAGGAACAGTCTGATAGCTTCCAATCTAGCTACAGGAGCAAAGTTTTCATCATAATCAATGCCCTCTTCCTGTCTGAAACCTTGAACCACTAGCCTTGCTTTATTCTTGACAACAATGCCCCTTTCATCAGTTTTATTTTTGAAGAACCACTTTGTGCCAATAGGACTCACACCCTCTGGCAGTGGTACAAGCTCCCATACTTGTTGTCTTTTAAACTGTTGGAGCTCCTCTTGCATGGCTTCTACCCAGCTGTTGTCTTTTAGTGCCTCTTGGTACTTGACTGGCTGATGGAGAGATAGAAAACTAGCAAAAAGACAAATGTTTTAGGATTGGCTTCTTGTGAGCACCCCTTCACTGATGTTGCCAATGATTTGGTCTGATGGATGAGACTTCAAGAAGATTAGATCTCCTTTGTATGGAACAATGGCATTTAAAGGTGAGAGCTGCAGATGTGAATCATCTGAGCTAACAACTGTTGGTGACTTTGATGATCCAACAGTGTCTTAAAATGGAGGTGGATGAATAGGTGGAATTGGTGTGGAAACATGTTGACTTTGATCCACTGTTTGAGGACTTGTATCAACAGTGTTTGATGATGTGGAAACAGGGGTTAAAGGGTTATTTTGGTCAACAACTGTTGATGTAGCAGTGGTTGAGCTTTGACACCTGTTTTGAACATCTGCTCCTCTGGCAATGGATTTGAAGGTTTGTAGTGGAAGGATCACTTCATACCCATTGTCTGATGCAGGATTTTCTAATAGACCTGCACTGTTAGTCTTGACATAAACATTTTCAAAAGTAAAATTATCAAGATCAAACAATTCTGTAGGCTTTGCAGGGATTTTCATTGAAGAAAATTCATTGAACTTTACATTCAAAGTCTCTTCCACGGTTTTGGTCCTTGTGTTAAACACTTTGTAGGCCTTAGCAGTGGTTGAGTATCCCAAATGATATCCACTGTCTACTTTGGCTGTGAATTTTGATATTGAGTCTTTTAAGTTCAAAATAAAAATGGGCAGCCAAATACTTTAAAGTATGAGATCAGTGGTTTGATTTTATACAAAAGTTCATAGGCAGTCTTTTGATGCCTAGGGTTGATTAAAACTCTGTTCTGGACATAGCAAGCAGTGTTTACTGCCTCTGCCCAGAAAGTTAATGGCAAACCTGAATCAGTAAGCATGGTTCTGGCAGCCTCAATCAGTGTCCTGTTCTTTCTTTCAACAACCCCATTTTGCTCTGGTGTCCTTGGAATGCTGTACTGCCTTACAATTCCTTTTGACACACAAAACTCATCCAACTCCCTATTTCTGAACTCTCTGCCATTGTCACTCCTGAAGACTTTTACTGGCAAGTCAAACTGCTTTTCAACCTGTTTGACATAGTCTTGCAGAATGCCTGCAGTCTCATCTTTGGAATGTAAGAAATAAGTCCATGTAAACCTAGAAAAGTCATCTACAATTACCAAACAATATCTTTTCTTTTTAAGACTCATGACTTTTACTGGTCCAAACATATCCATGTGCAGCATTTGCAAGCATTTGCTTGTTTTGACTCTTCAATGGACTTAAATGAGCTTTTATGTTTTTTTCCTTTTAAGAAGGAAACACAATGCTCAGGACAAGTGAACAGTTTTTGAGGAAGACCTCTTACTAAACCCTGTTTTGACAAAGCAGTGATTGTCTTGAGATTTGTGTGCCCCAATCTCCTGTGCCATAGTTCTGTCTCTTTGTTAGAGGCAGCTGAGAATAGACAGGCATCAGTCCTGGGGCTCTCTTTTGACAAATCAAATACATAAACATTGCCACTCCTTTGAGCAACAAGTTGAGTTTTTCCATTTTTTATTATTTCTTCAATCTTTTTAACCATTTCTGGTCCAATAATCCTACAGCAATCCTTAGTGAAAAACGAGCCATAGCCCTTATCACTCATTTGTGAGACACTAAGGAGGTTGAATTTTAGATTGTCTATCAAATTGACATTTTCAAACTTAACATTTCCAGACTGTACTGTACCAGAACCCATCACCTTCCCTTTACTATTATTACCAAAAGATATATCACCCCCTCCATGAGTTTTGAATTCTTTGAGTAGCGCTCTTGACGGGTGGTCCTTTGGACAACCCTTAAGCATGTTAAAAGATGAAATAATCCTCCACTTAATCGTGTAATTATCTTGAATTAGATAACTACCGTTGCTTATGTTTCAGGTGCATTTCGGGGGCTAAGAGATGGATTAAATGCAGCTTTGGAGGCTTTGGTGATGAACGGGTCAAGCGTGGAACAAGAGACGAAAGAAAGAAGAACATTCAGGTCATCACCGTAAATTACGGTCCCACCGTAATTTACGGTGGACCTGAAAATCAAATGGTTCCCACCGTAGCACAGACTATTCTCACCGTAACACTTTCATGTTCACCGTAAATTACGGTGATGCCGTAATTTACGGTGGAGTCTGCGAGAAAAACTTGTAACTGCCACTTTTAAGTTAGTTTTGGGGTGTCTTTCCATTATCTCTCATCATTGGACGGTTTTGGATCATCATTGGGGCGATTTTTGGCTGCTTGCTTGGTTTGTGAACAATTCTTATCATCCGGTTTGTATCTTTGATTCGTATGAACATTGGTTTGACTATGATGATGATTCACCGAGCCATGTCCGGCTAAACTCTTCGGTGATCATCTTAGGTGAATGTTTCTTGAACTTTTGTGTGTTTAATTTCTGAATTTCTAGAATGATAACTTGCGTTGCTTGAATATCATGGTGTATGTTTGATTGCTTGTAGTTTGTTAATCGATAGTGCAATTTCTAGTCTTAATCGTACGTTCTTGGTGCTGTTGGCAATCGAGATATCACAGGAAGGGTTAGGGTTGGTTATTGATTAATCGGTCATCGGGAAACAACCTCGCATTTATATAATCCGAGTACTTTGTCCCCTTTTATCACTTCAATCATCTATATACGAGTTATGTCTATGTAACTCTTTCTAGTTGGAATTACACACAATTGTTTAAAGAAACTGAAACCTAAGGTGATCATTGTTCTCTCCTAATTTGTTTTACAACCAACTTTGATTTGAATTAGTTTTTAATTTAGTTTTCTAAATCAACAATCCAAACTCTTGAATTTTAATTTCTGCAATTTAGTCTAATATTAGTTTAAGTACAAAGCTATACAATCAACACATCTTCCACATACTCCCTGAGTTCGATACCCTACTACCACTATCTATAGTTGTTTGGGGATTAAATTTGCGTGACCCACGACATCACGTCAAATTTTGGCGCCGCTGCCGGGGAGTAGTGCGCAACGTGTGTTAGTTTAATAGTTTTGTTTGTTATTTTCGGGTTTACGTTGGTTGTGTTTAGTGTGCAGGTACTTCAGGTGTATGCATACTAGAGGTTCTCACAGGTCATCACCGCTATCGTTTGATCCGGAAATTGAAAGAACGCTACGACAAAACAGAGTTTTAGTGCGAGAAAACAAAATCATTGGTTCACCCACTTCACCCATCACACCGAGAAACATCATGGCTGATTCTCAAATTCCACCTACAACCAGTCAATCATCCTCATCCTTTATACCTACTTCCACCCAACCATCACCAAACACTACATTACCTAATACCACCGCTGAATTTACACCATCCAATGTCACCCAACCAATCACCACTCAAACTGAGCCTACCATCACCTACAATCCATCCACCACAATCCCACCATTATCTCACTTCTTTCCCCCAACTACGGGTCAATCATCATCCACCTTCACAATTGCACCCAATTCAACTATCGTGCATACTACTTCATCTTTTAGACCACAACAACAACAATCGGGCTTTCAGTATTCGACCATCCCATTTGGGCAGACCTCGGGAATTCAAGGAGATGGTTATGATGAGGGATTTGAAGATTATGAGGGTTATGAAGATGATGGGTACGGTTATGGAGGTTATGGTGATCAAGGGGAGTTTGGGTATTTGCAAAGTCAATCTCAAGGGATGGCAAGTGTTGGTGGAATGCCACAACAACAAATTATACCACAACACATTCGGCCAAGACCACAAGGGCCAACAATACAACAACCTATTCCATTGCAACAAGTTCGGCCACAACATGTACAACAACAATTTAAAAGACCACCTCAGCGCCCACCGATGCGACAACAACAGTTTCAACAACCAATCGCACCACAAGGGCAAGTACCAAGGCCAAATGGTCCTATGATTCCAAGAGGTAGGTATGGTGTACCAAGGAGACACCTTAGAGAAAATGTGAGGGGCATTGAAGCACATTTTCGGCCGGTAATCACGCAAAACCCTTCACCGGTAGTCATTCCTCATAATGATCAAGGGCGAACATTTGAAGTAAGAACCAACTCTTTGCAAAGTTTACCGAAGTACAAGGGGTTGTCAACGGAGGAGCCGTATTTTCATTTAGAGGCTTATGACTCTATTTGCAACACTCTTGGGAGTCAAGGGTTTTCAGCCGACGATATCAAATTGGTTTTGTTCCAATTTTCCTTGGAAGATAAGGCGAAGAAGTGGTTCTACACGTTACCTTCGGCATCCATATATACATGGGGGGAGATGCAACAAACCTTCTTGGATGAGTTTTACACCGCCCAATAGACCAACGATGCAAGGAAGGGGTTGAGAAGCTTCCAACAACAACATGGTGAGATGTTTCATGAGGCATTCGAGCGTTTCAATATGATGATTAAGAATTGCCCTCATCATGGAATTGAATTGTGGGAGTTGATGAATGCCTTCCACGAGGGGTTGAGTGCCGAAGATGCACGTGATTTGATGTCTATTACCGGTGGGACCTTCGGAACAAATTATGAGAATGATGATTGGGAGTTTTTAGAAAGCATGGCAACTACATCAAAAATAAAAGCTCAAGCCTCGAGAAGAGCCCGACCGACCACTACCCGACCGCAAGTGCACGCCATAGATGATGGTAATGTTCAAACCACTAACCAAATATATGATGTTTGTGCTTTGTGTAATGAAATAGGTCATGCGGCTGAAAATTGCCAAGGGATGTTGGAAGGGCAATACGAGGAAGTCCATGCGGTTCAAGGTCAAGGTCAAGGAGGAGGTGGTAGGAACTACAACAACATGAATTCTAATACCTACCACCCCGGATTGAGGAACCATCCGAACTTTAGATATGGGAACCCTTCAAATCAAGCAAACCCAAATTTTCAAGGTAGCCAATGTAATTTTGGTTCACGGCCATCTTACAATAATCAAGGTGGATACCGAGGCGGAAATAACCAAGGTTATCAAAAGCAATACCAAACGGGTCAAGAACAAGGGGGGTCTTCGGGTGGAAACGAGGTGATGGAGATGCTAAAGAGCATGCAAATGGAGATGCAAAAACGGAACCAACTTGACGAAGTGCGAATGCAAAAAGATGAGGTTCGTGATAAAAGCATCCAATCACTAACAACCCAAATGGGTCAATTAGCAACCGATGTGGCGGAATTGAAGAAAGGAAAGGGTCAACTTCCAAGCGACACTAAGGTAAACCCTTCACATGGTTCGTCACGAGGTAATGTTAATATTAATCATGTTAGTGTTTTAAGAAGTGGGAAAGAATTTAAAGCCAATTTGTCACCCGAATTGGTTGAGGGGGTGGTTGAGGATATCACGGGAATTGAAAGTGATGATGAACTTTCACCGGTTAAACCAAAAGAAACAATTGTTAAAAAACCGGGTTTGGGTGAAAGTGAAAAGAATGAAAAAGTTGAGGGTGAACCGAGTCAAGTCCCATTCCCATTGGCCTTACTTGACCCGGGAAAGAAAAATTTTATTGTGTCTAGAGGTCCTCAAAAAGAGGAGATGTGGGATATGTTCAAACAAGTAAAAATAAATCTCCCACTCCTTGATGCAATAAAACAAGTCCCCGCTTATGCAAAATTCTTAAAAGAATTATGTACACAAAAAAGGCAAAACAAGAAGAAAGTGCCTAAGCGGGTGGATTTAACCGGGCAAGTGAGTGCGGTTTTAAATGGGGAGCTTCCTCCTAAGCTCCAAGATCCGGGCACGCCATTGATTAATGTACAAGTTGGTAATTTTCAAATGGCTAAGGCGTTGCTAGATCTCGGAGCCGGAGTTAGCATTTTACCGGGGGGCTTATATGACCAACATGACTTTGGTCCATTAGCAAGGGTGGAGACGACGGTTGTTTTGGCCGATTTGTCTCATAAGTTGCCTCGGGGTATGGTTCAAAACGTAATTGTAAAAATTGATGAGTTTTATTACCCGGTGGACTTCTTAGTTTTGGATTACTCATCGGCTGACCCTAAACAACAACAAAATATAATTTTGGGTCGGCCATTTTTAAGCACCGCACATGCTATTATTGATTGTAGATTTGGTACAGTTGATATGGCGTTTGGAAATCGAAAAATGCGTTTGAATGTTTTTACTAACAATTCTAATGCTAACGGTGTTGATGAGTGTTTCATGGCAGACATAGTAGATGGATGCAACCCGCATGAGTATGAGGAGGATGGTTTGGATATTTGCCTGTGTGACTTTTCTGAACAGGTACATGCTTATGCACTACGGGTTGAAGAGGAAGCACAAGATGCTATGGCAATGAAAGAAGGTAGACCACCATGGACCCACCAATTCGAGGGTCTACCGGTGGAGATCGATTCGGGTACAAAACCATCATTGGAGGAACCACCAAAGTTGGAGCTCAAGGACTTGCCTAGCCATTTGAAGTATGTATTTTTAGGGGATAATGACACTTTACCGGTCATTATTGCCTCTAATTTGGAGTTGGCACAAGAGCAAGCATTGATGGAGGTTTTAAAAGCGAACAAGGGTGCTATTGGATGGACGATTGCCGACCTCAAAAATTAGTCCATCCATTGTCATGCATAAAATCATCACGACCGAAGATGCCAAACCGACACGAGAAGCTCAAAGGCGGTTGAACCCGAACCTAAGGGAGGTAGTTAAAAAGGAGGTAATTAAATGGTTGGATGCGGGAATCATCTATCCGATTTCGGATAGTGCTTGGGTGAGTCCCACTCAAGTAGTGCCTAAGAAGGCCGGCATTCAAGTAGTCAAGGATGAAAGTGGTGAACAAATTGCCACCCGACCAGTTACCGGGTGGCGGGTGTGTATTGACTACCGAAAATTGAATGCCGCCACTTCTAAGGACCATTTCCCGCTACCTTTCATTGACCAAATTATTGAAAAATTGTCGGGTCAAAAATATTATTGCTTCTTAGATGGGTATTCGGGTTATAATCAAATCGCCATACACCCGGATGACCAACACAAGACCACCTTCACATGTCCATACAGCACCTTTGCGTTTAGCTGAATGCCATTTGGCTTGTGTAATGCTCCGGCAACTTTCCAACGATGTATGATGAGTATTTTCTCGGACATGGTTGGAGAGTCGCTCGAAGTATTTATGGATGATTTCTCCATTTTTGGCACTACTTTTGATGCTTGTCTCAACGAATTGCAAAAGGTTTTGAAAAGGTGCGTTGAGAAAAATTTAGTGCTAAGTTGGGAGAAAAGTCATTTCATGGTGCAAGAGGGCATTGTGTTGGGGCACGTGATTTCGGAAAGGGGATGGAGGTGGATAAGGCAAAGATACGGGTAATATCATCTTTGCCACCTCCTAAAAATGTTAAGGGTGTAAGGTCATTCTTGGGACACGCGGGTTTTTATCGACGTTTCATTAAGGGTTTTAGTGTTATCACCAAACCCTTATGCAATTTGTTATTAAAAGATGTCCCGTTTGATTTTACTAACGAGTGTATGCAAGCTTTCACTGTTTTGAAGGAACACTTGGTCAAGGCGCCTATCTTGCAACCACCCGATTGGTCAAAGCCGTTCGAGATAATGTGTGATGCGAGCGATACCACTATTGGTGCAGTTTTGGGTCAACGGGTTGACAAGAAACCGGTGGTTATTTACTATGCAAGCAAAACTTTATCCGAAGCGCAACTTAACTACACCACAACCGAGAAGGAATTACTAGCGGTGGTGTATGCTTTGGATAAGTTTCGCTCGTATATATGGGGAAGCAAGGTAGTGGTTTATTCGGATCATAGTGCGGTCCGGTACTTGATGGAGAAAAAGGATGCGAAGCCACGTTTGATTCGGTGGGTCTTATTATTATAAGAGTTCGATCTAGAGATCCGAGACAAGAAGGGAAGTGAGAATGTAGTAGCGGATCATTTGTCTTGGATTCCGGTGGAGGGGACCGATGATGTGAGTGAAATCAATGAAAGTTTCCCCGATGAGCAACTTTTAGCCGTTTCCACTTTCGTTGCACCATGGTACGCTCATTATGTCAACTATTTAGCCACGGGTGCCATTCCAACTCATTGGACCAAAAAGCGTCGACAACAATTTATGGTCCAAGTGAAGCAATACATTTGGGATGAGCCGGATCTCTTCAAGATCGGATCGGATCAAGTTATACGGAGGTGTGTGCCCGAGACGGAAGTGTTGGAAATCTTAACTCATGCCCATTCGTCCGCTTGCGGGGGTCATTTTAGTGGGCATAAAACAGGCTATCGGGTACTTTCTTGTGGGTTTTATTGGCCCACTATTTTCAAGGATGCAATTGAGTTCGACCGAAATTGTATAAATTGCCAAAAGATGGGTAGCATATCGAAGAGGGATGAGATGCCACTACAACCAATCTTGGTTGTAGAGATATTTGATGTATGGGGTATAGATTTTATGGGTCCGTTCCCGAATTCGAATGGTTTTCTTTACATTCTTGTGGCGGTGGATTATGTCTCGAAGTGGATTGAGGCTATTGCAACACGAACGAACGACCACTCGGTTGTTTGTAAATTTGTTCAATCCAACATCTTCTCTCGCTTTGGAATCCCGCGGGTTATTATAATTGATGGTGGTTCACATTTCAAGAACTTCAACTTTGGAAAATTACTGAAAAGGTATAGCGTGAACCACCGAGTCGCCACACCTTATCATCCGCAAACGAGTGGACAAGTCGAAGTGTCCAACCATCAAATCAAAGAGATCCTCATGAAGACGGTAAGAACGGATAGAAAGGATTGGTCGAGCAAGTTAGATGATGCTTTGTGGGCGTACCGTACGGCCTACAAGACTCCTATTGGCACAACACCTTACCGGATGGTGTATGGTAAGGGTTGTCACTTGCCAATGGAGTTGGCGAATCGGGCACATTGGGCGATCAAGACAGTCAACGCGGATTACGATGAGGCGGGTAAGTTGAGAAAGTTGCAATTGAGCGAGATAGAAGAGATTCGAGATGAGGCGTACGAATGTGCATCGGCTTATAAGGATAAACTAAAGAAAGTGCATGATGCGAAATTGCGCAAGAAAACGTTCGAAGTGGGGCAGAAAGTTTGGTTGTACAACTCACGATTGAAGATGTTCGCGGGCAAGCTTAAAAGCAAATGGATGGGTCCGTATGTTATTCGAAGAGTTGGGCGATTTGGTGATGTAGACATCCAGGACGAGCAAACATTGAAACAACAAACGGTGAACGGTCACCGCTTGAAGCCGTACTTGGAGGGAAATGACATCAACAACTTGGAGCTTGACAAAGCGGGCTACATCTTACGCCCGGTCGATGAGGAACAACCATGAGAGGCCCAGGTTTGGTGGTAGTGTACATAGTAGTATTTTGTTTTGTTTTGTTTTGTATAATTGCACAATTGCCATAGTTCCTCGAAGACCGTGTTCGAAACAAGTGTGGGGATGTTCGGGTCACGAATTGCTCTTACATTGTGTTGAGGACAACACGGGATTTTTGAGGGGGTAGGGTAATTTTTACAAGTTTTTGAAAAAATTAAAAAACATAAAAAGATCGAAAAGATTAAAAAATCTAAAAATTTTTCACATAAAACCTCAATTTTTGGCAAAGAAGGGATGCCCAGAGTTCACCGTAAATTACGGTCATACCGTAATTTACGGTGGTTGTTCAAATGTGTTGGGCTTTACGGTAAAATTCTACTGAGTTACGGCGGAGATTTGATGTTTAGTGTTCACCGTAAATTACGGTCATACCGTAATTTACGGTGGAAGTTGGAAATGATTTGGGTTTTACGGTAGAAGTCTACTGTGTTACGGTGCAAAAATTGATGTTCAGGTCTCACCGTAATTTACGGTGAGACCGTAAATTACGGTACGCAGGAAATTGGTGTCGGTCGTTTGGGGTTCCGCAAATAAAAAAAAAAGAAAAAAAAATATAATAAACAACATCACGTGACTTTAACCCCAGCCACATATTCTTTACATTCCACACTCTTCCATCACCATCATCTCTCTCTCAAACAAACCCACAAACCTCCATAGCTTCTTCTACCTTCAATCTTTCATAAATCCTTCAATTTTTGTCCAAATCAAGTGGAATTTTGGTCTAACTTGACTAATTTTTCACAAGATTGTTGATTTTGATGAAAGATCTCTGAGAAAACGCACTTTTAGGGCCCGAATTTGAAACCCTAGTTCGAGATTATTTGGGGGTTTTTGGAGTTTTCGGTTTCACAAGCACTCTTGCATCTTGAAAGCTTATTGTTAAGATATGATTATGAAATTGCTTATTTGAACATGGTTTTGGTTGTAGATGTAGGATTTGTGGTTAAAGTAGTGAACTTTTGGGATGTTCTACATTGTAGAGACATCATGCCCAATTTTTGAAAAATTTTTGAGATACTTTTGGTTCACTAACATCTACAACCATGATAACAAGCAAGTGTGGGGATGATTTTGAAGAGAGGGTTTAATTTGGTGTTTGCTTTTGTTGCTTGTTTCATGTGTGTAGGAAATGGCTAGGACAAAGGAACAAGCGGGTTCAAGTTCGTCTTCATCAAAAGGCAAGGGCAAACAAAAGGAGCAACCACCAAGGAAGAGGCAATATATGGGTAGGGTTAGTGAAAGCGAAAGTGAAGGCGAAGAAGAGATGGAGTTAGACCCGAGTGAAAAGCCGGTATGGAACTCGGGGTCTTTGGATGATCAACCCGAGATTTGGTAGCCAACACTTTACAATGATTGCATGAATAAGTTGAAAAACAAGGCAGTCGCGTTTATTTGTGAGAAAGAAGTTGATGAGCCCCAATTTGGCCAGTTCGGGGTGTTTGCTAAGTTTCGCGCTTTAGGTTGGGAAGGGGCGCTTAAATGCTTCGACAAAGACAAGAGTAACCTGTTTATGACAGAGATTCAAGAGTGGATGGCAACCTTACAATGTCACAATTTTAACAAGCCATCACAGATGAAGTTGATCGGGAAGGTACATGGGGTACCGGTGGAGATGTCATTCGACACGTTGAAGAGGCTGGGGAAGTATGACAGTCTCCCGGCTAAGGAGTAAATGATTCCCACACTTGATGACCTATTGCTTAAACCGGAAAAGCATGTGAGATGGAATGACATGTTGGCAGCATTGTTTTTGCCCGGTAGATACAGTGGTGTTCTATACCGGAAGAACTTGAAGATTGAAGCTAAATTGTTGCATACAATCTGCCTTCTCATTGTCATTCCAAGAAGGGGAGACAAAGAACAGGTGAGGTACCCAGAGATACCCGTTCTTTATTCGTTGATGCATGGGTCCCCACGCTTCCCGATACGTTACCTTATCATGCACCACTTATGGATCTGCCGGAACAAATATGGAAGAGACATCGTCCCGTATTGTCGCATAATTACGGGTTTGATGAAACAACAGAAAGCGCTAACATCCGAAGACCGAGGTTTGACAAAAAGGCACCAGCCTTTTACATTGGATAGGTTGGGGAATGTTTGGACGTATACTCAGTCGGAACGTTATCATAAGTTGAAATCTGAAGGTCAAAGGTGGAGGGCATTAAAGTTGGGTGCAAAAGAGTGGTTACCGGGAGAGCCGGATGAGCCGGAAAGTGATGAAGAATTGGTTCCGAGTGGGGACGAGGATTATGCGGACGAGCCGCATGGTGGTGTAAATGTTGGTCTAGGGGGTTTTGGTGGAGGTCATGGTGGTATGTTCTACGACTATGCGCAGCAACCTTATGAGCCGGGGTGGGCTTATAGTGGTACAATGCAAGAGGTGATTGAAAGTCAACGTCCGCCGGCATCTATTTTTGATACATGGTCGGGGTCGGAGAGGACGTTGTATGATCAAAACACGAGGAATAGTGCAAGCATAGAGCGGTCGTTAAAACATAGCTTCGATCGCCATGAGGCATGGAACCGTACCTTCGCATATTCTCGAGAGGTGGATACTAATAATAGATATCATGATGATCAAATGAGGCGGATGCATGCGGATTGGCATGCCGGAAGGCCGGTTGTTGAGGATCCACAACATGTGGACTATGCTTCATTTCCGCCTTATGATGGTAGCATTTCATATCCGACTCCACCACTCCACCATTCTCAATGGCTTGACCCAAGGCAACAGGAGGGAGCGCAACAACAAGCAGGGAGTAGCAGCGGCGCATTCGGATTTGGAGAGTGGAATGATATGATGTCATCCATCTTTGGACCTCCAGGACCGCGCTACTATTAATCAGGTGGTATTCTCTCTTGTGTATAGTTTGTACATATGTTTGGTTTTATGTTGGTTATGGTTGGGAGGATGGGTGGTGTTTGATTATGTGGTTGATTGTTGGGTTGGTGTTTGTTGGTGGTGTCATGTTTAAAAAAGAAGAAAAAACATAAAAAAAAATATAAAATGAAAAATACAAAAAGAAATTTGGGGTTTGAGAAAAAAGCTTTTGTTGATGTTGATTGGGTTAGTGATCAAAGCCTCCCAAAGCCATACATTGGGGTCAATGTATCCCAAGTGTGGGGATGGGGGGAAATTTTTGGAGTTTAAAAATTTTTGAGCCAAGCGAAATGATGTGAAATTTTGAATGCCCTAATTTAGCCCCAAGTTGATGCACCGGCAACCCTTGATACCTTTTTCGTTCTTGGTGAGAGTTGTAGCCACACTTGTACATAAATAATTGTCTTTGATGAGAGTGGCTATGGGTGGGGGTGCATTAGAACTTGTGCTTGAATGCGGTTTGAGTCCTTAGTTGAGCATGAATGTAGAAAGGATAAGGGCATTTAGGTAGCCTCGTCGTTGGTGTGAGCGAGTGTGGGATTTGGGGGGTTGGACCTCATAAGTATATATATGAGCATGGTAGTGAGAGGGGCGGGGGTTTGGACATTTAGTTGCCCATTTTGTGCCTTTAAAGCTTATCATTTGTTCCCCCTAGCTACTTACTTAAAAAAATTTACCCAAATTTGGCCCGGTCTTATAGTGTTTTGTGATAGTAGTAGTAGTTTGCTAGTTTGAAGAAAATATGGTTAATGCGTTATTGTTTAGTTGTTTGCCTAGTTTTGAAAAAAAATCAGAAAAGAAAGAAAAAAAAAAGAAAAAAAAAGAAAAGCAATGAAAAAAAAAGAGAAGTTTATTGTCTTGTATATAGTAGTTAAGTTTGTTTGTTTGTTTGCTATGTTTGTAATAAAAAGACCGGGCCGAATTTTCGCCACTTCATATATATTCCATTCCCTACCTATACACCTAGCCGCGTTACAACCTTGAAGTCCCTTTGATTTGCATTCATGTTTGACCCATTTTAGGAGAATGATCGATTTAGGTACAAGCTTATGATTGTGCATCCACCCGTTTGCCTAGTGTGTGTCTAGCTTATCTTTGCTAGTTTTCACTTGTAGCCGAGAGGAGAGAATTTGAGAGGGGTGCATTGCTTGGGTGTTAAAGAGGGGTTGGTAAAGAGATTGCATGTTTGCTTGGTTTAATTTGATCACTTGTTTTGAAATCATTTTGATGAGTTGCTTGGGACAAGCAACGGTTAAGTGTGGGGATGTGACGGGTGGTCCTTTGGACAACCCTTAAGCATGTTAAAAGATGTAATAATCCTCCACTTAATCGTGTAATTATCTTGAATTAGATAACTACCGTTGCTTATGTTTCAGGTGCATTTCGGGGGCTAAGAGATGGATTAAATGCAGCTTTGGAGGCTTTGGTGATGAACGGGTCAAGCGTGGAACAAGAGACGAAAGAAAGAAGAACATTCAGGTCATCACCGTAAATTACGGTCCCACCGTAATTTACGGTGGACCTGAAAATCAAATGGTTCCCACCGTAGCACAGACTATTCTCACCGTAACACTTTCATGTTCACCGTAAATTACGGTGATGCCGTAATTTACGGTGGAGTCTGCGAGAAAAACTTGTAACTGCCACTTTTAAGTTAGTTTTGGGGTGTCTTTCCATTATCTCTCATCATTGGACGGTTTTGGATCATCATTGGGGCGATTTTTGGCTGCTTGCTTGGTTTGTGAACAATTCTTATCATCCGGTTTGTATCTTTGATTCGTATGAACATTGGTTTGACTATGATGATGATTCACCGAGCCATGTCCGGCTAAACTCTTCGGTGATCATCTTAGGTGAATGTTTCTTGAACTTTTGTGTGTTTAATTTCTGAATTTCTAGAATGATAACTTGCGTTGCTTGAATATCATGGTGTATGTTTGATTGCTTGTAGTTTGTTAATCGATAGTGCAATTTCTAGTCTTAATCGTACGTTCTTGGTGCCGTTGGCAATCGAGATATCACGGGAAGGGTTAGGGTTAGTTATTGATTAATCGATCATCGGGAAACAACCTCGCGTTTATATAATCCGAGTACTTTGTCCCCTTTTATCACTTCAATCATCTATATACGAGTTATGTCTATGTAACTCTTTCTAGTTAGAATTACACACAATTGTTTAAAGAAACTGAAACCTAAGGTGATCATTGTTCTCTCCTAATTTGTTTTACAACCAACTTTGATTTGAATTAGTTTTTAATTTAGTTTTCTAAATCAACAATCCAAACTCTTGAATTTTAATTTCTGCAATTTAGTCTAATATTAGTTTAAGTACAAAGCTATACAATCAACACATCTTCCACATACTCCCTGAGTTCGATACCCTACTACCACTATCTATAGTTGTTTGGGGATTAAATTTGCGTGACCCACGACATCACGTCAGCTCTACATCCAGTCATGTGCCTGGAGCCTCCACTATCTACATACCAAAGACTATATAAGCATGCAGAAACTCCCTGCACATCAAGTAAATAATTACTTCAGCGGGGTCTACAAAGCCAATAAGGCTTTGGATGGGGTCTCAACAGTGTCTGTGTCAAGTTCAGGTGGATGGACAATGGTTAGCTCAGGTGTTTGGACAGTTTTGGAACTATTTTTCTCTAACCACTGTTGGGGGTCCTGTCCTAGCATCTGCTGGTACCCAAAGGGATGCCTGATCACTCTTGGTTTAGAAGGCTTTTTGTAAACCTCATAAACATGTGGGACCCTTGGGTATGGTGGTTGACCTTTACCTCTTCGGTATTGGTTTGCAAGGGGTGCATCAGTCACCTGAACTTCTCTTTTAACAGAGGTTTGGGTCAGCTGTTTTGTAATAGCTGTTTGAACTGCAACAAACAGTGGTTGTTTCTTGACTTGTGGTTTTGATGAACTCATTGGTGTTTGTACTGCAACAAACAGAGGTTTGGACTGCAACAAACAGAGGTTTGGGTCAGCTGTTTTGTAATAGCTGTTTGAACTGCAACAAACAGAGGTTTGGGTCAGCTGTTTTGTACTCTTCCTTTTTGACCTCAAATGATTTCATGTACACACACTGCTGAGTAGAATGGTTTGTTTTACCACAGATGGTGCAACTACTTGAAGGCATAATGGTACTTGTTTTGTTAAGATCATAAGCTTTTAAATGAAAACAATCTTTGGTCAAGTGATTTTTCTTTTCAGAAAAGTCACAAAACAAGTTTTTTATCTTTTCTCTTTTCTTCCTCTTTTAAGACTCCTTTGCAACAGAGTTTTGAACTACTGTTGGGATGTCCTTAAGAGGAATGACCTTGGTCTTTGGAGCTTTGACACCATCTATGGTGGTGAAATCCATGAGATTAAAGTTTTCAAGAATGTCACACTCATCAGACCATGTGGGTTTGAATTGGTATTTCTCAATCTCCTCAAAAGTTGAAGACCCCACAGATCTTTCCAAAGTGATTTTGTTACCAAGTTTGTCAGTTATTTTAACTTCTTGGCCATTCTTGTTTGTGGGTATTATTTCAACAGATCCAGTTTGATTTGCAACATAATCTCATAACCTTTGCAGGATTCCACCCATTTTTCACGAGTGATTTGGGTGGTTTCCAACTCCTTTTTACAGACTTGATATTTTTCTATCATAGTCTGAAGTGGTCCTTGGTTATGTTATGCTCTTGTTTAAGACTGTAGATTTCATTATCCTTTTCAGCCAATTTGATTTTTAATTCTTTTAAAGACTTTTCAAATTGAACTTCATCATTTAACACTCTATCCCTAAGGTTTTCATTCACCTCTTTGATGTTAGCAAATGCTATGATGCATTTGTCTGAACAAAGGTTTTTAAGAACCTGAGATGATACCTTAGCTGCAACCATCATGGTACATACAGTGGTTCCAACAGGGGTTCTGAATTTTCTCCCAACAGTATTTCACCAGCAACAGCAGTAACCACTGCTTCAGCAATTTCATCCATTGTTTCAGCATTTGACTGTCCTTCATCAGCTTCCAGCCCTTCTGGTATTGACTCTAATGCTACAAAACAGAATTCATCACTAGCAATATCATCATTAGCATATAGAGCAAAATTTTCATCTCCTAATTCATCGGGTAAGCTGCTACAGTCAACAAAGCCTTGTGTGAAAAAACTTTGTTGATCTGGTTGAACCACTATTGGTGCAGCTTGTTGAGATGCAACTGGTTGCACTTGAACTGAGGGACAGGGGCTTGGACATACTGAATTTGAGGAACAGTGGCTTGGACATACTGCACAGGAACAGGGGTTCCAGGATTTGCATAGTGAGAAGTGTTTACATGGGCAGCAGGGGTATAATGGGAATACTACACATTATTTTGGTTATTTTGTGGTCTTGGGCTAGGGTGTGTGATAATTGGTCCACTGTTTTGACTCCTACATTCCCTAGCAAAGTGACCTAACCTGTGGCACTTGTAGCATTTGATTTTTGACTTATCCAACCCTACTTCTAGATTCCCATGCAACCCTGAGAATTTTCTCCCTGTCCTTTTGTAAAACTTGCTGGTTCTAACACTCAGCAGTGCAAGTTGGTGTAATATGTCCATTTCCTCTAAATCAGTAGGATCAAAATGCTGGAGATCATTGAGTTCAATGCACAGATTGTCAAATTTTGGCTTTCTCCATTTGCTGTGAAAGCATAATTGGATGAGTGAGAATCAGAGTTAAAATTTCCACCAGCTGTTATGTCAATAAAGTGATCATAAATCTGATCCTTACTACTACCAGATTCTTCCTGACCCAAAAGAGCTGTGTTGACAAATGAATAATCATCTACAACTTTCCCAGACTCTTGCAACTTCTTTTTCTGGTTCAACTCCCCTTCATAGGTCAGGAGTCTACCATGAAGTTGGGTCACGGTCAGATCTTTGAACCCAACTAAATTCCTGCTTACAAAAGGAATTGTATCCCATTTATCAGGAAGTGACCTAAGAAACCTGCTATTTTGTGTTGCATTTGCAAATTCAACATTAACAAGTTTTAGTTCACTTATGAGACAACTAAATCGCTCAAACTGTTGAGTTAGTGATTCACCCTTAATGTGACAAAAGGTTTCATACTGTTGATTCAAAGTTTTCCTGTTATTTTCAATCACTTCATTAGTCCCCCCAAACTATTCCTTCAGAGTATCCCACAATTCCTTGGCACTATTACAATGTAACAGCCCAGCATAAAATTCATTTGGTAGTACGAATGCAACGATGCTGAATGCCTTGGCATCTAGTTCAATTTTCTGAAAGTCCTGGTCAGTATAATTCTCAATTTTCTTAGGAATAAAGACCTTTAGATCCTCAGCACTCGGCACCATAGGAACATGTGGTCCAAAGATAACCGACTTCTAACATCCGGTATTTTGTTGAGCTAGGATGTGACCCATCCTTCTCTGCAAGATGTTGTATTTAGATCTCTTCAACATAGGTGGTTTGAAGAGTGAACCGATGTTATTATTAACATCCTGTGATTGTGACGTCATCATGGTTGTTTTACAGGTACTAATTAATCAACTCTGCTCGTGATTAAACCTTACTCTGTTTTTCAACAAAACGAACAATAAAAAGTATCAACGATTTTGAGCTGAACTTTTACGTCAAAAGATCAAATTTGACTGTCCTAGCTCAGATACCAATTGTTAGGATCTGAGTTTGATAAGATTGTGTTTGTTTAATTAAAATGAAGATGAATGATAAACAATTACAGTGGAATCATATGAATAAACTTTCAACACAATCAAAGAGAGAACAATTTTCAGCAAACATGTTTATAATAAAGTCGAATGATTGTATTTAGTTACAATAATCAAAATTACTGCATGCATGCACAAAGTCCCCCCCTCAGCCTGAGCTCACAATGCTTTGTTCGTACAGAATGACTTGGTGAAGAAAGAGCTAATAGAACAGTACAGGGTACTATTCTATTTATAGTACAGAACAAACCACTGAGGCATCTTTGTTGACGTCACCATGAAAGTGACATCCAACCTCCTAACAACCTCTATCCACTGACTATTACAAATACATTTCTATCTAACAACTGATTACAATGAATAAATACAAATACTAGTCTAACTGGTGCTTCTTCATTCCACTGCTTTAGTCCCAGCCGTGCTTTGTGTCTTCAGCAGTACTTGAACCATAGCATCTAATTGACTCATCAGTGTTTGGTCTTCAGCAGTCTTTAATGATCAGCAGTCATTTGTAGGAGGCAGTACTTAGAAGTCATCAGATGTTAGGCCACATTCAAGGAAGAAGACTGATGCAAACAACTGCTTATTTTGAATCCACTGATCTGATCCAGTTTTGGCTTTAATCAAACTGTTCCTTTGTAGGGTTCAATCCCAACAAAAACAAAGAGAGATCATTATGAGGTAGTTTATACATTCCCTAAACTATTTAAGGGAGTTAATAAACTTTTGGTCTACTTTAATAACGAGTGATATGAGCCAAAGACTGTTTAGTTAATTAATGGCTTCCAATAATGTTACTCGTATGAAAGAGAAGTAAAGTAGCTTCGAATGGGATTGTGGTAGCACGATGTTTAAAGGATTTTTTAACTGAAATAGTGCCAATATCAAGCATGTAATCAAAACTAATGTTGGCTCTTAAAATATCTCACAAATAATCCCAATGCCAATATGGATGGCGATTTTTGTTGAAAGTTGTAGCCTGTTCAGCTTTTCTGATGAACTTGCAGGCTTTTAAAGGGAATTTGCAGGTCCTAATCATAGCCCAGGAAGCTTATCACTGAACTTTATCTTATCACCAATACAAATGGCGAATTCCTGCATCTTTTGCCAATACAAATGGCGAATTCCTGCATCATTGATCCGTACCTTATCAGCCAATATGAATGGCGAATTGTTAGGATCGGAGGCACTCATGATTGTGTTTGTTTGTATAAATTGAACATTCAGAATATATGAAATGATGTAAAGTGCATCGGAAATGGATACAAACTTTGTAAACACAAACAAAGAAGAGATTAGTATGTTAAACACTTGTTTTACTTTGAGTCGAATGATTACAATGAAAATCATAAGATTACAAGCATGCTTACAATACTAAGCTCCCCCTCAGCCTGATACCTCAAGGTTGGTTGCACAAGATGAAAGGATTGGACTGAAGAAGAAGAATCCACTCAGTCAATCAAATGTAACAGTACAGAGTACTGTTCCATTTATAGGCAGTCCAAACCACTGAAGCATCTCAGCTAACGTCACCATGAAAGTGACATCTAACAACCTAACAAACTCTATCTACTGATCTATACAACTACTGCTTTTGCTAACTACTGATATTACATTGTATTACATGAGATAAATATAAATTGCTGCTGCATCCTTCCACTGCTGTGAACCCAGCAGTACCTGTCATGATCAGTAGTGCTTGAACCAAGGCAGTAGATTGAGCAACATAGCTTTTAGTCTTCATCAGTCCTTGTGTAGAATCAGCAGTTGTAGGTCAGCAGATGTTTTATAGAAGCAGTACTTTGGAGCATATCAGATGTTTGAGCCACATTCAAGGGGAAAGTTTATAATAAACTGCTGCTTATGATGAATCCACTGTTGTGAACCAGTTTTGGCTTTACATCATCTGTTCATCTGTAGGGTTCAATCCCAAGAATCTCCCCCTGGAACAGATGATGCCAAAACACTTCATTATTCAGGATCTTTATTGACTCATCAATAATTCCCTAACTTGTCCTTTGAATTGTAATTCAAAGTTCATGGAATCTGTGTCATCCTCATCCCTGCACAGTGTAAACTCAAGGAGATCTTGCAAATCTTCAACACCCAGGCCAAGTGCTGTTTCCCTTGATATATGCTTCACTTCACCATTGGACCTGAGCAAAGTCAATACGTGGGTCTTTTGATCAGACATCCACTTTAGTATTTTTGAATCCAATGGGTTTCGTGGGAGAGGTTTATTTAAAAAGATGAGTTTGGAGATTGAGGCCTAGTGATGACAACTTTGAGCAGTGTCTTAAGATTTTGCTGTTTTATGTAGTTCTGCTCTACGTGTCTGAAGAACCATCTTCAAGATATATTCTTCTCAAGCATGGTCTTCTTTTGATATATCTGCATCCATCTGCTTTGTTTCCTTCTTTGATGAAGGATGGCAGAAGGTGGTGTTTGTGGTGGTGTGGTATTGGTGGCATTTGTTTGGGTGACATATGTTGTTAATGGTGGAGGTGTAAGTGATTTTGTGGGAACAGAAGTTGTGGTTGAAGTAGTAACCGGCTTAGTTTTAAAAGCTATGGTGGTTGATTGCCTTGTTTTTCTAACAGGACTCTTCTTTAATGAAGTACCAACGTCTTCTTTTTCTTTTTGCAGAACTATCTTTTTCTCAACCAAAGCTCTGCTCTCATCCCTTACCCTTTTAATATCAACAGTGGTTTTGAGACCAGCTGAATTGACTAGACTTTGAACGATCCTCATTTGTGTATCTTCATCATCTGCTTGAATTTTCAGGGTTCCATCACCTCCCTTTTCCTTTTCTTTGACAGAAGTTTCAGCAGAAGTTACTGAAGGATTTTCCTTAGAGTCATTTTTCTCCCCCTTGTTGGCATCATCAACTCTTTCGAAGATAGTGCAGGGGTTGAAATAAATTCCATAACTCATTTGCAGCAGGTGCTTGTGGTGGCGCAGGTGCTTGAGTTGGAACAGCAGTGGGTTGCACCTGTTGAACTTTCAACAACTGATGCAACATTTCTTTGATTTCTGCAACAGAGGTATCCGGTTTCTTAATTCTATCCGTCAATTCTAGGTACCTTAAACCATCACCCAATTTAATGGGATCATCTGATTTCCCACTAGCAGTGGTTGTAACAGTGGTTGATTTGAGGAAGTGTATCCCTAAAAACATCCACTGTTGCCCCTTTGTCTTGGTACTGGGGACTTCTTTCTTCATAATGAGAAACGCTTTTTAGTGAACCAGGGGAGACTGGATACACACGAGTTCCCAGTGAAGAAATTGCCTTCAAGGAAGTCTTATTGATGAAACTACTGTCCAAGTGCAAACCAGTGGGTTCAGCACTTGTAGTAGCTGCTTCACTTGAACTACCACCAAGAGTTACTTGTAACTCAAGGGGTGTAACCTCCTCAGTTGTTGCTGGGATAGCAGAGGTATAAGCATCAGACTCAGTCACTTGTTGGAGTGTACTCTCAGTGATAGGTGGTTGAGAGGAACTGATTTATGTCTGAGTTATATCCAAAGCATGCAACAAGGTCATTATTGATAGTGGTATTTGTGAAATGATGGGAGTTGAAAGTGAATTTGCCCCGGGCAGTGGGCTTTGGATGATGGAATCAAGTGATTCTAGAGCACCATAATGTGGTATCCCTGTTCTTACAACCTGATCCTTTTTAGAAGAAGCAGGAGGAGTTTCAGGCATGGGTTGAGACCTTTCTACCATCTGCTGTGAGGAAGTAGCAGCAGTGGTTTCTAGTGACTTTTGTGTTGTCACTGGCAGTTGCTCTGGGATCTCATCTTCCAGAGTTGCCTTTATTGTAGGTTTGGGGGGGCTTTTGAATTTTCTTTTGTTTTGGTCTTTTGGTGGATTTAGGTGTGGGTTTCACAGTAGTTGTGTTACTGCTGTGATCACCTTGAGTAGTGGGCTCATCAGCAGATACCTGAGGAGCAGTGGTAGCTGCTAAAGTCTGCTCAGGCACCTCTGCTTTTGTTTTGGAAATTTTTGATAGCCTTGTGAATGTTTCAGGTGTAAGGCCATTTATTTGAAAAAGTGATCATGGCAACTGATGCACACAACTGTTGAATAACGTCTGTCCACGTGTAACCTCTGTTGTGAATCAGTGTTTTGCACAAGCAGAGGATACATTTTGGCAGTGGATAGATTTTACTTTTTAACAGAGATTTAATGCCATCAGTGCTTTGAACAGACTTTGAGGATTTATTGAAAAATTCAATTTTAAACTATTTTTAAGGTTATTTTTGATTTTTCTAAAAACATTTTTATGCTATTTACACATGGAACACAAGAAAGCTGGCTTTAATCCATGTTTAGCACTCCAATCATAGGGATCAAGTTTTTAACAATAGATGAATCCAATTCATATGTTTGTACATCTACCAACTGATCTTTAGGATGGGCATGTTAAAGATGAAATCAAACCTTTTTATAGCAATCCCTTACAAAGTGATGTCTGATAATGAATGATGGTGAATCAATGAGATATTGAACTTTTGATGATATATTTCAGCTACTTGACTGCCCTGCATAAAAACAATCTTTTGAGCAACTATACCAAAATTCAATAACATATTTTGAAGTTACAAACAGTTGGACTTTTCAGCAACAACAGCAGCATCATAATATTCTTCAATCAGTGGTTGGAAATATATGCTGCATGTGCACAGTCAATAACACCTTGATGTTTGTACTTGTTTTGAGTTTGATAAAACTTGACAATCATGCTTCAACATATGCAATGTTCTTTGAGGACCCACTTTTTGCCAAATAGATTCTCATCCTTTGGCTGTGGCACAAGATTTTCAAACTTGTTGTCACTGAACCGCTGAAGCTCCTCTTAAATGACAACTACCCAACTTTCTGTCTTTCGGTGCTATAAGGCACATGACTTGTTGATGGAATGGTAGAAAGCCACCAACAGAACAAGTGTTTCAGGATTCGACTTTTTGAAAGAATCCTTTTTCATTGATGTTGTCAAGTGTATGGTAAAATGGATGTGATTAAAAATGATTGAGGTTTAAAAGGTGAGGCTGCAGATGTGAGTCATCTGAGCTAACAACTATTGGTGACTTTAATGATCCAACAGCTGTTTGAAGGTGAAAGTGGAGGAATAAAAGGAATTGGTGATAACTAGTGTTGATTTTTATCCACTGTTAGTAGATTTTTATCAACAATGGTTGTGGACATGGAAATAGAGGTGAAGGGCTACTTTGGTTAAGCAATTGTTAAGGTAGCCTTTTCAGCAACTGTTGGTGGATCAGTGGGTGAGCTTTACCAGCTGTTTTGTACATCTGCTGCTCAGATGAAGGAAATGATTTTGTCCTGACAATATCATGTCCATCATCTTTTGATGGTGATAATGAGATATCTGCAAAGTAACATCCTTGACAAAACACATTTTAGATGCATATTATCAAGATTAACACATTTGCAGATTTTTACAGGGATTTGTATTCAAGGTTTTACTACTTATCTATTTCCTGTTTTGAACATTAGATAAGTTTTGACAGTAGTTGAGTATCCCAGATGAGGGCAGCCTTTTCACTTTGACTGGACATTTTGTGTTCTAATCCTTAGAGTAAAACATGAGTAGTCAAGAATGTTAAGGTCTGTTAGCAATCAATCTTTGATCTGTGACAAAACACACTTGAGTTTGACATGGCCTTGACACATGTATCATTTCCTTTTGGGCTATTTTCCAGGATAGTATCATCACAAAAAAAAAAAAAATAAGAGAAATACATCCTGACAGGAGATTTAAACTTTTACTATCAAAAACCAAGTAAAAGTTCAACATATATTATATATAAAAAATGAATAATATATCCTGTTTTATTGAGAAAATGACATCAAAAAGGATCTGGTACATTTTTCAATAAAACTCATAGTCATATCATTCTCAAGTCTTATGAAAATGGTCAATGATTTTGTCACACCCTGGCTTTGCGGAAGCGTGGTTAATTTGGTGTGACTTCTCAATACCATAGCTTAATCATAACAAAGCTATATGAATTGAAAACATGCAAGATCATCCATTAAGTTTTGAAAACCAAATACAATACCATTGTTTTAACGGGAATACGCCCCAACAACCACAACCTTGTTCATCAACATTACAAACTTAAGTATAGCATAAACACAGCTTAAGGACTGTGACTTGTCCAGGAAAGAGTCACATTCCCTAAACCCTGGATGACCTCGGAAACTAGTGCAGCGGGAAAACGTGCCATACCGTGCCAGATCTTTTAATTCCCTGAAATACATGTAAGTTGAAAAATCAACAATAATGTTGAGCGAGTTCATGTGTTTAGTATGTGCGCGCGAGTAAACCTTTATAACCATTGTAAGTGTGAATATTTTGTAAACTCTGGTATGAAAGCAAATAAGGAAACATATCAGTTAATGTGTAACCACATGGTCCAACCTGCGGGCGCATGGGAGGGGATAGGACAAGGTCACCACATGGTCCAACCTGCGGGCGCATGGGTGGGGTTACGACAAGGTCACCACATGGTCCAACCTGCGGGCGCATGGGTGGTGTTACGATAAGGTCACCACATGGTCCAACCTGCGGGCGCATGGGTGGTGTTAAGACAAGGTCACCACATGGTCCAACCTTAGGGCGCATGGGTGGGAGTTGTTATGCTCAAATAGGCCTATCACTTGTATCCCTCGATCGTACTACGAGGACTAATGTTCTTAAGGTTTCACCTACCCAAATCACATAACCTAACAGTTCCTTCCTTAGCTGACCATACCATGTAAGAAATATTCATAATCATAGTAACATGTATTTCACCCCCGCAGTTTAGAAAACTGAAAACAGTTATGAGAAAAGGGGGACATGAACTCACAGTCAGTGCGTCGCTATACCAAGTACTCCAAATGTCCGAAAGCTGTGCAACGACCTACATGTGCTAATTCTATTAGACGGATGGCCGTGCCTTAGCTTTATAGTTTAAGTTTCGGGAAACAGTTAGACAACCGTTCCTTGTATATACTTGGTAGTTTAATCTCCTTCCTAAGGATGGGGGATTTAATACATGGGTATTTGTATCATCTCATTAAGTCCCACTTAATATATTTTTACTTCTCATTCCAAAATATAAGTATTTTTCTCAAAAATATTATATTTCCCTTCATATAATACTTTCCAAAATAATATGTTGACAAAATACGCGTTAATGAATATTTCCGTATAAAGCGTAAGTTACGTTTTAGCGATCGTGTGGTAATAGTAATTACCGTTGTAACTTATATGTTTGTCGTGTAAGCGTTTGTATTATTTTGGGTTCGTTATCGTTGGTAAATATTATTTTTATTCTAAAAATAATATTTATGTATTTTCACAAAATAATCATAATCAGTGTGGTGAAAAATATATTTATCGAATAGATATTTATCACGTCTAGTTTTGTGAAAATCCCACCTCCGAATATTTGTAAATATAGTCATGGCGAATTATTTTTGAAAATATGTCAAAAGTAGTCTAACACTTGTAAATAATTCTAAGTGTTAGATTTTAGAAAAATTTCGCCAGAGTTTCCCCTGTAACTGGAGGTGGCCACGCTTTCAAACGTATCATTTTCTTTACAAAATCACTTCAACACTTCTCTAAATCAACCAATCAATTTCCAACACTTCAACTAGTTTTCAACACATCAAACTAGTTGACTAGTATGTAAAATCGCATTATTACATGAACTTGTAGTTTTTCTGAAAACTATTGTGTAGATCTCGTTATATTTAGTGGATCTATGTATAAAATAGTTTAATTTTGTAAAAACCCCGTTTTTAGAACAAATCATCCTTTACAACTTCCCGACAACTTTTATAAAAATTGTTACTTTGTCGGATCTTTCGTTTCACAAGTGTTTATACACTTGTGGTTTGTAAAATCACCTTTGTTAGTTTGTCATCTAACTTTTATAAAACATGATTTTCTCGACACTTGGTTCTACGAATATACCACTTGCAGATACGTAGATCCGCTAGTTTTAAACACCATTTTACTAGTAATAATACTTTTACACAAGTTCATGTTTCTCGTGTGGTGGAGTTTCACCTTTTAACCCTCGTACCGACAGAAACAAGCTTATGTCAAGATCTATGATCTTAACAAAGTCGGGTTAAACGATGATAAGAGCCACCACAACGTAGATCGGGCCTCAATAATAGACATATTCAAATACTACAACTTTTACACATGTTATGAGCTTTTAACCAACAAAAATCAAGTTTTAGTAGACTTTAAAGATTCAAAACGCATGATTCCGACTTTTAACCGTTAAAAATCATATTAACCACTTTAAATACGTTCGAGAGTGAGTTTTAAACATTATACCTCTAGCTCGGGGCTAGGGAAGAATCTAGTCGAAAATGTGGTGGATAAAAGCTAAGAAACGAGGTCCTTCCACTTCTGCTTGCTTCAAGCTTCCTAATGCGTAACCCGTAAGCCTTGTAGATACTCGGAATGGATGAACAAGAAACGAAAATGATGGTGGTGACCCTATGTGGGTTCGGCCGAGAATAGAAGGGGGAGGAGAGAAAGAGTTTTGTTGGTGAATGTGATGTGTATTCTCTCATATGCAGCCTTATGTATTTATAGACAAAGTGGAATTGTTTAACTCTTGGTTCATATGTCCTCTTGATTCTAGACACAATCCATTAAAATAATCACCATTGTACTCTCCTAGTTACAAGGAGATGGAACCGGCCCAAAGGGGGGGGTCCTATGGTTCGATTTCAATTGTTCAGTTAGTGTTCAGTTACATCTAATAAGTTAACTTTAGAGGTTAACTCCGTTAGTTAAGTGTTGCGTTATATCACGGGTGTTAGGGTAATCAGGGACCCTAACGGGCTCAGAAAAAGACCAATAATATTTCTGGCAATATTTTTATGTTCCGGGTATAGTCCGGTTGTTCGGTTGGATAGTAATCCGTTAAAGTGCTTAAGTAATCTTTTAAGCGTCGTTAATAATATTTTTAGTGACACATCTTATTCTGCAAAGTGTCAGGAATATTTCCTCATGTTTTGGCACTTTATTAGTTAGCTAAAAGCTAGTATGTTAATAAAAGTGCTGTGTTTCGTGCTTAGAGTACGTTTTAGGCACATCCAATCTCTGTATCTTATTCCTAGAGACGCAGTTCTACAACCCTTGTATCCCTACACACACTCTGGGTGTAGTAAAATATTTCTGGCTCATACAGGCCTTTAGAGGCAGTGTCTGCCTGATGCTGGCTTTATCAGCATGTTCAATAGGTTATCCGTTCAAATGCTACTGTGCTTTTGTGCATCACGTTGTCACTAAAGTTCAGTAAGTAAATAATGTAGTGACGGAAATCAAAGTATGATGCAGATATGTACAAGTATCAACAGTCAAGTAGCAGTTCATCAGTAATCTCAGTTTAAGCACAGTAATTAAGCAGAAATTAATAGTTAATTAAGTCGTACGGATACCTGGTTTAGTGAGGGTTGTCACATTCTCCCCCCGTTAGAAAAATTTCGTCCCGAAATTTTAGGTTCTGCTTGTAGAAGCAGGGTTCTTAGGAAATAAGTGGGGGTATTTCTCTTTCATTCGGTCCTCACGCTCCTAGGTGAACTCAGGACCATGGCGGGCATTCCAACGAACTTTGACGAGCTTGACACTGCTCCGGCGGGTCTTGTTCACTTTCCAATCCGTGACCTCAACGGTTTCTTCAACGAAGTGGAGCGTGTCGTCAACATGAATTTCGTCGGTAGGAATGGCAACGGTATCTTGTGTTGGACTTTTCTTCAGATTGGATACATGAAATGTATCGTGAACACCATTTAGTTCAGCAGGTAAGTCCAGCTTGTATGCTACGGTCCCAATTCTTTCCAAAATCCTGAACGGCCCAATATATCGCGGATGCAACTTTCCATGCTTCCCAAAGCGTGCCACACCCTTCCAGGGTGATACCTTCAACAAAACCATATCACCAACCTCAAACTCTAGAGGTTTCCTGCTTCGATCCGCGTAGGATTTCTGCCGGTCACGGGCCGCACTGATGCGATCTCAGATCTGTGCAATCTTATCAGTGGTTTCCTGGACTACATCAGGACCAACCAACTGTCTACTACCAGCGTCAGACCAACAGAGCGGTGATCTGCATTTGCGCCGATATAAAGCTTCAAATGGCGCGGCACCAATGCTGGTATGGTAGCTGTTGTTGTAGGAAAACTCAGCCAGGGGCAAATGCTTGTCCCAGCTACCGCCTAAATCCATAACACATGCTCTCAGCATGTCCTCCAACGTCTGGATCGTCCGCTCGCTTTGACCGTCGGTCTGCGGGTGAAACGCGGTGCTCATATTCAACTTCGAGCCAAAAGCTTCTTGGAAGGATTGCCATATCCTTGACACGAACCTTCCGTCTCTATCGGAGATAATCGAGAGAGGTACTCCATGGCATGTAACAATCTATCTCATGTAAATTTCAGCCAATTTGCTCGTATTATCCTTTTCTCGGATAGGCAAGAAGTGTGCTGACTTCGTTAATCGATCCACTATCACCCAAATAGTGTCATGGCCTCTTGGCGTTCTTGGCAATTTCGTAATAAAATCCATGGAGATTTGTTCCCACTTCCACTTGGGAATCTCGGGTTGCTGCAGAAGTCCTAAAGGCTTCTGGTATTCCGCTTTAACCTTAGCGCAAGTTAAACATTTGCTCACATAAACAGCCACATCGCCTTTCATCCTAGGCCACCAATAATAATCTTTAAGATCCTGGTACATCTTATCCGCTCCAGGGTGGATAGAGTACTGCGACTTGTGAGCTTCATCGAAAATAACCTTCCTTAGATCACCGAACAGAGGAACCCAAGTCCTTTTCAAAACATAACGTTCCTTCCTCGTTTGGTACCAATAACTTCTCCATCCCACGGAGATACTCTTCCGCAAGATTTCTTTCCTTGAGAGCTTCTTTCTGCGCGGCACGAATGCGCAGAGGAAAATCGGTTCGAATAACCATCTCCAAAGCCCTAACCCTTATGGGCTTGATCCTTTCCTTTCGACTTAGGGCATCGGCGACCACATTCGCCTTCCCTGGATGATTCTATATCTCACAGTCGTAGTCGTTCAACAGCTCAACCCATCGTCTTTGCCTCATATTCAACTCTGTCTGGTTGAATATATGCTGTAGGCTCTTATGATCTGTGAAGATTGTACACTTCGTACCATAAAGGTAGTGTCTCCAGATCTTCAGTGCAAATATCACTGCGCCTAGCACCAAATCATGTGTGGTATAGTTCTCTTCGTGTACTTTCAATTGGCGTGATGCGTAGGCAGTAACCTTTTGGCGTTGCATCATCATACAGCCCAATCCTTGACGCGAAGCGTCATAGTATACCACGAAATCATCTGTACCCTCCGGTAGTGCTAAGTTTGACGCATTGCAGAGCTTGTCCTTCAATATCTGGAACGCTTCTTCCTGTTTGACTTCCCAATCAAACTTCTTATCTTTCTGCGTGAGGAGCGTCAATGGTTGAGCGATCTTAGAAAAATCCTCAATGAACTCTTGATAGTAGCCAGCCAAACCCAAGAATTGTCGAATCTTGGTTGGCGTCTTTGGCGTTTCCCAATTCTTAATCGCTTCGATCTTGGTTGGATCCACGTGGATTCAATCTCCATTTACCACGTGCCCAGGGAATTGCACTCCTCGTAGCCAAAACTCGCACTTAGAGGATTTGGCATACAGCTGCTCTTTCTTTAGCAGTTCCAAAATAGCTCTTAGATGCTGCTCGTGCTCAGCCTTCGTCTTTGAATAAATCAAAATATCATCGATGAATACAATCACAAACTTATCCAAGTATGGCTTACAAACTCGATTCATTAGATCCATGAATACTGCAGGTGCGTTTGTCAGACCAAACGGCATAACCAGAAACTCGTAGTGCCCATAACGAGTTCTGAAGGCTGTCTTTGGGATACTCTCCTCTTGTATCCTTAACTGATGGTATCCAGATCGCAAGTCGATCTTTGAGTAAAAGCTTGAACCTTGCAGTTGATCAAACAGATCATCAATTCTTGGCAGAGGGTATTTATTCTTGATCGTCAGCTTGTTCAGCTCCCGGTAGATGATGTTTATTTGAAAATCATCATCCTTCTTTTTGACGAGTAGTAATGGGGTTACCCCAAAAGGGAATTTTGGTCTGTTATCTTCCTTCTCTACCTATTGCTAAAACTTCTCTGTCAATCCTTGCATCTCCGGAAATGTAAGTCGCTACGATGCATTGACTACGGATGTAGTGCCTGGAATTAAATTGACGCGGGATTCGACTAATCGTTGAGGAGACGATTCCGGCAAGTCTTCGAGGAAGACTTCGGGGTATTCTCCAATCACAGAGATGTCTTCGGGTTTTGGTTCTTCTCTGCCTGATGATCCGTAGGAGCGTATCCTGTTCCATGAATCACTATCATTTCTTCGTTCGTCGTCGGGGTGCGGCTGACAATCTCCGCTGGGTTGTTCGACAACTAGTCCATCCCAATTATCACATCGAAGCTTCCGTTAGGCTTGTTTTATCGAGAACTGGGTATCTAGGTTACTTACTACTAAAACAACTATATTTTCTGAAGTTAAAATTTGACAATACTGTCAAATAGAGCGTAACATTGACTATTATGAGACGTACCGATATCCACGCTTGGATTCTATCCCCGCTGTTGAGCTTTCATCCACGTGCCTGAGTGTTCTTAGGGCAATACTTCCTGAAATGCCCCACATCACCGCAATTAAAACATGCTTGGCCACAGCCTTGATTGTCACCATCCCTGCCTTGATAGTTGCTGTCGTTGTTATTTCCTCCGCAATTTCCGTTACCATCTTGACCTCTATTTCCATGTTCAGTGCCTTGCCGACATGTTTCCTTGACATGTCCCACCTTACCACAGTTACCACATTTTCCATATCTACACCGCCCGTTATGGGAACGTCGACAGTTGTCGCATTTTGGTAGAATACCCGTGTACTCTTTTCTCTTTTTGGCCTTGTCGTCGCTACTCGACTGGGTACCCTGTTTGAAATTCGCCAACTTCCTCTTGTTGTTCCCAGATGACTCTACATGAGTCTCCTTCTTCTCCTCAGAGGCTGAAAATTTGTCCATCCTGATTGCCTCTTCCGTCAGGGCTACACTTAGATTGATGGCCTCAGAAATTGTGGCAGGCTTTGATGCCGTTACCATGCTCATGATTTGGGGTGCCAATCCCCAAATGAAACGCTCAATCCTTTTAAACTCTGGATCTACCATGTAAGGAACGATACGCGATAGAACTTGGAACTTCTCCACATACTCAGCTATTTTTGGACCTTCCATCTTCAAGTTCCAGAACTCAGTTTCTACCTTCTGGCTTTCTGTTCTTGAACAGTACTTTTTATGCATTAGCTCTTTCAGTTCGTCCCACGATAGAGCATACGCAGCAGCCTCGCCCATTGTCTGAACCTGAAGTTTCCACCATGACAGAGCCCCATCTCGGAACAGCCCGGAAATGTACGTGACCTGATCCCTTGGGGCGCATTTGCTCGCACGCAAAACAGTGTCCGTCTCCTCAATCCAGCGTACGAAGGCTATGGCACCCCCAGTGCCGTTGAAATGTAGGGGCTGGCAGCCTAAGAACTGCTTGTAGGTGCAGCCGTTGGGTGGGTTATCTCCTGAGGTACCTCCGTTGCGCTCGGAGTGATGGGCCTCGTATTGTGCGATGACTGCAGCAATGATTCCCTGAAGTTCCGCCTCATTGGTGGGTATGCGTACATCCCGTCTTGGAGGCATCTTCCTATGATGATCGTATGGGTCAGGTCATGGTAAGTAAAATGTGCGTAAGTATACAACAATATCAACACATAACATCTCATGTTATAAATAATTCAATCGCATAACATCTCATGTTATAGACATAAACAATAGATCACTTCGATTGCATTGCCATAAATCGAGATCAGAATGTAAGGTTTATAGGTACCCAACTGTATCATACAACATCAATGACTTAATAGGTGACGACCCTAGGCAAGTCGTGCGATCGCTGGACATGTTCAGGAATCTCCGGTTCGTCCATTTTCAAATTCCAGGACTTCATCTCAAACTTCTGTTATTCCAATCTTAGAACCATATTTCTCCTTAATCATTTCCTTGAGCTCGTCCTAGCTCAGTGCATAAGCAGCATTCTGTTCCAAGGCCTGACCCTGATGGTCCCACCATGAGAGTGCGCCATCTAGAAATGACTCCGAGGTAAAGGTAACACTCTGTTGGGGCGAACAGTTACTCATTCTTAGGATGGAGTCAATCTTTTAGAACCAACGAACAAATGCAACGGCGCCTCCTATTCCGTCAAAGTTCAGGGGCTTGCAGTTCAGGAACAGCTTATAGGTGCAGTCAGTTGGGGGGGGGGGGGGGGGGTTATTCCCAGTAGTGCCATCGCTACGCTTAGTGCAGAGTGCTTCATGTCATGCATTTGCCTGTGAGATGCGTTTTTGCAGCTCGGCTTCTATCCTTGGCAACATACTGGTGTTTGTGTCATGCCTGGGTGGCATTCTCTTCTGCCGAAATGGCATGAAGTGAGTTAGACAACTTCCCAATTGTCTATGAGATACATAGCACCATAAGCCATCATGTACTCACCTAATTTTATACGTAAATATACTCAATGTATGGGTGGGGAAATAAATTACTGAGCCTTCACATAGGCTTGCCAATTTGGCTTGTTGCTTGAAATAGGATGAACTCGAGGCTTCATCGCCTTGGTCATTCGTGTTCGAGTTATTTCCTGCCACATTAGTTTTCATTAGCTTGACCCGCAGAGTCCACCAGGATTTCTGTGCACTACAAGTCGTTATTACGTGGGCCCCCGTAATAATAAATTGTCTTGCACAGTTACCCAAAAATTTTCTCTCGTCCAAGCAGATGATCAATCAAGGAGCAACAGCAGGTGCATTGGCATGAACAGGGTCATGCTCTAATGTGGTGTTAGGAGCGACGCCTGGCTCAGGGGCCACGGCTGGCTCCGGATTAACAAACACCATCTCAAAATCAGCTGGATCAACCATCACAGGGGGTTACAGGATCCTCCAAGGGCTGGTCTAAGTGTATGAACTCAAGGTCATTGTCTGGATCAAAACCATGTTGAAGAACAGGATCACCCTCAATACTGAGATCAAACTCAAAGCTGTGTGCGGGAAACGGTGCAGCTAATGATGCCGTATCAGGGTCGGTGTCGTGTGAATGGTGCTGCACTCCCTGTATATGCGAAAATGCGGATGTCAGGAACTCAAATGAGTCCGGGACAGGGGAATGGGCATGAGTTTCCCCTGCAGGAGCGTTCGCAAGCAGTAGGCTAATACCAGCAGCAATAGGGCCTCGCCCTCGAATGGATCCTCCTCTAGTAGATCGTTATCGTCGTCAGAGGCCACGTCGGGGGCATATCAACAATGGGATAAGCGGCAAGGGGGCACAGGAGCAGGGATCACCGCGAGTGGCAAATTCCCAACAAGATGGCCATCAGTAGGCTCTGCTACGACTTTAGGCAGCGCAAAGGGCTGAATGTCGTCATTGTCTGTGCCGGTAGCATCGGAAGTGTGCACCTCGTGCTTCGATGTACTATGTCGTCTGATGCTATGGCCATGGGATTCGTAGTGTCCATCTTTCTAGTACAGGATGAAAGCATGGCGTTTGTAACACAAACACATATACGTATAATCAATCATATCATCATATAAACATGTTAGTCAATAAGCAATCAAATAGTTCTCCTAGTCCCACTAGCCTCCCAGCCTCCCAGACTGACACTCCTAGTCCCACTAGCCAAATTCTTCCCAGTCTCCAAGACTGACATTCCTAGTCCCACTAGCCTCCCAGCCTCCTAGACTGACACTCCTAGTCCCACTAGCCAAATTCTTCCTAGTCTCTAAGACTGACATTCCTAGTCCCACTAGCCAAATTCCTTCCAGTCTCTAAGACTGCTCTATCATCCACCTCGACCTCTCAGATCGAGCCTCGGCCTCCAAGACCGAGCCTCAGCCTCCAAGACTGAGCCTACTCTCCCTAGTCTTACTAGCCATCTACCTCGATCTCCCAGATCGAGCCTCGGCCTTCAAGACCGAGCCTCAGTCTCCAAGACTGAGCCTAAAAACAAATAAATAAAATGTGCTCAACATGTGTTTATAAAAAGGTTTTGGATCTGGACTTAAGTGGTATGCAGTAAAAATGTTTTCGTAAGAGCCCTAGTGATCATAGTCTAGACTCGAGAAGGAATCCTAGTTCGCTATGATCAGAGCTCTGATACCAAGCTGTCACACCCTGGCTTTGCGGAAGCGTGGTTAATTTGGTGTGACTTCTCAATACCATAGCTTAATCATAACAAAGCTATATGAATTAAAAACATGCAAGATCATCCATTAAGTTTTGAAAACCAAATACAATACCATTGTTTTAACGGGAATACGCCCCAACAACCACAACCTTGTTCATCAACATTACAAACTTAAGTATAGCATAAACACAGCTTAAGGACTGTGACTTGTCCAGGAAAGAGTCACATTCCCTAAACCCTGGATGACCTCGGAAACCAGTGCAGCGGGAAAACGTGCCATACCGTGCCAGATCTTTTAATTCCCTGAAATACATGTAAGTTGAAAAATCAACAATAATGTTGAGCGAGTTCATGTGTTTAGTATGTGCGCGCGAGTAAACCTTTATAACCATTGTAAGTGTGAATATTTTGTAAACTCTGGTATGAAAGCAAATAAGGAAACATATCAGTTAATGTGTAACCACATGGTCCAACCTGCGGGCGCATGGGAGGGGATAGGACAAGGTCACCACATGGTCCAACCTGCGGGCGCATGGGTGGGGTTACGACAAGGTCACCACATGGTCCAACCTGCGGGCGCATGGGTGGTGTTACGATAAGGTCACCACATGGTCCAACCTGCGGGCGCATGGGTGGTGTTAAGACAAGGTCACCACATGGTCCAACCTTAGGGCGCATGGGTGGGATTTGTTATGCTCAAATAGGCCTATCACTTGTATCCCTCGATCGTACTACGAGGACTAATGTTCTTAAGGTTTCACCTACCCAAATCACATAACCTAACAGTTCCTTCCTTAGCTGACCATACCATGTAAGAAATATTCATAATCATAGTAACATGTATTTCACCCCCGCAGTTTAGAAAACTGAAAACAGTTATGAGAAAAGGGGGACATGAACTCACAGTCAGTGCGTCGCTATACCAAGTACTCCAAATGTCCGAAAGCTGTGCAACGACCTACATGTGCTAATTCTATTAGACGGATGGCCGTGCCTTAGCTTTATAGTTTAAGTTTCGGGAAACAGTTAGACAACCGTTCCTTGTATATACTTGGTAGTTTAATCTCCTTCCCAAGGATGGGGGATTTAATACATGGGTATTTGTATAATCTCATTAAGTCCCACTTAATATATTTTTACTTCTCATTCCAAAATATAAGTATTTTTCTCAAAAATATTATATTTCCCTTCATATAATACTTTCCAAAATAATATGTTGACAAAATACGCGTTAATGAATATTTCCGTATAAAGCGTAAGTTACGTTTTAGCGATCGTGTGGTAATAGTAATTACCGTTGTAACTTATATGTTTGTCGTGTATGCGTTTTTATTATTTTGGGTTCGTTATCGTTGGTAAATATTATTTTTATTCTAAAAATAATATTTATGTATTTTCACAAAATAATCATAATCAGTGTGGTGAAAAATATATTTATCGAATAGATATTTATCACGTCTAGTTTTGTGAAAATCCCACCTCCGAATATTTGTAAATATAGTCATGGCGAATTATTTTTGAAAATATGTCAAAAGTAGTCTAACACTTGTAAATAATTCTAAGTGTTAGATTTTAGAAAAATTTCGCCAGAGTTTCCCCTGTAACTGGAGGTGGCCACGCTTTCAAACGTATCATTTTCTTTACAAAATCACTTCAACACTTCTTTAAATCAACCAATCAATTTCCAACACTTCAACTAGTTTTCAACACATCAAACTAGTTGACTAGTATGTGAAATCGCATTATTACATGAACTTGTAGTTTTTATGAAAACTATTGTGTAGATCTCGTTATATTTAGTGGATCTATGTATAAAATAGTTTAATCTTGTAAAAACCCCTTTTTTAGAACAAATCATCCTTTACAACTTCCCGACAACTTTTATAAAAATTGTTACTTTGTCGGATCTTTCGTTTCACAAGTGTTTATACACTTGTGGTTTGTAAAATCACCTTTGTTAGTTTGTCATCTAACTTTTATAAAACATGATTTTCTCGACACTTGTTTCTACGAATATACCACTTGCAGATACGTAGATCCGCTAGTTTTAAACACCATTTTACTAGTAATAATACTTTTACACAAGTTCATGTTTCTCGTGTGGTGGAGTTTCACCTTTTAACCCTCGTACCGACAGAAACAAGCTTATGTCAAGATCTATGATCTTAACAAAGTCGGGTTAAACGATGATAAGAGCCACCACAACGTAGATCGGGCCTCAATAATCAACATATTCAAATACTACAACTTTTACACATGTTATGAGCTTTTAACCAACAAAAATCAAGTTTTAGTAGACTTTAAAGATTCAAAACGCATGATTCCGACTTTTAACCGTTAAAAATCATATTAACCACTTTAAATACGTTCGAGAGTGAGTTTTAAACATTATACCTCTAGCTCGGGGCTAGGGAAGAATCTAGTCGAAAATGTGGTGGATAAAAGCTAAGAAACGAGGTCCTTCCACTTCTGCTTGCTTCAAGCTTCCTAATGCGTAACCCGTAAGCCTTGTAGATACTCGGAATGGATGAACAAGAAACGAAAATGATGGTGGTGACCCTATGTGGGTTCGGCCGAGAATAGAAGGGGGAGGAGAGAAAGAGTTTTGTTGGTGAATGTGATGTGTATTCTCTCATATGCAGCCTTATGTATTTATAGACAAAGTGGAATTGTTTAACTCTTGGTTCATATGTCCTCTTGATTCTAGACACAATCCATTAAAATAATCACCATTGTACTCTCCTAGTTACAAGGAGATGGAACCGGCCCAAAGGGGGGGGTCCTATGGTTCGATTTCAATTGTTCAGTTAGTGTTCAGTTACATCTAATAAGTTAACTTTAGAGGTTAACTCCGTTAGTTAAGTGTTGCGTTATATCACGGGTGTTAGGGTAATCAGGGACCCTAACTGGCTCAGAAAAAGACCAATAATATTTCTGGCAATATTTTTATGTTCCGGGTATAGTCCGGTTGTTCGGTTGGATAGTAATCCGTTAAAGTGCTTAAGTAATCTTTTAAGCGTCGTTAATAATATATTTAGTGACACATCTTATTCTGCAAAGTGTCAGGAATATTTCCTCATGTTTTGGCACTTTATTAGTTAGCTAAAAGCTAGTATGTTAATAAAAGTGCTGTGTTTCGTGCTTAGAGTAAGTTTTAGGCACATCCAATCTCTGTATCTTATTCCTAGAGACGCAGTTCTACAACCCTTGTATCCCTACACACACTCTGGGTGTAGTAAAATATTTCTGGCTCATACAGGCCTTTAGAGGCAGTGTCTGCCTGATGCTGGCTTTATCAGCATGTTCAATAGGTTATCCGTTCAAATGCTACTGTGCTTTTGTGCATCACGTTTGTCACTAAAGTTCAGTAAGTAAATAATGTAGTGACGGAAATCAAAGTATGATGCAGATATGTACAAGTATCAACAGTCAAGTAGCAGTTCATCAGTAATCTCAGTTTAAGCACAGTAATTAAGCAGCAATTAATAGTTAATTAAGTCGTACGGATACCTGGTTTAGTGAGGGTTGTCACAGATTTGAATAACCACTGTTTAAGACCATTTCCTTGTCAATTGATTGCTAAAACCTTTGTTACCTGAATTTCTCTGAATCAATGAATGCACACAGTTGCTTGATGACCATTGTTCACCCAATTTTGGACTCTTAAGTGTTTTATGTTTATACTCTTTTCTTTTGATTTCAAAAGTTTTGAGACAAACACACTTTTGAGTTTTTGTAATTTTTCTTCTTTCCCCTTTTATCCTCTCCATAGAAGAGTATTGAAACTTTTACTGGATGGTTTTCAAGGAAAGAATACTCAATCCAAAATCATTTTCAGCAATGTTTTGAGAGATTTTGACATTTTTGCACATGCTTATGCCAAATTTCACATTACTCATGATCTGGATATTTTGACTACTGATTTTCTTAATGTATTCTTAACACAGTTGATTCTGGTCCTTTTAGAGGATTCTCAACCTGTTTTTCAATACATAAGAACTAAATAGCAGAAGTTTTAATTTCCCTCTTTTTATGTTTAACAAAAACACTCATGTTTTCATTTGGTCATGGATTTTTGTTGACATGAGGCAAACACCTTCACAGCAGTCTATGATGGAAACAACACAAGCTTCAAAATAACATTTGAAATCAATTTTGTAGGGAAAATGGTTATACCATTGTTATCAGTCATATTTTCAGATCTGAACACTATAGGTGTTTTATGTATGATATCACTTGTTATGTGAAGTTTGTGTGTCTTATGACATCTTGGTTGTTTTACAGATCTTTTTGAATAATCACTTTGAACATGATTTCTCATTGCTCTGTTTTTTCAACTAAATACAATCAACCTTAGAATCAATGAATTTTGAGCTGAACTGTTATGTCAAATTGATTGTTAGAACGAATTTGACTGTCCGAGCTCTGATACCAATTGTTAGGATCGAAGGCACTCATGATTGTGTTTGTTTGTATAAATTGAACATTCAGAATATATGAAATGATGTAAAGTGCATCGGAAATGGATACAAACTTTGTAAACACAAACAAAGAAGAGAATAGTATGTTAAACACTTGTTTTACTTTGAGTCGAATGATTACAATGAAAATCAAAAGATTACAAGCATGCTTACAATACTAAGCTCCCCCTCAGCCTGATACCTCAAGGTTGGTTGCACAAGATGAAAGGATTGGACTGAAGAAGAAGAATCCACTCAGTCAATCAAATGTAACAGTACGGAGTACTGTTCCATTTATAGGCAGTCCAAACCTTTGAAGCATCTCAGCTGACGTCACCATGAAAGTGACATCTAACAACCTAACAAACTCTATCTACTGATCTATACAACTACTGCTTTGCTAACTACTGATATTACATTGTATTACATGAGATAAATATAAATTGCTGCTGCATCCTTCCACTGCTGTGAACCCAGCAGTACTTGTCATGATCAGTAGTGCTTGAACCAAGGCAGTAGATTGAGCAGCATAGCTTTTAGTCTTCATCAGCCCTTGTGTAGAATCAGCAGTTGTAGGTCAGCAGATGTTTTATAGAAGCAGTACTTTGGAGCATATCAGATGTTTGAGCCACATTCAAGGGGAAAGTTTATAATAAACTGCTGCTTATGATGAATCCACTGTTGTGAACCAGTTTTGGCTTTACATCATCTGTTCCTCTGTAGGGTTCAATCCCAACACGAATTCCTGCATTTTTGCCAATAGAATTGTACTAGTCTGTTCTTTTCAGCCATTATAAATGGCGAATTCCTGCTTATAGCCACTGCACAAGCTGCCAAACTATTATTATTGTACCTTGTTGCCATTATTATTGGCGACAAGCCATTATTATTGGCGAATTTTACTTAAACGTGTAGAAAATACCATTTAAAATGGCGAAAAGGAACCAATATGCAGAAAATTACATTTGAAATGGCGAAATATTTAAACAATTGGAGTATTGCCATCAATATGAAGCATAATAAGGTTCTGTGTTATAAGGAAAATGTGATAGTTGTCGAGATATTCTGGAAAAACCACATTTCACGCCCAGAATTTTCAACCTTAGGTAAAACCAAATTTCCCACTCTGAAAATTTGATATGCTCACACAAACCCCGGACCCGTATTCTCCACATTCTGTAAAACCATATTTCCCTTTTTGAAAGGAGCGTTTTCAGATTACGCTATTCAGAATGGCAACATGACGTTTTTCTCAGCTTTAAAGTTTATATACCTTTTGAGAAGACCGTCTGTGGAGGGGAATGCTCGTTTCTGCCACCACATTCTTAATTATGGTATACAATAATAACGACACCCTAAATGTTTTGAGGTGCCTTCTATTGCTACTGAGGTGCTTCCTAGTGCTGCTATTGAGTCTTCTTGCAAACTCGTATTTTTTTTCTTTTGCAGACACCATGTGAAGTCTGAACAACAGACTTCACGTGGTGTCTGCAAAGAAAAAGAGACGAGTCTTCGTATGACGTGTTCCTAAGCTTTAAAGTTTCTATAGCTTTTAGTGATGGTATGTAGCCTAAGAACCATCATTCTCTGCCCCATTTTCGGTAGGTGATGAGGAACACAACACATTTGAAGTCGCATTTTACCGCATGTGACTTGGAGATGATAATGTGTTTATTAGATCTTATAGTAATGTTGTGCAATGTGACCACATCAGCGGGGTTTTTGTTCAGCCTCCCCTCTCATGCATATCCAGTCTTTTGCAAATCACCAAACATCACCGGAGCTGCAAAATCATTATTGAAGGTGCGAGCAACCCTTTCCATATCACTTTAGGGGTCCAAGAGCCGGTTACGACCTTTCGACCCATACAACCTTGATATCCGATGATACAGGATACGAGGAAATTCATTTAGTTTCTTTTTGGCACCTTCAATCTCCATTAGAAATGCTTCGTTAAAATTACGAAGCGTTTGGTAGATGCTATAGTAATGTTGTGTAGTATTGTTGAATTACATAATAAAAAAGTTTGTTAAATTACGAAAAGGAAAGTTGTGTTGTATTGTTTTCTTTCTGTAACAATTAATTGATGTAGATGGAAAACCTTATATTATGGTTTTGGTTTATAAGAAATATAAATTAAAACAATGTAAAAAAGTTCATAAAACGTCCATCAGAAGACAACCTTCCAATTTATTTAAAAATATATTCATGATGCTACAACAAACAACAAACAACCAACCACACACCCTCCGACGAGCCAAAGACTTGTGTTTTCCTGTTCATTCACCTGAGGTTAATATATACTGGCCTTCGTGGCTGCCGAGGGGGTTGCACGGGCGAGTTACGGCACCCCAAAATTCTTATTTCTGTCATTTTTTTGAAAACGGTGAAAATGGCGATTTGGGGTTCTCGGGTGGGGTTTTCTGTAAGAAAAACACCCTCCGACGAGCCAAACACTTGTGATTTCCTGTTCATTCACCTGAGGTTAATATATACTGGCCTTCGTGCCGGCCGGGGGGGTTGCACGGGCGAGTTACGGCACCCCAAAAAGTCCCATTTTGGTCATTTTTGAAAACGATGAAAAATGGCGATTTGGGGTTCTCGAAAGTAACCATTATATTAATACAAGAAGAACACACCCCTATGGCGTACATGCTTACATTAATACGAAACCAGTACAAATGGTAAACTAAACATAATGTTAATACAAAGGAAATACGTTAATGATAAACAGAAGACAATAAAACACACTGATAATCACTGGTGATGGCTTGTACATGCATTCCTCTTGTGACCTCTTTGATGGAAAATTCCACATCTATACTTTCTTGTGTGCTCGGGCCAACCATCTCGTTGTGAATACGCCTTGACCTTTTCTACCACGTTTAGTGGTTATTCTTGACGTGTTTGGTTTTATTTTCCAAGCTGGTTTTACCCATGTTTTTGGGTCGTCCAATGGAAAAAACTCACCTGCATACTGCACCTTGTAAGCAGCATTATAGTATATCTTATTGATGGTGTTGTGCGGAGAGTCCCCTATGTTTTGGCTGACTGCGATAGCATGCGAGGAAGGAAACCTCTGCATTTGCCACTTACCACATGTGCACGTTTCTTTGTAGTACTCAACGGTGTGATCATTGCCTCCGCGTTCATTTGTCTGTATCTTTGATATAACTCGGTACCTTCCGCTAACATAACTGTACACTTGTAATCGATGGTGTCTCGAATTTTGGTAACGAATTTGATACCACCCGTACCTATAAGGAGCTAGCCGGGTTGTACAGTTGTGGGCAACCTGGTTGTTCATTAGAAAATGCTCCACCGTCTTGTCGAAAGTACGCTAAAAGATGGCCTTTATTGGCATCATCCTAATCCCCTTCAACGCATGGTTAAAGATCTCCGATATGTTAGTCATTAGTGTTCCCCCAACGACGATTGTTTCTATCGTGTACAAGAGTCCACCTATCCTCACCTATCTCTTCCAAATACTCTCACGCCTCTAGGATGATGCCTTTCATCAAATCAACTGAATGATCGTACTTCCTTTGTTGTGTGCTGCTACCAATATCCCAACAAAGTTCCTTTAACTCTTTTATCTTAAACTTCTACATCAGGTTGCTTCGAATGTGCCGAAGACAGTAGCGATGAACAACATTTCGTCGCCATACTGCAAGATTACTAACTGCGTTAATAATACCCTTATGCCTGTCGGATATAACACACAGTTTTTCCCGCAGTGCCTTGCGATGTGTTCCCACAGATGGTGGAAAAACAAGTCCAACTTTCCACCGTCTCTTCGTCAACAATCACAAAACATAGTGGAAGAATCCAATTGTTTTCATATTTTGTGACTGCAATTAGTAACTTTCCCTTGTATCACCCCTTGAGGAATATACCATCAACAAATATAACTGGCATGCAATATTGAAATGCATTTATCACCGGCCCGAACACCCCAAACACGTATTTAAAAGTTTCAATCTCAGATGAACCAATGGGTTCGTGTAACCATTCAACAACAGTTGTGGGGTTGCGCTTTTTTAATGTGTTAACGTACGTCGGTTAGTCCCCAAAGTTAGTTAGCCAAGAACCATAAATCCTCTCGACTGCAGCTTGCCGAGCCTGCCACCCTTTGCTATAAGAAATATCAACACCCAAACGGTCTTTTATATGTGCCTGAATGCTCTTTACCGGAAAATGCGATGTCGTCACGTATGTGGTGAAGGATTCGTGTTGCAATATCCTTAGATTTCATACATCTTTTGTTGTTACCCACTACTGTCCCGTAGCAGTTGTGTGAGTCAACCCATCTAGTGATTTGCCACATGTTGTCACTGGTCTTCCTATGGGCATTAGCATACCACGCACAAGGCGGCCTGATGCGAAGATTAATGTTGCACTTCGGGTTTGTTGTGTAGCATCTTGCTCTTCGTTTCTTTGTTGTGCTTTCAACGACATACATCTCTTTGTTACATTCAATATTCCATGAACCAATGCCGAGCATCAACTCTTCTTTAATTGAAAAAAACATACCATTCCGAACAACGTGTGGGAGTTGTGCACTCCAGAAATCCATTTCGTCATCTTCATCCCTACCAATAGGCTTGTATTCTCTTAAGCCTTCAGGGTATACAAAGCTGTTTTCGTTACCTTGTGGATGTTGAGGTGTGTTACTAGACTCATACTAAGCTGGAATTTTGTAACACATCGTAAAATCATGTCCAATATAATAAAGACACGTGTCATAACCCGGATCATGTTAAAAAGATATATGGTAGGATTAAAAGTGTCAACATGTTAATTATCACCTCTGAGTGACCTTTTAACGTTTTTCAAACTTTTGTAAAATATAAATACATTCTCATGAAAATCTAATAAGGATTTCATAAGTATCCGGTTAAATTTTTGTAATGATAAATTCCACATTCAAATAAATGGGATCCTATGTGCATTTATGACAATTCTCCTTCACGTGATCTTTTCACAAGATTCCAAGACTATTTTTTGTATGGCATTGCTCCCAAGTACTTTTCAGAACTGAACAAATGGTCCCCTCCTGCTGATAATGACCAGAGATTAGAATTATGAAAGATTGCATGGTCAAATGTAAAAGTTCTCAAAAATATTGTCTCTGATGGAAGGCTTACGGACCGCAAGGCTATAGTCTTACGGTCCGTAATAAGGCTTAACTGGGTGAAACATTTTGAATTATAGATACGGACCGTAAGGGCTTTGGCTTACGGTCCGTAAGACCTGTAACTGGGCAGTAAAATGGACAGCTGCAGGTTACAGCCATTCCGCTGCCTTTGTAACCTTGTTTTTCAATATTAGGGACTTTGCAACTGGTTTTAACAGTATACGGACACCTGGTAACATCTGGGATCATCACAGGGACAAATGCAAAGATCTTGGAGCTTCCATTTTGCTATATAAGGCCTTGTTCATACACTTGTCATTTGCAACACTTGAAATTTTGTTTCAAAACTCACTCTTTGGAGCCTCCTGGAGGTCAAGGAAGTTTTCTAAAGTTCCATATTCATGCTAAGTACCCTTGTAAGCATTCTTAGCCCCCTAAGTTCAAGTTTTATTAGTTTAATAACCAAAAGTCAAAGCCATCGTAATTAAGCTTTGACTTAGTGATTAATCACTAATGGTCTAGTCATTTTTCGAATTGAAAGTGGCTATGAGTTGGTAATTATGTGGGTAATAAACCCTTAAAAGGGCACCCCCTGGTTATCACTCTAACGTGGTCAATTGTCGGGTCAAACTTAATATTAAAAAGTCAACAGAAGCTATTTTTGCAAATAAATTCATAATTAGCAATATAGAAGCTATGGAACCTGTTTTAAAAATAAAATAACTTGGTAATTAATGTAAGAACATGTCTAAGCATGTTCAACCCGACAATTCAGAGTGTAGGCTCGGTTCGGAACCGAAAGTCGCAAAAGAAGACTTTTGCTTTGACTTTCAGTTCTGACCCGATTTAGCTTGTTTTAGAAATGCCTTAGGGTTCCTTTAGGACCATATTATAAGTTAGTAAATCCCTCTGAGGTTATACTACATGGTTCCTTATTTATCCGATTCATTTGCATGTTTCCGTTATATGCTTAAAAGTTGACCATTATGCCCTTTTTACATTAAAACGAGGCTTTTGAAAATGTGAGAGGACAAAAACCTTTATTACTGATTTATAAACTTGTCCTAAAAATTTGACATGAGTTTGAGGTCTAGATTAGGAGTTATGCTCAATATCGTAATTTGAAAGCTTTTTATTAATTAAACGGCATATTTGGCATAAAGCCTATTTAAACCCGAATTTCGACACCAAACCTTTGACCCACTGATGTAATATAATATTTTGGGATTTTTGAAGATTTTTATTTATTTTTAAACTAATCATAACATAAGGTTCTTGCTTTGATTCGGTAATTGTTGGTTATACCCTTTTTGCTAATAAAATGAGTTTTTCATAATATTTTGATATCAAACTTTTGCTACTGATTTATATGTTAAATAAAATATTTTAAGCCTTCTGGACTTATAAAAATCTCAGCTTTCCTTATATAACCTGAAAATCGCCTAAAAGCGACTTTTTACGCATTTTAAACGCATAGTATGGATTAAAACTATTTTTGACAAATAAGACTTAATACCTACTGATGTTTTAAGTAAATTTTTATACTTTAACAGTAAGCAAAAGTTTTGAACTGAGATTTCCAAATTTGACCTTTAAAGCTTATGTGAAATTAACAAAATGCCCCTTCGGTGCATAGTTTGGTTATAAATGATAAATTTCACATATATGCAATACCCTAATGAAATGACTTGTAAGAATAAATATTTTTACTGATCATTTTAGACCAGAACCTCAGATTAATATTTAATATCTTTTATAACCTTTAAAATGACCAAAATACCCCTACGGGGATTAATTTGAGTTTAAATCCGTTTTGGGCATAATGGAAGGTATCCTACTGATATCACAACATATTTAAAGCATATTAACTTAGGTAACCTGTTCATGACTCATTTGGTTACCCGTTATGCATTTTTCGCATTCGGTATGGTTTATGTAACTAGTTTGCATAAATTAACCAAAACGGGTCAAACCTTATCATTTTTGCTTCAAAATCCAGAATGTATTTAGTTTACCCATATTATACAAGTCTCTATACTTGTCGGGTCTAAACCACATTTTAATCCGGTCTTCGCTTAATCTTGCGTTTTGAACCGTATATATTTCTTTAAAACTAACCGGTTTAAGTTTAAACTTAAGTAAGACCCGTTAGGAATCTAATAGGTTATTAAAACCTTCGTTCCAGATTTAGGAGCCCAGTAAAAGATATTTGCACTTGCTGATTGTATACGGCTGGGATAAATTTGTATAATTTGCTTAGGTAAATACTTTTAACTTATTTTCCCTTATACGGGCTTGGGGTACGGTATATAAAATACCGCTTGGCCGGGTATTGAATTTTTAATCGTATGAAGGTTAAATCATTGAGATAACCCGTTTAATCTGTTTTGTTTATTTTAAGCCTTTGGGGGGTTAATGACCATGTCCTGGATATCCTCGGCTCATTCATTGAAACGGCCACGACTTAAGCACGGGGTGTAGGCATACACCTGCCGGTGCATATGTAAAATGATATACCTGCTTGTTCGAGAATAACTCGCCGTAGGTTATATTATGTGGTGTGTCCATTAATCTTTAACCTGGTATTCAACCTGGGCTACTGAAAGTATCATAAACATGTAATTCTTTTACAAGATTTTTTTAAATAATTATCCCAAGTTATAAAAGATTATTTGTTCCTTGTGCATTTCAATCAATTTTCTTAAATACTTTTCAAAAGAGTCGGTTAATTGTATTTACCAGTGTAAACTGACGTATTTTCCAAAAAGGCTAAAGTGCATGTACTAGGCGGAATAGGCTGGCTACTCCTGAGTGAATAAATAAGAGTCTTGCAAGCTTTGTCACTTAAAAATATTTTGAACAATTATCTTCTTTTGTTTTGATCCGCCTGTGGATCCTTTTTGCATTCCGTTTGTAATACTCATGTTAGTTTCATTCGGTTTGTAATATATTTTACTTTAGACTTCCGCTGTGCATTGAACTGTGATTATTTGACTATGACGATATCAACTACGTCACGATACTCCCCACCGGGCCCATCGGTAATACGTGAAAATATCGGGGTGTGACAGGTTGGTATCAGAGCCAACATTGAGTGAATTAAACACTAGCCTTTTGTGTTTAATCTCAATGACACAGTTGCACATTCCTTGACCTTCGAGTCTAGGTAAAGGACTTAGGACTAATCGTAAATCTTATTTTGTCCTTTATTGTTTTTCATGGTTGTTTCTTTTGTTTGTGTTGACAGGAACAGAAAATGCCGCCACGATTCAGAAGAGGAGGACGAGGCAAGGCGCCATTCACCAGCCATGATCATGAAGCCAGCCCATCTCACCGGCGAACGCCTTCAGTGACGATGAGCACGAGTCCCCAAGAAGACTGGAGGACATACTTAGAGCCTGCGAGGCGTTCTATCTCGCTCAGCTCCTCACCTTCGTACCATGATTCCTTCACACTCCATCAAGGCAACGAGTCTGATCATTCTCGCCACTCCTACCTTCCATTACGGCGGTCGGGTTCGCACCATGCCTTTGAAGACCTGACCCCATTCTTACAGAGCCGGTTCAACCCGGCAAACCAGGTGCAAGAACCAGCGGGTTTTAACCCGTTGGGACCAGAAGATCACTTTTCCGGTGATCAAAACATGGAGATGGATGAAGATACCGATCCTGCCGAGCCACCATATGGGACGCCCACGCATCCCATAGAGATTTCAGACAGATCGTCTTTTCACGGTTCGCCATACAGAGGTCCAGACAGCTATGAAGCAAGGGTTGCCTCGTACCCTTGGGAGTTCACTCCCCCTTTTAACCCAGCACCTCCACAGCAGCAACAGGATCCCTCCGAGGATTCTCGCTTCCAGGCGGTTACTCCACCGCCACCACCACCGCCAGAGCAGGAACCGCCTCCGGAGCCACCGAGGTGGAAAAGATCCGAAGCACGGATGTCCGTGCGAGGGGGATTCCACTTCAGCACCCCTCAACACTCCAGTGGCAGCCATTACCCGCCACTATATGAAGACCCGTAGATGGATGGGCCTTCGAACCTAGTTTCCGAGGTGGAGTCTGCGCCAGTCGCACCACCACCAATGGGTTATGATAACCCGATTCCTTCATACGCCAGTGCAGTGGCGTATAACCCTTTTGAGCAGCCAGCCCATACTAGCTACAACTACGCCGAAGTTGACCCATATCTTGTAGCGGCAAACTACAATGCTCTTCATCTTGAGGGACCTTATGGAGTCCCATATCCGACTGGGTACTCAGCCTATGGGTACCAATACCCGCCACCTCCTCAACCTTCGCAGCATCAGCAGCCGCAGATCCAACCACCGTAGCAGCAGGAGATTCTTCAAAGGTTGAGCCAGGTGGAGCGTGAGGTGCAAGAGGAGTGTAGAAGCCACCAGGGATTTCTTAAGGGTTTGGCAAGTTTAATCAAGGGGAAGAACAGAAGGGATCATTGAAATTCCTTATTTGTTTGTTTCTTTTTCTTTTTCAATTAAGACCCTCTGTGGACATCTATTTATGTACCTAGTCCCTGCGAGGACTTGTATTTTTAGTTTAGCCCCTGCGTGAGCAAGTTATTTCTGTTAAAATCTCGTTTAGGGCAATGATGTACTCCTTTTAATGTTAGTGGAATATTTTAATTAAATTTCATTTCCATCATTATATGCATTAATATAAAATGAGAAATAAATAAAATATATCATTCCTTTTTGCAAGATATGCCCTTATATATTAAACAAAAATCTTAAAGGCAAAACCTAGCCATGTGTTATTTTAAGACAGGGCCATGATGGTAGTTCCTTATTAAGATTTAAATTCTTGTTAACATCTGAAAACATGTTAACGCTCCTGGCAAAATGTGATTCGAAAAAATCACATAAGTCATCCTTATATTGGATCCTTCCAATTCCTTTTTCTCTATTTATTTAATCATCCATTAGTGATGAAGTGCCTACGGGCCATATTTAATGTCCTTTGAGACTAAAGACATTGGTAGCCTATGACTCCCTGTCAAGAAAGGTAATGAACTGCGTTTAAACCTTAATGCCTTGATCCTATAAGATCATAGCTTGAAATTTAAAATTTTTCCTTGTAACTTGGCCTTTTATGCCATTATAATATTGTAATAGATTATAACTAAGGATAATTATGATAAAAATCCTGAATGAATATGTTTAATAAATTAACCAATATGCTTTATTAATACCATGGTTAATAAATCATCAAGAATGAAAATCCTGTTATAGACCTCTGAAATAAATCATTGTTATCATTTTATGTAGCAACCAAGCTACATGGCTGAATCAGAAGAAGTCAACAGTCATCCGACGGAAAATCATGATACTACTAGAATCAACATAACTGGTGCGGAACTTCAAGCATTGATTGATAATTTTGTTACCAAAGCCATGGATAGGCAGTTTAATGAATCAAGTGGTACTCGAAGCAAGACCCTATCGGTACCTCATTCTAAATCACAGCCTAAGACCCACTCTGTGGCTCATAGTAAGCCACCATCTAAAACTCACGAGTCAAAGAAGGACGATGGCCAGCACTCTTCAAATCAGCATAGTGTTCCGTCTAAGAAGTGTGTATTCAATCAAGAGCCACGTGCAAAGACCTATTCATATAAGTATTTTGTCTCCTGCAAGCCCAGGGATTTCACGGGGGAAAAAGGAACCATTGATTGCATGACGTGGCTAGATGAAATGGATACAGTGGTTGATATTAGTGGGTGTGCAGAGCAAGATATTGTGAAGTATGTTTCACAATTGTTCAAGGGAGAAGCTCTAGCTTGGTGGAGGTCCTTAACCCAAGCTACTGGAAAGAATCTGTTATACAACTTAACATGGGCTCAGTTTGTTGCTTTGATCAAAGAGAATTTCTGTCCTCAACATGACGTTGAGAAGATCGAGACTGACTTTCTGACATTGGGTATGAAGAACTTGGACTATCAGGCATATCTCACGAGTTTTAACACCATGTCTCGATTGGTTCCTTACTTGGTAACATCGGAACCAAAACGTATAGCCCGTTTCATTGGGGGTTTAGGCCCGTAGATGAAAGCTAGTGTGAAAGCCTCTCGACCTACTACCTTTAGGTATGTAGCTGATTTGTCATTATCCCTTACCCTTGATGTGGTCAGGCAGAGATCGCTTAGGAATTCTGATGAAAAGAAAAGGAAACGCGAGGATGGGAGCTCACACCATTCTGATAAGAAGCATAAAGGGAACTCTGAAAACAAGAAGAGTTCAGGGTTCAAGAAGGATAACCAACAGTCATGTGAGAAGCCCAAATGCAAGATCTGCAAGAAGCGCCATCTGGGAAAGTGTAGGTATGAATCAAAGTCCCAATCGCAGCCTAGGGCTTGTGGGATCTATAAATCTAGTGAGCATAAGACATTGGACTGTAAGAGTATAAAGGATGCGACTTGTTACAACTGTAATGAGAAGAGGCATATCAAGTCTAACTGCCCAAAGTATGCCAAGAAACCTGAAGAAGGAAAGAAGACCAATGCTTGGGTCTTTCAAATGAATGATCAGGAGGCCATTTAGAACGTAATAACAGGTACCTTTCTTATCATTGATGTTTATGCAAGGGTATTATTTGATTTGGATGCAGATAAGTCATTTGTTGATGATAAGTTTTGTAAGTTATTAAATCTGCCTGTCAGAACCCTAAGCATAAAATATGATGTAGAATTGGCCGATGGTACTATAGAAACTGCCCCAACCGTGTTAGATAGATGCTTTATATCCACTAGGAACCACTCTTTTCCATTGTCTATGCTTCCTTTGAAATTAGCTGGTTTCGACATAATGATTGGCATGGATTGATTATCTCATAACCAAGCTCAGATTGTTTGTGACAAGAAACAAGTGGTAATCAAGACTCCGTATGGTGAGCCACTCACAATACAAGGAGATACTCAGTATGGGTGGCCTAAGCAAGTGTCTATGCTTAAGGCATCAAAGTGTATGAAGAAAGGTTGTGTCATTTATATGGAACAAGTAACCATGGATGAACCTAAGCCCAAGGTTGAAGATATCCCTGTTATTTCTGACTATCCAGAAGTATTCCCTGAAGAACTACCCGGTTTACCTCCAGATAGGCAAGTGGAGTTCAAAATTGACATTATTCCTGGAGTTGCACCAATTGCAAGAGCACCCTACCTGTTGGCACCGACTGAGATGAAAGAATTAAGGACTCAGTTAGATGATTTGTTGGCAAAAGGTTTTATTAGGCCTAGCTCATCCCCTTGGGGAGCACCGATTCTGTTTGTGAAGAAAAAGGACGGATCAATGTGATTATGCATTGATTATCACGAGCTAAACAAGGTTACACTTAAGAACAGGTATCCATTGCCCAGGATCGACGACCTGTTCGATCAACTGCAAGAGGCTAGTTATTTCTCCAAGATTGATTTGAGGTCAGGTTACCATCAGCTGAAGGTCAGAAATGAAGATGTGCATAAGACTGCATTCAGGACTCGTTATGGTCACTACAAGTTCTTGGTGATGCCTTTTGGGCTCACTAATGCACCAGCAGCGTTCATGGATCTCATGAATCGCGCCTGCAAGCCATATTTGGACACGTTTGTCATCATCTTCATTGATGACATTCTTATCTATTCAAATAACCAGACTGATCATGAAAAGCACCTTCGTTGTATTCTTAAACTTCTTCAGCAAGAGAAGCTCTACGCCAAGTTTTCAAAATGCGAGTTTTGGCTTCACGAAGTCCAATTTCTTGGACATATGGTTAGTGAGCGTGGTATCTAGGTGGATCCCGCTAAGATTGAAGCCATCATGAATTGGCAAGAGCCGAAGACGCCCACAGAGATTCGCAGCTTTTTTGGGTCTAGCAGGATATTACAGGCGTTTTATTGAAAATTTCTCAAGGATTTTAGCACCCCTAACTTCATTAACTCGTAAGAATATAAAGTTTGTTTGGGGTCCTAAGCAACAAGAATCCTTTGACATCCTTAAACAAAAGTTAAGCAATGCACCAGTGTTAACATTGCCAGAAGGTATTGAAGAATTTGTGGTTTATTGCGACGCATCGCACACAGGCATGGGATGTGTGCTTATGCAGAAAGGCAAGGTTATTTCCTATGCTTCACGTCAATTAAAGGCGCACGAAAAGAATTACACCACCCACGACTTGGAATTGGGCGCCGTTGTATTTGCACTGAAGCTTTGGAGACATTACGTGTATGTGACTATGTGTGTGATCTATTCTGATCACAAGAGCCACTACAAAAAAAATGAGTATTAGAGACAAAAAAATCAGTATCTAACACATCAAAATCAGTCCCGAATGGTTATCAGAGACTGATTTGCCAGTCCCTATCCAGTCTCGGATACCTAGTACTAGATAGCGGTATTAGTAACTAAAAATCACTCCTGGTTGTATGACATCAACAAAGACTAACGGTCAGTCTCCGATACATATAAATTCAGTTCTAAATTAGTTTGGCGGCACCACATGGTTTCAGTCCCTGATATATTTTTATGTGACTAAAAATCAGTCATTGATTCTATGAAATTTCAGTCCCCAACAAATTTCTTTAGGGATTGAAAATCAGTAACTATGTATATTCAGTTTCTGATACATTTCATTAGGTTCGCGATTCCATAACCATTTCGTCCCTAATAAATGTTTCAAAGAATGAAAATTAGTCTCTAATGCCACATCATTTCATTCCTTAATATGTTTCTTTAGAGTCTGAAAATCAGTCTCGGATAACATTTTTTTTTCATTCGTTAATATGTTTAAATAGTCTCAGTATCCAAAGATCAGTATCTATTATGTTCAATGAATAACTACGTCAAAAGTATCCCAAAAGCAAATAGCATAAAAAAATCAAACCAGCCCAAATTTTTGTACAAGTTAATGAAACTTCTTCAAATCACTATTTTTTACATAGTATCTTAAATTTCTACAGATCAGCTAGGAACAATGCCTTCAACTTATGCTTTGAACAAGCTTTGATCACATAAAACTCTAGTATCCATTTCTGCTTCTGCAAAATATAACAAGTTTGTTATAATAAAATAATATTTAAAGTAAGATTAACCTTCTGAAAAAGAGAACTTCAAAGCCAAACATCAGCCTTCATCAGTGCATCATAGACTAAACCAAACCAAACTTTGATGAAAGTAAAGATTAGTAAACTTCCTATACAGCAATTCCATATACAAGTTCCTAACACATAACGCGTTCATATCGTTATAATAGCGACTATTATGAATGATTATATGTCGAGAAAGAATATGACATGGGTACCTTGGATTTGGCCTGAATGATCTTGTTTTGAACAAGAGAAGTTGCATAAACTGTGAAGATGGTGACTAATTCTTATCGCATAGTGTTCTTTCCTTATTATTATTGAAAATAGAAAGTAAAAGTAGCTATAAGTTTATAACTCTCTACTGAATCATTGTATTTCCTCTCACTGAACATCAATCAGATCATTTTATTTTATTTTATTTTTTTTGAATGGCAATGATTACATACTCCTAAACTACATCAATAAATCCTAATTTACTCCTTGCATGGGATTGAACCCAACATCAATCAGTTTATACATATTACAAAATGCACATAAATGTCAAAAAGTCTACCAAAAAATTTTGAGTTGTGATACCTTAGTGACAAACAATTTTACTATTAACGTAGACCAAGGCTATGAAATTTTATAGCATAATAGGGGTGCAAACAAGCAGAGCAGAGTTCGAACTCGACTAGGCTTGAGCTCGTTTAACTTATGAAAGCTCGATCGCGACTCGGTTTGAGTTTTGTTTCTAAAGCTTTAGCTAACTCGTAGTCAATTTTTCAAGTTTGGGCTCGACTCGAGTTGCTCGCGAGTAGCTCGACTCATTTACACCCCTAAGCACAACCAAACCAAATTTCGTCTAGAATAAGAAATTCAAACATTATGTCATCCACAAATTTTCAAATAAATTATAACCGTGTTAACATATATGATTAAGAATATAAGTTTGGAATTATACAACTTGGAAGATCACAAACACAGAAGCACAAGTTATGTAAAGATGTAAACATTATGCAAATATAAGTCCTTCATCAGCACATGATCACATTCAAAGAACATACATCATAATTCAATGGATACACATTCGGCTAACAATTCAATACAAGAAAACCGAACAAAGACATAAATTACTCAAATGAAATTGAACTTACATTAACTTTTGTTTAGATCTTAAATAGTCAAAAGGGCTCGGATGGCTTTGTTAGGTCATCCATACTTGGCGATAATGGGATATAATAGAATATACATATCTCAATAAACTATATTGGATCTTAATACCCTAGTATGCTTTATTATGTCATATTGATTCTTATAAGAGGTAGATTTGGTTGTGACGAGTCATATTATACCATAATATGCTTTATTATGTCATTGGCCCCCACACACGAAATAGCTGGTTCTCACCAAGAACTCGCTAAAGGTGATGAGGGTGCCCTTCTTTGTCTAGCACGGGGGTGGTGTTAAGGGCTTTAACAAGCTGATGTGGAGGTGGGCATTAACCAACACCACTCAGCATTAATGGGTCATATATGGCCTTAATAGTCATTATAGCTCTTAGTGAACCATAGTGGAAAAATGTTGCATCTTCTAACACAATTTTTATAGTTACTTCATTGAAGTTTCATTATAATTGAATGCAAGTCATTTTAAAATGTTGTTTCTAACAGGTTGCATTAGACTTATTTTATAGTAGTGTTGCAAACAATCCTAATTGGCAATATTTAGCAATATTTGGCCATTATTGGCTCTATTTAATCATAATTGACCATAACTCGAACCGCTTGACCATCAATGACCTTAATTGACTATCAACGACTCAAACTGAGCATTATACATCCTAATTAACCAATAAAAACCCTACTCAATTGTATTTGACCAATAATGATCCTAACTTTGTCATTAGCATCAAATAATTGAAGTATGAAAATTCATCCTTGATCATTAGCATATACGAAAGGTGTTATCTATATGAAACACTTCAAAGATTGTATATCAGTCCTTAATTCTCTCATGTACAAAACACTTCAGGGATTGAATATTATTCCATAATAGGAATCGTTTCAAGAATATTTAAGAACTAAATTACATGCACTAATATGTTCCTTCTTTATTAGAGACCGAATGTCAGTCACTAACAAAAGTCGCATAGCAATCAAGCCCTAATATACCTTGCAATTAGCTAATTTGAATTGACAATGATTTTCGGGATACTTAAAATTAGTCTTTAGTCATTTCACATGCAAAGGCATTTATTACGGGTTATCAATCCCATATACGATCTCTTACATAAATTTCTAGGACTAGATTTGAGTCTCTAATACATTTTCTTAATATGGTAGATTATAAGTTAATTATAAGAGATATGAGTCCCTACTTCGAAGACTAAAGATCAGTCATGAATAACGTCAATTACAAGTTTTTGAGACTGAATTTCAGTTTCAAATACATTTTCCTTAATATGGTAGAACTTGCGCCATATAATGATAGACCAAATATTAGTCTTCAATCTTTCATATACAAAAGGCGTTCAAGACTGAATATAAGTCCCTAATTGATCTATTTTAGAAATATAAGAACTGATTTTCAGTCACTAATATGTTTATTCCATGTTAGAGACTGAAGATCAGTCTCCATACATTTTTACCATTTTTTTGTTACGTATTTGGGACTGATTATAAATCGCCAATAAGCTTCCCTCCAAAACCTTGTATTGCACAAAAATATTTGCGACTGAAATTTAGTCTTAAATAAGGTGTCAATTTATTAGCGACTGATTATCAGTCACTAATATATGTAGCATATAAATTAGTCCCCAATATTATTAGTAACTGATAAATCAGTCCTAGATATTATGTATTAGAGACTGATAAAATAGTCGCTAATAATCTAGTCTCTAATGGTCACTTTTCTTGTAGTGAGCCTTCAGCACCTGTTCAACTAGAAGGATCTGAACATGAGACAACGTCGATGGATGGAGACACTGAATGATTATGATTGTGAAATTCGCTACCATCCAGGCAAAGCGAATGTTATAGCTGATGCTTTAAGCAGGAAGGAAAGGGTTAAGCCCATTAAGATCAATGCCAAGAGCATTGAATTGAGGAACAACTTGAATGAAAGATTGCGAGCCCCTCAGAAGGAAGGTGTATTAGAAGCCAACTATCCGAATGAGAAGTTGGGAGTAACTGTTGAACAGTTATCATATGACAAGGATGGAATCCTAAGATTGAATGGACGAATATGGGTTCCAATTTATGGAAGACTCAGGGACGTGATCCTTCAAGAAGCCCATAGCTCCAAATACTCAGTTCATCCTGGAAGTGACAAGATGTACCAGGATTTAAAAGCAAATTACTGGTGGATAGGTTTGAATAAATCTATAGCCACTTATGTGGCTAAATGTTTGACGTGCACGCAAGTTAAAGCTGAACATCAGAAGCCGTCAGGTTTGCTGCAACAGCCTGAACTTCCCACCTGGAAGTGGGAAATGGTAACAATGGATTTTATCACCAAGTTACCAAAGACAAAGCGAGGAAATGATACTATTTGGGTTATAGTCGACAGGTTGACTAAGTCACCTCACTTCTTACCTATTAAGGAAACACACAGCTCAGATAAGTTAGCTCACCTGTACGTGGACAAGATTGTATCTCTTCACAGAGTGCCAGTGTCTATCATCTCTGATAGGGATACGAGATATACATCGCAGCTTTGGAAAAGCTTTCAGCAATCGATAGGCACTCGATTAAACTTCAGCACTGCATATTATCCTCAGACAGATGGTCAAAGTGAATGTACTACACAGATGCTGGAGGATATGTTAAGGGCTTGGGTTATTGATTTAGGTGGAAGTTGGGATGATCATCTTCCATTGATTGAATTTTCGTATAATAATAGTTATCATTCAAGTATTCAAGCTACACCTTTTGAAGCTTTGTATGTAAGAAAGTGCAGGACGCCAGTTTGCTGGGCGGAAGTTGGAGATATCCAACTAACAGGACCTGATATAATCCTGGAGATGACAGATAAGATTGTGCAGATACGTGATCGTCTCAAAGCTTCCAGCGATAGGCAGAAAAGCTACGCTGATAAAAGGCGTAAACCTTTGAAATTCGAGGTAGGTGACAAGGTGTTACTTAAGGTATCACCCTGGAAAGGGGTAATGCGTTTTGGCAAGAAAGGCAAGTTAAGCCCAAGGTACATAGGATCATTCGAGATCATCGAATGTGTCGGATCAGTTGCTTACAAGCTAGATTTGCTGGAAGAGCTTAGTGGAATCCATAATGTGTTTCACATCTGCAATTTGAAGAAATGCCTAGCCGATGAATCGCTAGCCATGTCAAATAAGGATGTGCATATAGATGAGCGCTTGAAGTTTCTTGAAAAACCTTTGTCGATCGAGGATCGACAGGTTAAGAACCTTCGAAGGAAGCACATACCGATAATGAAGGTTAAATGGGATGCACGTAGAGGTCCCGAATACACGTGGGAGGTTGAGTCCACAATGAAACAGAAGTACCCTCATTTATTCAGTAAATCTCGAGGTCGAGATTTCTTTTAAGGGGGTGAGGATGTAACACCTCGTAAAATCATGTCCAATATAATAAAGACACGTGTCAAAAACCCGGATCATGTTAAAAAGATATATGGTAGGATTAAAAGTGTCAACATGTTAATTATCACCTCTGAGTGACCTTTTAATGTTTTTCAAACTTTTGTAAAATATAAATACATTCTCATGAAAATCTAATAAGGATTTCATAAGTATCCGGTTAAATTTTTGTGATGATAAATTCCACATTCAAATAAATGGGATCCTATGTGCATTTATGACAATTCTCCTTCACATGATCTTTTCACAAGATTCCAAGACTATCTTTTGCATGACATTGCTCCCAAGTACTTTTCAGAACTGAACAAATGGTCCCCTCCTGCTGATAATGACCAGAGATTAGAATTATGAAAGATTACATGGTCAAATGTAAAGTTCTCAAAAATTTTGTCTCTGATGGAAGGCTTACGGGCCGCAAAGCTATAGTCTTATGGTCCGTAATAAGGCTTAACTGGGTGATACATTTTAAATTACAGATACGGACCGTAAGGGCTTTGGCTTACGGTCTGTAAGACCTGTAACTGGGCAGTAAAATGGACAGCTGCAGGTTACAGCCATTCCAACGCCTTTGTAATCTAGTTTTTCGATACTAGGGACTTTGCAACTGGTTTTAACAGTATACGGACACCTGGTAACATCTGGGATCATCATAGGAACACATGCAAAGATCTTGGAGCTTCCATTTTGCTATATAAGGCCTTGTTCATTCACTTGTCATTTGCACACTTGAAATTTTATTTCAAAACTCACTCTTTGGTGCCTCCTGGAGCTCAAGGAAGTTTTCTAAAGTTCCATATTCGTGCTAAGTACCCTTGTAAGCATTCTTAGCCCCCTAAGTTCAAGTTTTATTAGTTTAATGAACAAAAGTCAAAGCCATCGTAATTAAGCTTTGACTTAGTGATTAATCACTAATGGTCCAGTCATTTTTTGAATTGAAAGTGGCTATGAGTTGGTAATTATTTTGGTAATAAACCCTTAAAAGGGCACCCCCTGATTATCACTCTAACGTGGTCAATTGTCGGGTCAAACTTAATATTAAAAAGTCAACAGAAGCTATTTTTGCAAATAAATTCATAATTAGCAATGTAGAAGCTATGGAACCTGTTTTACCACTAAAATAACTTGGTAATTAATGTAAGAACATGTCTAAGCATGTTCAACCCAACAATTCAGAGTGTAGGCTCGGTTCGGAACCGAAAGTCGCAAAAGAAGACTTTAGCTTTGAATTTCAGTTCTGACCCGATTTAGCTTGTTTTAGAAATGCCTTAAGGTTCCTTTAGGACCATATTATAAGTTAGTAAAACCCTATGAGGTTATACTTTATGGTTCTTTATTTATCCGATTCATTTGCATGTTTCCGTTATATGCTTAACAGTTGACCATTATACCCTTTTTACATTAAAACAAGATTTTTGAAAATGTGAGAGGACAAAAACCTTTATTACTGATTTATAAACTTGTCCTAAAAATTTGACATCAGTTTGAGGTCTAGATTAGGAGTTATGCTCAATATCGTAATTTGAAAGGTTTTTATTAATTAAACGGCATATTTGGCATAAAGCCTATTTAAACCCGAATTTAGACACCAAACCTTTTACCCACTGATGTAATATAATATTTTGGGATTTTTGAAGATTTTTATTTATTTTTAAACTGATCATAACATAAGATTCTTGCTTTGATTCGGTAATTGTCGGTTATACCCTTTTTGCTAATAAAATGAGTTTTTCATAACATTTTGATATCAAACCTTTTGCTGCTGATTTTATATGTTAAATAAAATATTTTAAGCCTTCTGGACCGATAAAAATCTCAGCTTTCCTTATATAACCTGAAAATCGCCTAAAATCGACTTTTTACGCATTTTAAACGCATAGTATGGGTTAAAACTATTTTTGACATATAAGACTTAATACCTACTGATGTTTTAAGTAAATTTTTATACTTTAACAGTAATCAAAAGTTTTGAACTCAGATTTCCAAATTTGACCTTTAAAGCTTATGTGAAATTACCAAAATGCCCCTTCGGTGCATAGTTTGGTTATAAATGATAAATTTCACCTATATGCAATACCCTACTAATATGACTTGTAAGAATAAATATCTTTACTGATCATTTCAGACCAGAACCTCAAATTAATATTTAATCTCTTTTATAACCTTTAAAATGACCAAAATACCCCTACGGGGCTTAATTTGAGTTTAAATCCGTTTTGGGCATAATGGAAGGTATCCTACTGATATCACAACATATTTAAAGCATATTAACTTAGGAAACCTGTTCATGACTCATGTGGTTACCCGTTATGCATTTTTCGCGTTCGGTACGGTTTATGTAACTAGTTTGCATAAATTAACCGAAACGGGTCAAACCTTATCATTTTTGCTTCAAAATCCAGAATGTATTTAGTTTACCCATATTTTACAAGTCTCTATACTTGTCGGGTCTAAATCACATTCTAATCTGGTCTTCGCTTAATCTTGCGTTTTGAACCATATATCTTTCTTTAAAACTAACCGGTCTAAGTTTAAACTTAAGTAAGACCCGTTAGGAATCTAATAGGTTATTAAAACCTTCGTTCCAGATTTAGGAGCCCAATAAAAGATATTTGCACTTGCTGATTCTATACGGCTGATGACTGTCGTCAGAGTCAATCAAAAACCTAATTAAACTACATAGATAGCGTAAGTAGGATATCGTATCCACTGGGAATTTGTGGTCAGTGTTAAAGAAAGTAATAAAAAAACTAACTATCTAATTCGGGGGTTTGTTTGTAGATTTAAAAGAAAACACGATTTGTCATGAAAAGTGTTATCAAGATGAGAAGAAGTAACCTCCACCCGGAATCCCGAATACTCGTTTTAATATAAAAATCCGTTTTCTAGCTCAAAAAACCACATAGACATGGCCTCGGAATTAATGAATTTGATTAGTTAATAGGGATAGTTTTTAAGATTCACTATGCAACCTAATAACCCGTTTGTTTGTATCAACTGCCCACCGATTTACTAACCCGCTAACAACGCAAGGAAGTTGCCAATACGCTTAATAAACGACAAGTAATTCACACACAAAAAACGTTTACCAATAATCCAACACAAGTGGTCAAGCTGTACCAGTTTACAAGAATCAGAAAAACAGAAAATTATATCAAACCATGTAAACGTTCATCCGGGCGGAAGTCACCGAAAGAGTTAGCCGCTCATTGTTGTCGTGGAAGGTTCACTGGTGATTCGAGAATAATCCAACATGTCAGAACGGCTTGCAGACTAAGAGAATAATCTATGACCAATTGATGCTGTATGACGGCTGCGATTAATCGATCCCCCCAAAATTCTGCCGTAATCTCTTTTATGCTTTTCTTGTTGTCGGTCCAACAAACAACCCATATTCTCTTTACTTTTGATGTCAAGCCCAATTACTTTTATGTTTTGCAATAGCCCATATCCCCACATGATTCACGAGAGCTCACATCAATTCTTTTAGATCAAATACAACTTTGACTTCCTGTTAACATATGGTTTCAATATAAATTAAAATATCAACCATTATAACCTTACAAAATATTACAATCGTTTTACTAACCATTTAGATCTAGCTTTCTAGTTTTCTGTCTTTTAATACATATATACATATACTATGCTCATATCAATGTATTTTTATTATAAATAATATCCAATAACGTGAACTAAAAATGCACCGATCAAATCCCCACACTTATCTTTTTTCGTCCCCGAAAAAATTATACGCAATGGAATCACAATCAAAACAAATGGCTTTCAATATATTTAATTATTTTATTAAAACAAATTACATCACACGTTAATTAAGATTGTGAATATCCGATCCACTTAAACCCAACCGCCGGTTTCGAAGCCCTTATTTTTGATCCATTAAGTTCAAGTAATATATAGTCATCTATGGATCCCACACTCAAAAGACTACGACTCAACCTATTCCCGTTTCAAGCTTATGAGATTAAAAGATATTAAATCTACCGTCTTATATAAAAAACTCTTATGTTAGTCCGATTAAACTTTATGATGGAAGAATGGATGATATTGCGAGCTTACATGCTTTTGTATACGATCAGTTTAGCGGACATACGCCACACGAGTCACCATCCCCATGGTTAATGCCATAAACTTCACGTTTTTTTTTACATGTGCTCAGATGAATGGATGGAATTTTTTTTTTAAGCGCCACATTGTTTCGGATTTGTTTTCACAAAAAGAAACAGGTGTGCCAGTTTAATCTGAGAAACTTATAAGTTTTTTACTTATGACGTACCCCTTATACTTTCCACAGTTTCAGTTTTACCCTAGCTCCTAAGGCGGGAACCCACAAGACTCCTATTTTTAAGTTATTTTATATCAAACCTAAGGAACTTTTTAACCGGCTAGGCCTACCCACATATCCTAAGTTAGACGCGTGACCGATTGTGTATTATCTCATATATATAGTAGTCGAAAAGCCACTGATTTAATTATACCTATCATTTTCCATTTTATGCGAAAACCTTTACGGGACATTTTCAAATTTTTTTTTTTTAAATGACTGAACTAACTATGACACGACAACCTAAACTAGACACTAGTTTCCCCCTCCCCACACTTATTTCCTTCATTGTCCTCAATGAAGAAGGAAACTATGACTCAAACAAACTGAAAATAAAAATAGAAATAGAAATAAAAATACAACAACAACAAAAGGAACAGACTCCCCTGATTTGACGCGGTAGAATCCTCATAAGTCGTGTTCCACAGCAACCTTATAGCATTTCTTTCGCGGCTGCATTCGACACGGGACGCTTGTCCTTATATAATTTGAATCACTTTCGTCCAAATGGAGATTGAGTATGGACAAAAGCGATCGACACCTGCAAAACAAATCTCACAAGCTCCCAAAACTAGTTAAACAGTTAGTAAAAAAAGAGAAACCGAGAGAAAAATCAGCTTCGGATGACATCAAACAAGATTGGGCATTAAAAAAAATTGATTTTCTCTCGGCCCGCACCCCGTCGCACATTGCGTCATACTCTCCAAATCCTTCCACGTATCGCGGGACTGCACTAATTGACTTTTATTTTGACTCGAGCCCCCGACTAAACCAACTGACCTTACTTTCCACTCAACTCACTTTAGTAACTAATAGACGTTAACCGAATCGCTCATCGACTTCATGAAACCTTTAAAACACTTTACTCACTTGACCCTCCCAACGTAGAACACATCAACCAGTCGCTCCTACACCCTTTCTAAATGTCAATGCACACTTACGATCCGCAACGTGCCTACTACTTAACCTCAACTTAACAGTCCCCTTTCTAAATCCAATTAACCCGACACTACCCGCAAAACAAATCCTACTTCCTTTTATCACAATTTCATAATCACTGTATGTATCTATCAACTCAAAATCGACTTCCTAGCAATTTCAACAACATCACAGCAGGCCCCAATACTCATATATTCTAGAGTGAATTGCAAATTTTGTCCTTTATCTTTATACCTGTTTGCAAGGATTGTCCTTTATCTTTAAAGTTGACGAGTTTTGTACTTTATGTTTCTAAATCCTACACGTTTTGTCCTTTAGGCCTAACCTGGTTAATTTTTTCAGTTAAATCTGATCATGTGCAAGGCACATGAGGGCAATTTTGTCATTTTACCTTCTAGGGACTAAATACGTATAATCTGTTATATATATGGGTTGTTGTGTATAACACAAAACTCATCAAATCATCAGCATCACAGCCTCTTAAACTCATCAGATCATCAGCATCAGCTTCAACTTAAAAGATGAATTTAATCATCTTCCATATCCCTCTAAATAATATACGGTACAACCCACAAGCACCATTCTCATGAACCACATATCACCACCACGGCACCACCACTCAAGAACCACCTATCACCCTCGCAGAAGCACCGCCATCACACCACCTAACATCTACCACCGCCACCACTCTCAAAAACCACCTATCACCACCACGACACCACCACCATCACCGATCACAACTAAACCCTAACCTACCACCACCACCACCTCTCTCTCTCTCTCTCTACCTGCAACCTACCACCACCACCACCTCTCTCTCTCCTCACTCTCTACCTGCAACCTGCCACCTCCACCTGCCGCCGACCACCTCAACCCCAAACATCTGAAAATACAACCCATCGCCATCTCTTTACCACCTGCAACCCACCCTCAGCACATATAAACCCTAGTCCCAAAACAGATCTAAAAAACGATGGGGGAGTTGGACCGATTTTACATATCAAAGCTTACCTGCCGCCGGAGTATGGAGGTCGGATCTGACAGTTGTGGTGTGGGGGAGGTGTGATGGCGGCGGCGATGATGATGGCGGCGACGATGATGAAGGCGGCGGCGATGATGAAGGCAGCGGTGTAGAGGTGATTGTTGGTGGTTAATGGTGGCGACAGAGAGAGAGGGGTAGAGAGAGAAGCAGGGGTTAAGAGAAGAGTTAGAGAGAGAAAGGTAGAGAGAGAAGCAGGTTTTTTAAGTTGAAGATGATGCTGATGATCTGATGAGTTTAAGAGGCTGTGATGATGATGATTTGATGAGTTTTGTTTTATACACAACAACCCATATATAACAGATTATACATATTTAGTCCCTAGAAGGTAAAATGACAAAATTGCCCTCATGTGCCTTGCACATGATCAGATTTAACTGAAAAAATTAACCAGATTAGGCCTAAAGGACAAAACGTGTAGGATTTAGAAACATAAAGTACAAAACTCGTCAACTTTAAAGATAAAGGACAATCCTTGCAAACAGGTATAAAGATAAAGGACAAAATTTGCAATTCACTCTATATTCTAAATCAAACAGCTTAAATCAAGTTGTTTACCACATTGGCCTTCTCAAAGCACCCACATATCACCTATCTCTTAATCATAATTTTAATCTGAAAATCCACTATATCCCCGTTTTCAACACCCCTTTCATAAGCTATATTCAAGACCCTCATGATAATTTTCAATAATTTTAATAACAACACATAATCTTCTTCAATAAACAAATAAATATTTCAATCTTTCATACCTGTTGGCTTACTACTGAAGAATTAGAGAACAAATCGAAACATTATTGTGCAATCAGACTCGGCCAGCCGTCGGATTGTGATTATCAGTGGTCGACAGTTGTCGACGATGGTGATAATGGTGATTGGTGTTCGCCGGCGGTAAAGACGTGAATGGTCGCTGGTGGTCGGTGACCGGTGGTCGGCAATAGATCATAGGGGTGATGTGTAGATGGAGGTGATTATTGGTGGTGGGTGTGCAGTTGTGTTGGAGAAGAAAGAAAGGAGTAGAGGATTTTAGGTATAAACATCTGAATTAATTGTGTGACGTAAGGGTTTTGTTTATACTTGGCCGCGACACGCAGAGATGTAGGTGGAGACCCCCCGCGACACGCGTGTGACCCACTTTTCCAGCAGATTTCTCAATTTTCTTGATTGAATGCCTTCGAAATTTTTCTCTTTTTTTATTAATTCAACCTCCCAAGCCTCCCAAACCAAATTTCTATGATAAAGTTTCAATAAAAACGTACCTGGGGCTCCTCTTTTCATAATTTTCTTTCTCCGAACCACCTTGTTTTCCTGAAATACTTCGAAAATATACCGAAAACAACCGAAAATTGTGCAAAGACGCTTCAAAAATCATTTTTTTTGGGGCCGGTTTTTTATATAATCTTATAATCACTTTGCCCTACCCCCCAAACAAATGTGCGTTGCCCTCAACTGCACTAGAGCTTAACCAGACCTCCTCGAGCTTCCCCACACTTGAACGATTGCACGGTTTTGACACAAACTAAACTAAACTAATACGAAAAATAAATAAAACGACAAACCTTAGGCTGCCTCCTAAGAGCGCTAAGTTTTAGATCTTCAGCCAGATCATACCTGCAATCTTCAAGGCGGTTCAAAGATATGTTTCCTTTCAGACTTCTCCAAATCACCTAGCTTCGCACCGTCTGGAAAGTTTGCATAATCACGCGCCTTAAGTTCAACCTTAGCCTCTTCTTTCCATGCGTTTCCACCATCGGGTGGTTTACCCGTTTTTCCTTTCTCTTTCACTTTCACATTTTCACCGATTCTTCGTTTGTCTCATGTGTTGACCTGTCACACTTAATACCAATCTCATCAGTAGCAACTGCTTCATACAAATTATCAATAATTTCATAAGTAATAGATTTTGAATAAATGTTAAAAATCAACTTACGGTTTTCGGAACTCATTGTAATCAATCCTTCTCTGCAGTTGATTTGAGCATTGGCAGTGTTCAAGAACGGACGTCCCAATATTACCTTTTGTTGCTCGTTCGTCCTTGTCAGTGCGTAATCTAATACCAAGAAGTCCACCGAATAATAGAACTCACCCAACTGGATCTTGCCATCCTTAACAACCCCACGCGGTTGTCTCCAAGTATCGTCCGCCAATATTACCTTCCTATCAAAATCATGCAACGGACCAAATTCGTACTGATCAAATAAACTGCCAGGCAGAATATTCGTGCTCGCCCCGTAATCCAACAACGCCTTGTGGATTTTCAGCTTCCCACTTTAATAGGCACATGTGGCGCTCCTAATTCACTTTCTTCACCTCCATCACTAATACCTGCAACTACTTAGGAAGAAGAAGTAAAACTTGTATTAACAGTTTCAGAAACAGGAATGGTACTTACCGAATTAACCCTTGCGTGATGTTGTGGATTCTTTGTGGTGTCACTCGGTAATTTCCCTGGATCTCTTCTCCCTTGCCATCTCGATCGCCAATTGGGCGACTTGCTTTTCCAATGCTTGATGAGATTTAGCTTGCACTTCTTGGTCCTTTTTAATTTGCTTCAACACTTCCATAATCTCACGATTGGAAATCTCCTCGTTTGAAGTATTTGACTTGCCTTGCTCCTGTTGTTGCTGATAACTTCTTTGGTTGCCCTTGTTGTAATTCCCTTGATTATAATTCTGATTATAGTTCGATTGACGGTTCTGATACGGTTGGCTTCCTTGGTTTGGTACCTGAAAATTAGGATTCAATTGATTAGTATTAGTGTACCGAAGGTTTGGATGATTACGCAAACCTAGATGATATGTGTTTGAGTTCATATCATAATTCCTTTGCTCTCCATAAACCATGTTCACGTCCTCCTCAGCCGCTACAAACTGACCCGGGCATGCATCCAACGTGTGTCCCAAATCTCCACATAAATCACAAACCGGAAAGGTTTGTGCCGCATGCAATGCATCCCGTTCGCCTAGACCCTTAAACTTCGCTAACTGGCGTTCCAACGCCTCCTTTTCTCTCTCTAGCTGAGCAACCCTTGCATTAGAAGCTCCCGCACTTGATGGTGCCACAATCGGATACTTTTTATTCCTATCCGACTGTGCTTGCCTCTTTGAATCCCCTGCAACAGTATCCAAATACTCCAAATCCACATCCACATGATTTCTCAAAAAGGTACCCCCGGTGATAGCCTTAATATCTCGTCTATCCTCATTTGAAATCCCATCGTGGAAGGCGGTAATTAACTCCCATCTTTGAATACCGTGATGAGGACAATTACGGATCAATTGATTGAACCGTTTCCAAGACTCGTATAGAAGCTCACCCGGTAACTGTTGGAATTCTCTAATTGCTGCTCTCCCCGATTTAGTTCTTTGCGGGGTATAATACTCATCCAAAAATTGTTGCTGCAGCTCTTGCCATGTATAAATACTAGCATATGGCAAAGATGTAAACCAATCCCTCGCAGCATCCTTTAGTGAAAACTGAAACAATACCAATTTAACCTGATCTGGCGTGAACCCGTGTCCAGCAATCATACCACAAACTGCCTCAAAGTCTGCTATGTGTGCATATGGCTCCTCAGTACCTTTCCCGTGAAAGGTAGGTAGCATGTTCAGAATATGTGGTTTTGCTTCAAACGAACGTTCCACATTACCCGGTGCTACTGGCATCACTATCGGGGATGCATGCTCAGCAATGTGCGGCCTAAAGTGGCTCTCAACTCCTCGAATATTCGGATCCGGAAATCGAGGGTCTCTTTGTCTTTGGCGAGGTGCAACCGGTGCCCTATGAACCTGTGGCGGGGTCTGATAAGCATCTACTCCCCGTGGCTGCCTCTGTTGCTGATACATCGGTTGATTGCGATTAACTGCCTGATTTTGGTACCCACCTGGATACCCCATATACCCATCGTTTATCCCCCACTCCTCGTCTCCGTATCCATCATCCCATGTCTCTGTTCTCGCCCTATTATCCACTTGCTCAAACATAGCACCCGACCGGTTCGGGTGTGGTACTAAATTTGGTTGATTCACGGCCCGCAACGGATCGGGCTGTGGTGGCAATCGGCTTTCTAGAGAGTAAAGTGGTCCACCAATAACATGAAATTCTCCAGTTGGAGCAGAGGTTGGTTGGGTGGTTGTGCTTGATGATGGTGCAATGGGTGTGGTTTGTTGTTGTGGTTCAGATGTAAATGGAGGTGGTGGCATTGGTGGCAATTCAGTAGTCGATGTTTGTTGGGGTGGTTGCTGTTGTGGGGTGGATTGGTTTTCTGATGGATTCATGGTGGCTTGAATTGCTTTTCCTTTCAAGGCTGAACGAAGAAGCAGAATTTGGCGTGCGGTCTTTTCAATTTCGGGATCAAACCAGAGCGGGGAAGATCTTCCTGAAAACCTAGTATGCATGCAAAAAGATCACCTGCACACAAATAAACAAGAAAACAAAGCGTAATACCGAACAAGACAAAACTAAACAAAAAGAAATATTTTTGGGTTTTTATGATTTTTTAAAAAAAAAAAAACAATAAAAGAAACGGCTACTACTAAACTAACACTAAGCGCACGAACTCCCCGGCAACGGCGCCATTTTGATGACTGTCGTCAGAGTCAATCAAAAACCTAATTAAACTACATAGATACCGTAAGTAGGATATCGTATCCACGGGGAATTTGTGGTCAGTGTTAAAGAAAGTAATAAAAAAACTAACTATCTAATTCGGGGGTTTGTTTGTAGATTTAAAAGAAAACACGATTTGTCACGAAAAGTGTTATCAAGATGAGAAGAAGTAACCTCCACCCGGAATCCCGAATACTCGTTTTAATATAAAAATCCGTTTTCTAACTCAAAACACCACATAGACATGGCCTCAGAATTAATGAATTTGATTAGTTAATAGGGATAGTTTTTAAGATTCACTATGCAACCTAATAACCCGTTTGTTTGTATCAACTACCCACCGATTTACTAACCCGCTAACAACGCAAGGAAGTTGCCAATACGCTTAATAAACGACAAGTAATTCAAACATAAAAAACGTTTACCAATAATCCAACACAAGTGGTCAAGCTGTACCAGTTTACAAGAATCAGAAAAACAGAAAATTATATCAAACCATGTAAACGTTCATCCGGGCGGAAGTCACCGAAAGAGTTAGCCGCTCATTGTTGTCGTGGAAGCTTCACTGGTGATTCGAGAATAATCCAACATGTCAGAACGGCTTGCAGACTAAGAGAATAATCTATGACCAATTGATGTTGTATGACGGCTGCGATTAATCGATCCCCCCAAAATTCTGTCGTAATCTCTTTTATGCTTTTCTTGTTGTCGGTCCAACAAACAACCCATATTCTCTTTACTTTTGATGTCAAGCCCAATTACTTTTATGTTTTGCAATAGCCCATATCCCCACATGATTCACGAGAGCTCACATCAATTCTTTTAGATCAAATACAACTTTGACTTCCTGTTAACATATGGTTTCAATATAAATTAAAATATCAACCATTATAACCTTACAAAATATTACAATCGTTTTACTAATCATTTAGATCTAGCTTTCTAGTTTTCTGTCTTTTAATACATATATACATATACTATGCTCATATCAATGCATTTTTATTATAAATAATATCCAATAACGTGAACTAAAAATGCACCGATCAACGGCTGGGATAAATTTGTATAATTTGCTCATGTAAATACTTTTAACTTATTTTCCCTTATACGGGCTTGGGGTACGGTATATAAAATACCGCTTGGTCGGGTATTGAATTTTTAATCGTATGAAGGTTAAATCTTTGAGATAACCCGTTTAATCTGTTTTGTTTATTTTAAGCCTTTGGGGGGTTAATGACCATGTCCTGGATATCCTCGGCTCATTCATTGAAATGGCCACGACTTAAGCACGGGGTGTAGGATGTAAAATGATATACCTGCTTGTTCGAGAATAACTCGTCGTAGGTTATATTATGTGGTGTGTCTATTAATCTTTAACCTGGTATTCAACCTGGGCTACTGAACGTATAATAAACATGTAATTCGTTTACAAGATTATTTTTAAACAATTTTCCCAAGTTATAAAAGATTATTTGTGCCTTGTGCATTTCAAATCAATTTTCTTAAATACTTTTCAAAAGAGTCGGTTAATTGTATTTACCAGTGTAAACTGAAGTATTTTCCAAAAAGGCTAAAGTGCAGGTACTAGGCGGAATAGGCTGGCTACTCCTGATTGAATAAATAAGAGTCTTGCAAGCTTTGTCACTTAAAAATCTGTTGAACACTTATCTTCTTTTGTTTTGATCCGCCTTTAGATCATTTTTGCATTTCGTTTGTAATACTCATGTTACTTTCATTCAGTTTGTAATATATTTACTTTAGACTTCCGCTGTGCATTGAACTGTGATTATTTGACTATGATGATATCAACTACGTCACGATACTCCCCACCGGGCCCACGGGTAATACCTGGAAATATCGGGGTGTGACAAATTTCAGGTTCGGGCACAACACCATCCGAATTAGAGGACTCATCTGAATGCGGATAGCCTTTAGATTCTTCAGTGGTTGGGGGGGGTCTTCCTCCTCGGATTCTTCATCGTCATAACGCGATGACGACCCTTCTAAGTTGTTAACAGTGGATGGACAGCTTCAGCCTGGTCAAGAGAGGAGTAATGTTGTAGCATGCTCTGTTGGGTGACAGCTTCTGATGCGGTAGTAAAACCCGTAACAGCACCGTACAACTAGGCTGATGGAGTGATTGTATTTGCTCAAGGATAACATGAACGTTAGGTTGAAACCTTTGTTCATTCATCGCTTGGTAATACAGCACCTCTAGGCTGTGATCGCTAAAGATCTCTGACGATTGAGAAAACCCTTGGTGAGTGTACAGTAATTTTATAGTTAACCTATAAAATTCCTTTTGAATTTGTAAGTGAAGACATATCAAATCCACAAATTCTTCAAATGAGAGCTTCAATTCAATGATCATTGTGGTATATCTTCAGGTATTATCACAGACAACGTTTCCGTTTTCATACGAAATGCTCCCCCCAGTACAATTGAACAAATATTGGTGCAAACATTGGAGCATGTAATGAGCTTGTGATGTAGATAGGAGGAATTGGATGGTTGTTTTACAAATTCTCCCCCCCCCCACCCCACTATATGTGGTAGGTACAATAGTGACAATAATATAGTAATAATAATAATAATAATAGTAATAATAACAAGAACAACAACAACAACAACAACAACAATAATAATAACAATAAAAATGCTAATAATACATAAAAAAAACCTTATAATATTAACCATAAATTAAACCACAGTGTTAAATAGCTTAAACGATCAACTTGGTACTTAAACGTGAACAGGGTAAACAACAAATAACATAAACGGCTTAAACACAACACCATTTATATAGCTCGTCCGCCATGTGGCGTCGGTAATTGACACAAGCATCTTCGACGTCGTTTTTAATCAGCAACGATTTGTTTCTAACCAACTTCTTCATCATGTAACAAACAAGAAACCAGGCATTTGCAGTGTCACCTTTGTCTTAGGGCACATCTACTTCAACTAACCCAATAGAAACATCATACTTTGTTGGGCTGTTGGAGTTTGACCGTAATGAATTTTTTCAATAAACAATCTGGAAAAAAAAAGGTTAACATCTCCATATAGTGGGCCACTTGATGACGCTTTTCATTCCTCCATCTCTTATCAGTCCAGTATCGAGTAATTACCATGGTTGGCAAATCAATACGGACAAGTAGCCAGTCTGTTTGCCCAATCCATAACAGGAGATAAATATAGTCAACCTCCCAAAATGGAGGATAGGGTTGTTTTCCTCCGGCCATCTCCATGGAAAATATACACTTCTCGTCTATAATATCATCATAGAAACTAGGCGGTAACACTGTCCAACGTAGTTTTGCAGCTGGATTTTTTAAAAGCTTTGATTGTCTAATATGCATAATTCTCATTGTCCATGCTTCAATGTGCTGTACAAGAAATAGACTCAGAAAGTTAGTTAGAGTTTTCCGTAAGAAAACTTTAAATTTAAGATTAAACAATATATATTTTCTATTGATGATAGCGAACGGTTGGACTGGCAACCTAGTAGGGCACCCCAAAAGTCCCTATCTAGTTTTTTTGTAATAAAACGAGTATAGCAAAATGGGGCATCCCTGTTGGTATAAAACTCTATAACATCCTTGGACCAGTTTTTTGATTCTTCGACTTCAACTACGAAAATCTTTCTCTTCTGGGGGTTTTCAGGTGGATTTAGTGGATGATTTTCTGGTATATTTTCAGGGGTTTTCTTCGAGCTCGACCCAGGCATGTCTGCTGTGGACGGCCGCCTTACACGTCTCCAAATCGGGTCCGTCAATCTTGCAGACTTTGGAGCTGGTTGAAAACAAAAAGATTTGTCCATATTGTTATCCATTATAAGAGTAAAGAGTTATGGAAGGGGTATGGGAGTTGTGGAATAGGGGGAGATATTTATAGAGGAATTAAGATATGTGGACAGGGAAGTGGTAATTAAAAAGAATATAAATTTTTGTCATACAACATAATTAAAACGAATATAAATTTTGTCATACAATGTAAATTTTGTCATACAACATAATTCAAGATATACAACATAAAATCCCAAATTACGTGCCACAAGGAGGCCCCCTTCCAGCGTTAGTACGTCTTGTTCCACGAAGCGGGAATAGATTGACATCATCGGTGTCCGCCTCAACATTTAGGTCAATCTCTATGTTTCTCCTTCCCGTGAATTTAGTCTCTGACCCTTGTTGTTGTGTTCTTTGTACTGGTGGATTCAATAACCCAGGGCCAGTGAATGGATCATCGTTGTAAAATGGGATATCAAATTCGGGAGATAAAAACTGGGGTTGACTGGCTTGGTTGAGTGTGTTGACGAACCCCCCACCTCAAAATTTGGATTCGAAAAGTTATTAAGCTCAGAGAAAGGTTGTGTCTGAGCGAAATCCATTAGACCATTATCCGACATTAACTCATCAAACGAGCCAACAAACCCTCCACCCATTTAATTATTAGACGGGGTATGAATTTGTTCGGCTCCTGTATTTGTTTGAAAGACATTTGGAAAACGACGCATTGGAGGTCGATTCATTTGCACTTGTCGGGTAACGGGGGGAGTTCCTCAGCTATGGCATTCGTCTCAAACGTCGGCCAGTAACCCATATGGGGGTGTTGGACATTTCCAAAATCCATATATTGCGAAGCCATATTTCTAATATGTTCTTCTCCATAGGTCAAGAAAACTTGGCTCGCAAACTCCCCCTACACATGGGTAAATAAATACTTTTAAAATCTATTATAAATTATTTTATAGTTTTATATATGTTGACCTACCAACATTTGCACCCTCCCACCATCATTTGGAAAACCTTGTCCTTCTGGCACATCGTTCCTTGGGTTACCAATAAATAAAAGACCATGTGAAGAATACCACCGCATATATTGCTCACTGGCAATGATGGAATCAGATGCTGGTTGGGCAACAACACTTTGATGACGAGACAACCACGACTCAATGTACAAATGGTGTTCATCGCGCCAGTTATGATTTTTTCCCTCAACACGTCCAGGAATGTGAAGAGCCTGATAAGTGTCCTTCGACATAAGACTATTATCAGGGATCGATTGAAAAATGCGAAACTGCCTCAACACCCGACTTGGAGCATGTAGTTCCACAACATTCCAACAAATAAGGTAGGTCTCGCTTCTCTAGCAACCTTCACCACTTCCACACATTTCTGGTAATCTTGAAAGAATCGTGTCATACGGAGTCCAAATGAAGTTGGTCTCTGGCAAGGAATTAAATTGAGACCGATATGCCTTCAACACGTGTGATGTTGTATCTGTATGACGCAATTTAAACTCTTGCCACCTGTAACATATATATGAAAACGTGTAAGTTTATAAATAAACTAATAAAAATGATAACTAATTAGACAAATAATATTACGATGTTTAAATGCAATTACCTAGCACCATACGGTCTATTCCAGTTTATGATTATGTCCAACTCTGGTTTTGTGCAAGTTAGTCTTTCCCAGGCCCATAATTGTAACAGGAACATCGCACTACTAATCTCATGGGTTCTAACACTTGTGGCCCGGGTTAGTTGATTATACAAATAGGCCAAAACCGCACTTCCCCAACTGTACGCCCCACATATGGACAAATCTTCTAAGAAGCCTATATATCTAATATCGACCCACTAAGACCCAGAACTAGGGAATAAATGAGAACCAATTAGAAGATAAATAATCGTCCTGGCGCATTGAAGACATTCGTGATCAGTTGGATTTTCAGGAAAAAACTATTGACTTTAAAGAATTTAAACATATGGCACGAAAATTTATTTATTTTTTATAATAGCTTTGTCCTCCCAAAAAATTCCAGTTAAACTGTAAAATTTTTCCTGAATCTTAGATTTTGTATAACTCTCATCATTGCCACAAACCTAACGGCCGTCAACTTTTAAACCCCACAAGACTTCCACATCTTGTAGTGTTATCGTTACCTCTCCGAATGGCATATGAAATGTGTTCGTTTCAGGCCGTCATCTTTCTACTTAGGCGGATATCAACCCATTATCAATCCTTCGGTTATCAACCATGATAACTCCAGCAAAACCAGCCAAAGTTATAGATTTCGATACTTTGGGCGGAAAGGGTTTTTCCCGAATAAAATTCCATAGCTTCGGGAATTTCAATCAAACAATGGCTTATAAGGTACGTTTCAATGATTGGTGGCTGACTGCAAATTCCCTTTAAAGCGTGCAAGTTCATCAGAAAACCTGAACAGCCTACAACTTTCAACAAAAATCGCCATTCATATTGGCATTGGCATTATTTGTGAAATATTTTGGGAGCCAATATTAGTTTTGATTTCATGCAGGATATTAGCACTATTTTAGTAAAAAAAAAACTATGTTTAAACAGCTCTTGTAGAACCCTGGTAACATTCATGACCATGAAAGACACGATTATGAGTAGTTGACTAGGTCAAGAAGAGTCATATGTGAATTGTATTGTCGTTTACCCAAACATGAGATCAATTCAAAGATATCACGTCTAAGAGTTTTTAAAAGATAATTCCTACCTATCATATGTAGGATTAAACCGTTGAGATTCCTATGGACTTTCATATGTTTTCGGTCAATTTCCGTTTATGTGAAAGATTGTAAAAATAAAATTAGTGTAAACAATAACTTTTCACTAGCTGTGGGCATAAGCAACAATAGGCAATTATACTACATATAATTAATACTTTACGGGTTTGTTTTCTCCTTGAGAATAGTTTTACAACAAGCTAAAAGGTATCAAATTTAACCTAAGGTTTATAATATTGATGTACAACATAAGGTGTTTTATATGGAATTTGAAGAGCTTCATGATAAGTGCCCATTAAATCATGTAAATGCAATTTAAAAATGTCTAATGAAAACCTTTGTAATATAACGGTATATATAATGCGTACATTTACTGGTTGTGTAATTATTTATACATATTTTACATACATCTTTACCCCATATTTGACTTCTTTCGATGTATTTTCATACGATTTAATACTTAATAGCTTGTTTTGCGAAATTGTAGTGACATTTTGCTTCCTGGCAATAAACGAGCAAAAATGAAGAAATTTGCCAAGTCAATCCATGCACGATGATGCACGCCCGTGACCTCCAAAGATGGCCTTTGTAAATTACACTTTGGTTAATCACTTGTGATCCCAGCATGATGGTATCCCAAGTGTTGGTGAATCAATGTATCTGACCAACTTGAGTTTTGAACTTGTGAATGCTTTTGTAGCCTGATGTGGTCATTGCATGCATTCCGGGTTTGCATAGCCTATATACAAAAACATGGTTTTCGCATTAAAGATGGTGGATATAGTTTTCAAAACTTAGAGTTATATATATATATATAGGGGACCGCTAAAATAAGAACCACCTCGAGTTGTAAGAACCGTGAGAACTACACCGTGCAGGGCGAGGTGGGCCAATTTTTTTTTTTTTCATAAACGTAGTTGCGTGTATTATAAAAGCATTTGTAAAAAAATTCAAAAAAAATGTCGTGTGTGTAGTTTTGAGCACCACAAGTTTGTGTTTACGGGTACCGTAAATCTAACCGGAAAATTTACGGGTACCGTAAACACAAACTTGTGGTGCTCAAAACTACACACACGACATTTTTTTAAAATTTTTTTTAGAAATGTGTTTATAATACACGCATCTACGTTTATGAAAAAAAAATTTTGTCCACCTCGGCCCGGATCAAAAAGTTCTCACGGTTCTTACAACTCGAGGTGGTTCTTATTTTAGCGCAAATCTATATATATATATAGGTACGGGATCAGGAGAAAACGCCCAAAAGTGTGAGAACGGTGAGAACGCATCTTGGCCCAACACGTGGTGTGGGACATGATCAGGGTCCGAGGGGTTTTTTTTGTCTTTTCAGTATTCTTCTTCTTTCCCGATTTTCGCGTGTGACATGCTGCTTCATTTTTGGCGTGCAAGATAATTTTGGTGTTAACTAGAATCATTAATTACTTAGCGTTTTACTATTTTTTCCATATTTCTTCTCGTTGAATTAATTCTTTTTGTGTCACATAGTTAATTTTTTTGGCGTTATGGCGTTTTCCAGGTCATTTTTTGGCGTTCTGGGTCTTTTGTTAATAATTGATTACCATAGATGAATATTTTATAAAATTACAATTATACGAAACCAAAATAAACTAATAGTCTTCCGTTGATGGGATTACATCAGAGATGTACCCATCGCTTTGTTCATCATTTTCTTCAGATTCATCATCATCAAATTTTAGATTGGCGTATAACGCCATTAGCTCGTCTCTTCTTTGCTGCAGCCTATTCTTGAATATCATTGCAACCCTGGATTTTGGATCGTTCGAAGGTGCTAAATCACAGAGTTGTTCGATGAGAGATGGCCTCCTTGTCTTCAACATTTCCTCCATTGGAAATGAATATTGCACCCCGTGTTGATTAACTGCTCCTGCTTCTTCATGCATCACCCAACTGCTAAGTGTTGGTAGAGGAGTATCGTCAATATCATCATCATCTTCATCATCATCTTCTACCAGAAATTTTATCTTCAATCTTTTCATTACAGTTCGGGTTCTTTCACAATCGTTGACCATTGGAACCCCAAGGGCCAGGATATCCCTCTGAACCCCTTCATTCATACTGAGCATGGCTTTGATTGTCCTTACCTTCACCCTTCTCCTATCAGAGAAATTTATGATGAATCGTTTCTCTTTCCGTTCAAACCTCCATGCAATAACCTTAGCCATTTTTGAAGTTTTTGGCGTTTTGGACAATATGTGGCAGTTTTAGTCAATGTTTTTGGCATGTTGAGGTTGTGTTCTCATGGTCTTCTTTTATATTGACTTTTTTCCCATGCAGGACAGGTAATTATGGCATTTTGAAAAAGATAAATAAATTCAATTCCCGAAGTATTTGGCTTTCAATATAATAAATGTTAGTAATTATGTTTCCGTCGTTTCATTTTACTGTTTTGCAGTTACCGTGTTTTGTTTTCAGATTCATTTGTTTTTATGGTGTAACACGTCTAATCTTGATGGCCGTAATTATGGCGTTTTGTTTTCCAATGGCGTTTAGATAACGATGTGACTTTTTTGTTTTATTTTATTTGCACATTGTTTTATGCTTTTTTTAGATTATAATAGTACTTGTTCAAAGTAATTTTATTATAGTTTGGTAATTTTTAGGGCGTTTTATGGCATGATGGCGTTTTATAAGCATTTGCCCGTTTGGCGTTTTATTATATTTTTCATTATAGGATTAATGTACTTTGTTGTTTCTTAGCTGAAATTACATAACAAACAACAGATAAAGAAAATTTAAAAAAAAATAGAAGCAATTTATGATCTAAATGTTCAGTTTCATCAGTCTCTTTCTTCTTTTGAAACTACAAGAACTGTCACAAATAAATGGCGTTTTGGGTTTGGCGTGGTTTATTTTCTTTGTTCATGTGTTGAAGTGTCTTTGTGGATGTTGGAGACATAGATCGACTCCGTGTGGGTGGATGCTATCTGCCCGTCGTGTTCATTATAATCATCGAGGCCAAAGTAGCATTTACACTGGGATAGGTCTCTTCTAATCATCCAAACCTTCTTCAAGAACAAAGAAGACAAAATGACATATGGGTGTCATCAGTCCCTCTTTCTTGAATTTTGTCCATCTCATGCAGCAAAATCTTACTCCACTCACCTAACAAATCATTCAGCGAAACTTCATGCAGAACATTACTGAGTATCAAAGAAAAGATGTTTGCCATCGTTGTATTTTTTGGCGTTTTACATTGAGTTGTATTTTTTTAGGAACCATTGTGTTTTTTGTGTGTTTTTTGGTGTGATAAACAAAAGGTGGTGAGACGTTTCTATTTATAGGATTTTTTTGGCGCGTAGTTTAGGCGGGATATTATTTTTTATAACAAAAAATGTAATTAACATTTATCCGGATGTAAGGCTTGGCGTTTATATATTATGGCGTTTCACATTTTGTGGCGTTTTTGTAGCCTGAGAGCTTAAATAAAAACACAAAAAAAAACTACGCAGTGATAAAATTGGTGTTTTGTATTTATTTGGCGTTTTATATTTCAACGGCGTTTTATGTGAGAAATGATGTTTTACCTTATGGATCGTCCGATCAAAACAATCTATGGACTAGATTGGCGCTGTGGCATTTTCGTAAATAACACCAATTCTATTAGGTGGACGTGCTTCATTAAGGGTAAAGGGGTCTTTAGACTTCTCTACCAAAAACGCCAAACTCATGAATAAAACACCTTTAAAGGCCAAAACGCATCCTATATAAACAAAACATCTCAGACATTCATTAAGCACACCCTGAACCGCAGACGCCATATTTACTACTATATACCATTCATCTTAGAATCGCCAAAAAAAAAACCAAAACATCAAACACACCAAACTAAAAAACGCCATATTTTACTATATACCAATCATCTTAGAAAACGCCAAAAAAGTCAAACATCAAAGATTCCAATCAACGTTTCTTTTAGATACACTATTATCTCAGTAAAACGCCAGAAATGGCAAACATTGTTTCTTGTATATTCAATATTGTTCTACGCGAAGTTTCGCAGAATGCATTCTTAGCTGAGGGACGTAACTCAATAACATTTTGCTGCATGAGATGGACAAATCTTCAAGAAAAAGATGCCGGTGTCAGACTTATGTCATTTTTTGTGATTTGTTGTTGATAAATTTTTGAATGGCACGAAGAGACGAATGACACTGATGAGTGGTTTGAAGATAAAGATGTAGATAAAGATGAACTTCAAACAAAAAAGTCACGTCATTTTGTTCTTCCAAAGGGCCACAAAAAGCTACTTCAAAAAAAAAAAACAATATGAAGCATACCAAAGTCAAATCGCCAGTGAACATGTTTCAAAGAAGAAAGAGATTGCTGACAGTGAAGATTTGGAAGATTAATTGTTTCTTTTTTTTTAGAAATTTCTTTTTCAGTTGTTTGTTATGTATTTTTCATCTTATAACAAAATACATTATTTTAACAAAAACGCCACACAGACAAAATGCTTGTGAAACGCCATCATGCCATAAAACGCCAAAAACTCACAAACTATAATAAAGTTACTTTTGACAAGTATTATTAACAACTCAAATAAAAAAAGGCCAAAAACCACGTAACGCCATTAAAAAAGCCAAACTTGAAAGATGGGACATCTATCACCCTAAACTCATAAAAGCTGGACAAAAACAGTAAAAATACACACAGTAACTGAAAAGACGGCTACTTTATTAATATCATTTACTATAATAAAATCTCGCCTAAACTACGTGCCAAAAACATCCTATAAGAGAGACGTCTCTGCACAATCAATTGATCACACCCAAAACATAATGTCATGTTTCCTAGAAACCACTCATTTTAAAAACGCCAAAAAGTAGTTTAAAACCCGCAGATGGAAAAACTCGTTTCTTCTATATTGAGTATTGTTCGGAATGAAGTTTCAGTGAATGGATTATTCTCTAAGGTGGGTATCTCTATAAGCTTTTGCTGATGAGATGGACAACTATTCAAGAAAAAAAGACTGATGACACTGATATGTCATCATGTCACTTTGTTCTTAATGGATATATTGATGGCATGAAGGGATCAATAGCAGTGTAAAAAAATGCTATTTTGGACTCCATTATTATAATAGCATTCGAGCAGGCGTAGATCTTCAACATGTCACCAAACAAGAATATATCAAACCAAAATACAGGATGCCAGTAAAAATAAGCTTCTTCTAAAGACGTGCATTACGTAGGAATATTAGCATCTAGGTAAGGTATTCAAAAATGTTCAAAACGCCAAAAAGGTTCATGAAGAAGAGGCTGATGACATTGAAGATTTGGATGAGAAATTAAATTAGAATTTTTTTTTCATTTTCTATTGTTTGTTATCTAATTCTCTATTGTTTATTATCTAATTCTCTACTAACAAAAAAAATTGAGTATAAAACGCCAAAAATTACAAACACCAAAACGCCTGATAGTATGAAAACTGTGAGAACGGATGCTAGCAAAGCACGTTGTTGTTATATAAAACGCCAAAAAATGCCAAACAATGTATTATTAGAAAACAACACTAATTGACAGATGAAACTGAACGAAATAATAACTGCAATAAATAAAAATGAAGAGATGGGAACATTATTGCTAAACATTTATTATATTAAAAGCCACTAAATGGGAAATTGAATTTATTTATCTTTTCAAAATGCCATAATTGTCCGTCACATTATAGGCCTGCATCCTACATGGCACAACAATTGATAAAAAAATACACATCAAGAAAATCACTGATGTTTTTTACCGCCAAAAATAAATTTCTACCTGGCCGCAAAAAAAAGCTTGTTATATAAATACAACAACTAAACAAAAGCTTCACGCTCCACACATTCACAAAAAACGCCACAGCTTGTCTAAAACGCCATATAATTTAAAAAAAATGGTACATGTTATTGCAGAGAGGTTTGAGAGGTCAGAGGACGTTTCGTCATTAAGTTCTCTGACGGGAGAATGGTGAAAGTCAAAACAATCAAAGCCATACTTAGTTAAACGGCAAAATATTTACTATGCTCCTGATCTAAAATAACAATAAAAACGCCATGTATTTGTTAAACGCCAAAAAATGGAGAGATGTTGTAAGACGCGTTTAAAAAATGAATATGAAAGGACAAAAAAAACCCCCTCCGCCCTTCACTATGTCGCGTGCCACGTGTTAGGCCAGGATCCGTTCTCACTGTTCTCATACTTTAGGACGTTTTCTCCTGATTCCGTACCTATATATATATGTATATATATATATATATATATATATATATATATATATATATATATATATATATATATATATATATGTATATATATACTAGTCACTTACCCGCGCGATGCGGCGGGAGTGGCGATTTACAATAGGATACTCGTTTACCGTTAGTTTATCCGTCGTCTCGTGATATATCGTATAGTACTTAAGTTAGTTTTCTTATTCGTGATCTTCTACAAGAATAGTACAAAACAAGGAAGTAGATGTAATTAAAAACAAGAAGAGTTCAAAACAGTCAAGTAGCTAGACAAAACAATAAAAACAAAATGCGGGGAGTCTCTTGTATCTCTTCCTGTTTTACCAATACATCCGTTCGCTTATGACTTTCTTGTATCTTCTCCTCTCCTGTACCAGATTTCGACACATAACAAAATGTTACACGCTTACAGGTGCTTTAAAATAGTAATTAAAAAGTAATTTCAGGAAGCAAATAAGGCACATAATCTACTAACTTACCTTCGTTTTGATACGGATGCGATTAATTAATCACGCAACACTTCCTGGTAGACAACATTTGATGTGTAAACTCCGCGTTGTTTGAATTCTTTGGCGAGATGTACCAACACCTTCGTACTTTGTCTTGAAATCCCTCTTGATAACGCGACATAAAGTTGTCCATGTGAAAATACAGAATCCGGTAGATAAATACCAACGTTCGGAATTGTTTGACCTTGAGCTTTATTAATCGTCATGGAAAAGCTAAGTCGAATTGGAAATTGTTTTCTTTTCAGCTTAAATGGGAACATGTCATCTTCAGAAAGGGTTAGAGGGATTCTTGGCAAAAAAACTCTTTTTCTGGCATGTTGACCGACTGCAATTTCCGCATCAATAACATTTCGCATGAAACCCTTACATATCAACCGCGTGCCATTACACAGGCCATGTGATGGATCGATATTACGTAACAATATTATTGGGCATCCAATTTTTAAATGAAGCTTATGAGGCGGCAAACCACTAACATTTAGCGAATTTAAGAACTCGACCGGATAGAAGTTGCGCTGATCGTCTTCAGCTTCATCAAAACTGTAATAAACTTTTTCCTCCCCTTGAAAAATTTCAATCATTTGATTATTAATCTCGTCAACACTATCATTTTTAGTGGACAATATTGCTCTAGAGATTATATAATCTGAAGAATATACATTATCTTCAATTGATGGAAAGATGGCATGGATCAATTCTTTTATAGCGTTTTCTCTGTTGTTGCACTGAATTGTCATGTCATCGGGTATGCGGATATAGTTTCCTTCGATTGGTTCTTCAGTTCCATCGCCGACTCTTAAAAGAAATTTAGAAAACCATGGATCTTTCAGCGCTCTCATATTTATGGTCAACCGCATCTTCTTAGTCAAAGACCAAAGAGGTGACATTCGTACGCTGGAGTCTACAATCTGTGCTCGAGTGCCACGTTTGATAACCGGCAACACCTGTCTGAAGTCACCTCCCATAACCATTATCTTTCCACCAAATGGGAGACTAACACCTATAATGTCTTGGAATGTACGATCGACTGCCTCTATCGCTTGTCGTTTAGCCATCGACGCTTCATCCCATATGATTATTTTGGCAGAGCGAATCAGTTTAGCGGCCCCACTCTGTTTTTTAATATTGCACATTGAATTATTTTCAAGATTAAGAGGAATCTTGAATCTCGAGTGAGCCGTTCTACCTCCTGGCATATTATTAGCCGCTGCACCTGATGAAGCTGTTGCGAGAGCAATAAGACCACGTGACCGAATTTCAGCAAGCAAGGCAATGTACAAAAATGTTTTTCCAGTTCCACCTGGACCATCAATAAAGAACACGCCTGGAAGATCATTATCAACATGCATCATGATCTCATCAAACACATTTTTTTGGTCCGGATTAAGTGAATGTTTGGCACTCAAGTGTTCAGGTTCCAAAACAATCCCATACTCTTCTTGTAACTCACGATAACCTGCATCTTGTAAGTTAACATCGTCAGTTATCTTAGGAAGGTCGAATTCATTGAAATTTTTACCCATGGATTGTACCAAGACACTTATTTCGGTAAGAACCATATTTTGAACTCGTTCTATACTTTGACAGTGTAACCGATGATCTTCAGATAGTGAATCAAAGTGGTCTTTCCATAACTTTCGAATATCTCCAGGTTGGCAAAAAATCATTATGGTCGCAAATAACCTTCTAAGAGCATTGGGAAACTGAAACGTAGAGGCTTCTTCGAGACATTGTGATAGATATTCATCGTCTTCTATTAAGCCTAACTCAAGAGCTGCTTTCCGAAATGTCGCACACCGTTGACCATTAACTGTGCAAAGATGTTCGAAAGAAGTAGGCCCTCTGACATTTGACAAAAGTAGGCGTAAGTAGTACCTTTCTCCTTCGGCTGGATTAGCGGAAACGATACGACCTCTTTGTTTTTTACCGAAACGACGACTCCAACGGCGTGTGCTTCCATTCCAAGTATAGTGTTTTGGAAAATCTTTATACAAATGTACCCTTGCTGTTTCATCGTTTCTATTCTGATCAAAAAATGCTGTTAGCATGGTTCTCTTATCCCTTTCCCTATCAACAATATTAGGCATCAAGTCATCATCTCTAAATCTAACCATCTGATTATTTGGGAGATGAAGTTGTAAGGCTAGAACAGCAGGAAAGATTTGAGAAAGAGAGAAGGAAAAAATTCGCCACATAGCCTCTGGGGGCGATATGTAGCGTGCATCTTGAAATCTTTTTATCTCATTAATAACAACCCCTGGCTCACTTTGATCGACTTGAATAACCTGTTTGTCATGTCCTTTATAAACATATTTGAAAAGATATTTCACAGATTTTATACTTGAGCAAACTTCAACATTCATGTGGCAGTTAAACATCATCAAAAGCCTTGGATTATATGGGACCACCCATCTATTATCAAGTGTTTGTCCTCGTAGGTCCACTTCTATCCCGGTGTCTCTCCTTCGATACAACGGATACGAATCTTCTCCTTGTGTCGTCTGTTCGTTAAATTGTCTAGGATAGTGAAAACGACAAATTTTAGGATCACCCTGCATACAAGGACTGCTTGATCGTAAATTGCCGCAAGGACCGTGAATCATGTGCTTGACAACCATCTCATGCAATCTGGGATGTGTTAGTTTGTTAGGAATTTCAGCACACACAACCTTATCATAATGGTCCGCGTTATTGATCTTGTGTTGCGGGTACATGATTAGGAGAAAATGTGCGTGCGGCAAACCCCGCTTTTGAAATTCAATGACATAGACGTATGACTTAACTTCCCCGAGGACATGTTTCTTGAAGAGTTGATCCTTAAGATCTTCTAATTTAGCCCGGAACACTCTTGAAACAAGGTCTGGACGATCTGTAGCAGTTTGACCAACATGTAAGTTATCACATATCTCAGGCCACTTAGGATTACATGTCATTGTAAGGAATACATCAGGCTTGCCGTCGTCTTGAACTAACGTCATCGCATCTAGAAACCGACGTCGCATGTCGCGAGGCCCCCCGATGAAAGATGAAGGCAACACAATTCTTTTCCCGACTCTGTTTGCATGAACCTCGCCAGTATTGACGCAATCCACAATACCTTGGTACAATTCGGCTCGAATTTTTTCCTGGTTTCTCTCACAAAATTCTAAGCGTGACGTCTCAATTTTGATATAAACATCAACCACAAACTGCTGTAGCAGCCTACCACCGAACAAAAGCACATTATCGGTAGATCGAATCTGGAACTTGTAACAGTAGTACTCTCGCATAGCCACGGTTGTTCTACCACTTCGTGTGTTAGCCTCTGAACGATGAAGATGTATTAAAAACAAACAGTTAATAAAAATAAAACGCATTACGCTATTTTTATGATCTTCACTTAAAAAGGATAACAAATTGTTGGTACCTTCCATTTCTCCTTCGATGTTGTCATTGTTGCGAACCTCATTGATTGATACTCCTTGACGTGGTATGTTAGCATGCCAACCCGACTCACCATTAGGAAAAAATAAAGGATACGACAATGGATCGTAACAACTGAAGTACGGCTGAATAGTTTGTCTATATTCAGACCTACCGTACACTACAATACTTCGTTTATACGAAGTGATATTGTCATTACCTTCAACCCAAATACCAGCAACCTATATAATTGTGAACTATAAGTAAGTAAAATAAGCAATTATATTAAATAATTGCAATTAATATAATATATTATATATACCTCCGATGTCGTTGGTCGGTTGTACACCCTTTGGTCAAGTTCAACCGAAGTATTCAAAGTGACTCTATAGTTGTCCAGAGGTCCTAGTTCCGCAAGTCTTCTAAATGTATCGACATATGGGTTTGTAGAAAGAACGCGTGTTAAAATCTGAGTAATACGCCGATCAAGATTTGGCCATCGGAGTATGTGATCTAACTCAGTATCAGGATCGTAAAAATACAACTGCAAGTACCTAGGAGTCCCATCCCTCGGAACTAATTGGTCGATTCTGTGATATATTCCTTTATGTGCACGAAAAGTATATACGCCGTCTCTCATATTGTTCAATGTATCATCCAATGTCACACCCATTGAGGCAAAAGAAAAATTGGTGTTATAAGCACGGATGTTTTACCTAAACAAATCTCCAATTTCATCTTGAGACGTGAAAAGTCGGTACAATTCCTCTGGAATTTCTAAGTTTGCTAACACGGTTTTCCCACTCATACAACAAAAGGTATCAAATTCAAATTGAAATCGTTTTGCTCCACAATTAGGACATGCGCCTCGTTCCTTTAAAACACGATGCTCTCCAGGTACACCATTGTAAACAAAATTATAAGGATCATCTTCTACGCTCCCATGTTGGAGGGAAGGTTGATCAACTACTTCAGCAAATTGGGGTAATAAAGTACGCGGATGAATTTGAATACCTAAAAAAATTGGTGTATTAAGTAATGAAGGTTGTAAAAGATGTCAAGTTCGAAAAAGAAATCTTTGTTAAATAAATAGAAACCTCGTGATGTTCTATGCCTGACTACGTCAATTACATCATCTATCGGGGTTTGGTTGACTTGACTGCCATTTGAAATACGCATTCCATTATCGTTTGGTGTATTAGAACATCCTTCATTGTACTCCTTGCATTTTGTAGTAGAAACACTTGAGGCGTTCTCATTTGTTGTTTGTAGAAATTGAGTAATATTAGTTTGTAAACTTCTTAACGGTGTCCTTTCTGTTGACCTATTATTCATTAAAGATATTGATGAAGCACTTTGGGGGGCATCACCACTCCCAAATTTAGATACTTTGTTATTTTCTTTGCGTGCAGCATAGTATCTTTTTTGATACTCTTTTCGTTTTTCAGCTTTAGTAGATGCACTCGAGCTAGAAGCATGATTTCGAGGGTTTGAGAGTCCATTAGTCATTGTAAATTGAAAAAATGACAAATACCTTGCAAATTAAATAAAAGAGAGTTATCATAGATGATGAAATTCTCAAATCATAACAACATTCCAACACATAACTTAGAGAAAAACAAACCGAAGGATAACATTGAAATACATAATGATAACATTAAAATACATGACTTAAACGGAATATCATGACTTAGAGAAAAAAAACACAAATCCTTAAAACATTGACATACATAATGATAACATTAAGTGAAAGCCAATCTAAATACTTGGTGAAACAATGGTCTGCACAAACACCGCACCCTTAAAACCTCGAAACCAAGAAACGGGATAAAAACATTCGAAGGGCTTCATATCCATTTCAATTGTAAACAACTTCCCTAATTTAGTCATCACAAACCAATTACCATTTGTCACATAATGTGTTATATCGCACCACAATGACAATGATATCGGGGGGATCGGAGGACATGATAAGACCTTAATCCAGTAATCCCCTTGTAGTGTCCATAGGTCAATTGTCATCTCAAACATGCCAGTGCTAGCAAACATGTGAAGCACATTTTTTACATTAACTAAAACACCTTGAACCATTCCATTAGAAGGAACGGGTGGAAAGCTTATCTCCTTGAACTGCTCCGAATTAACATAAAAACAAATCACCACATTCGTACCTCCAATCCAACATTCGCAAACAGTGAAATATAGAGTACCACCACAAAATGTGCCAGCTGACCAATTGAAATGAGGGCTTAGGTACTCTTGTCTTGTTATGAAAGGAATATTTCTCCAAGAATCTACTTCCCTAGAATAAACATAGACACCAAGTACACCACTCCTACGCTTTATATGCAAGACCTTGTAATCATCGTCAGCGTCAACGTACAAACCAATGGCATCAAGGTTATTTATATAGAATCCATGAGAATCAGGGGTTGACAAACGCTTGAAAGCAGTAGTTGTTGGATTCCAAAGAAGCAGCTCGTATGTATGATTCAAGCAAACACACAACAATCCGTTCAAATGTGAAAGTATTGAGACATCATTATTTTGGTGATGGAATGGAAATGTAACTGTTGAGCTTGGACCATAGTCATTGTTATTAGAGATGATTGGACGAACAGAACACGTTAGGTCGTCAATTAGTAGAACTCTCTGGTTAGATGAAACTACTGAGCGAGAACAATGTATCTTTACGAAATCTTGTGTTGACAATAACGCATACCATTGCTTACATACACTCTTAGAACGACCTACATCCTTTGCTGGCAGCCTCGTTAATATCTCAAACACGATTGTATGAGTAGGAAGGTCAGCCATGGTTATACCTTCGTTTAATACAGATAATGATTATTTAGTTGTCCAATCTAAGAAGATTATACCTTGGTGATAGATTATAAATACTTCTACAATTACATCAATATGAGGGAAACAAAAAGCAAAACACGAAACACCAAGAGAGACTTTAATATTCAACAACTAAACAAATAACAACACCAAATGTTTCTAACTTAAACACAAATTGGATAACGATCCATAATTTACATATCCCGTGCCTCGACCATATCCGGTTCGTACGTAATCGTACTCAACTCCGTAGACTTCAAAATATTAACTGAAATAACAAATAAAATATAACTTTTATTAAACTACATGAGCCATTAGATCTAACTAATTATTAGAATGTTCATGTGTAAAGCATAACATACTATCTGGTAGATGAACCAACTTGAGACGTGATACATATATGATGGACCTTTGTTGCACGGCTCGAATGGAACGTATAACATCGGAAGGCTTCAGGGCAGACAAAAACAATTGTATTGTGTGACCACTGTATATTACGATTTTGGGTTAAAGTTCTTCTAATAATAATATTTTCTTACATATAACGTAAATATTATGTTTGTAATATGTTATTAATAAATAATAACGTACGTCTTATCTTGAAGAGAAAGTTCAAAACAACATCGATCACGTTTGCCTTCTATTATTCTCCCAACCACATCTAAAACCAAATCAGTTAAATCGTATAGACCATATATAAAGTTTTATATATTTAATAAAAATTATAGATAGAGAATTAATATGTACCAACAATATCCATTTGAGGTCTCCTGTCATGCTTCAATTCTATAATGGAAGGGACCAATGGATATAAAGAAGCACCCCTTGGAATCGTAAGCATAAGTGAAGAAAGCTTTGTATATTCGTTGATGACAATTTTCTTCTCGGACCAAACTAACACGTAATTCTGGTACTTTGGGCACTCAAGATAGTTGAGATTCTCAATTTGGAAATGATTCAACGAAAAAAAACCACCCATCAATGACGCGTCATTATATTTGTGTATCAAATTTTGTGGGACGAACGCAACAATTTTTTGTCTCTAAAATGAAAAGAAATTTAGTGGTGGAAAAACGCTTATATAACACAAAGTAAATTAAAATAATGTTCTTACGTGTTGATCAAGAAATATAACCACTAATCTCTTTCCATCAACGTCATGCCAAATAAACTCCACCTTAACAAATATTATATTATACCATGCTCTATCATTTGTCAATGATGAAAATTCTTCAACGGAAAAATGATCAGACATATCCTATTAAGTGTTCAATATTAGTTAACTAAAAAAATAAAAACTCCAGAAATAAAATTTAAACTAAAACATGATTAAAATTAAACAGCAACAAATTTAAATTTAAACTAATACATAATTAAAAGTTACATAATTAAGATTCAAACTAATTCGAGAAAAAAAAAACTACAGTCATCATAAAAGTTGTTCTAAGGTTCCCAAACCATTTTTTCATCCAATGGTGGTTCGTAAACCGCCCCAGGGTCAGTTTCGTACCCTTCAGCCCAGGTCGGTAGTTCTTGTGTTTGACTGTAGTTTTCCACATAAGGGGGGTTTGAAGGTGGAGGATGCATAGGAAGTATAGGAGTGTTTGGCACCGGACGATGGCACCCCTCAATTTGTAGTCCACCAAATTGTAGTTGAGCGAAGGTATAGTCATACGCCCAATTCAACTCTTCATCCGTCCAACCAAATGGATCATCATATTCAGGGTTTGCCAATGGAGGTGGGGTTGAAACCGAAGGTGGGGTTAAAACCGGAGGTGGGGTTGACACCGGAGGTGGGTTTGAAGTTAGAGGGTTTGAATCAGGAAGGTTTAAATGGTTTGTTGATCCTAGTGATTCAACGGGAATTGGATAACCACCGCCCATACCTCTCAATTGATATGTGTTTGGAGTGATTTGTAAACTGAAAAATACAAAAAGAGAAATAGATAATACTTGAATTTAGAGTATCCAATTTATTTGACTACTTACTTTTTAGACTTATATGGTTAGAAACTAATGTTGTTAACGGAAGATTATGTTGTACCACTGGTCATGGTTAATTTGTATTACGAAATATCCCTATTTTTTTCTCTTTATTGAAATATTCTATGCAAGTTTCATCTCATGTATATAATCAAAACGGCGTTTTATTTTTACCACGTGTTTTAAACGTTAAAAGAAAACATATAAAATAAGAAATCCACATACATGAACACATACACATAATTACTATAACAATCAGCTTTGTGAATACAGTATTGTTTTAAATACAGTATTGTTTTGAATACAGTATTGTTTTGAACACAGTATTGTTTTGAATACAGTATTGTTTTGAATACAGTATTGTTTTGAATACAGCTTTGTGAATACAGTATTGTTTTGTGAATACGGCGTTTTATTTTGTTTTGAATACAGTATTGTTTTAAAAAAAATTCCTGTAATGATGAAGGAAAAGATCAAAATATAACAGAACAAAGTAAATGAATGAAAAGATCATAATTATCACAAAACCATGACACATATCAGTCCCAAAAATGAAGGAAAAGATCAAAATATAACAGAACAAAGTAAAATCAAAACTACAAAAACAATTTACTATAATTTACACATACACATAATTACTATAACAATCAGCTTTGTGAATACAGTATTGTTTTAAATACAGTATTGTTTTGAATACAGTATTGTTTTGAATACAGTATTGTTTTGAATACAGTATTGTTTTGAATACAGTATTGTTTTGAATACAGCTTTGTGAATACAGTATTGTTTTGTGAATACGGCGTTTTATTTTGTTTTGAATACAGTACTGTTTTAAAAAAAATTCCTGTAATGATGAAGGAAAAGATCAAAATATAACAGAACAAAGTAAATGAACCTAAATATCATAATTATCACAAAACCATGACACATATCAGTCCCAAAAATGAAGGAAAAGATCAAAATATAACAGAACAAAGTAAAATCAAAACTACAAAAACAATTTATCCTTTCACTATCCCGAAAAATGAAAAAATATATCAAAACATCCCACAGAACAAACTAAAATAAAAAGTACATAACAATTTATCTTTTCACTATTCCATATCTAAAATTGACCTAACTATCATAATTTTCATTGAACTACAACACTTATCATCCCCAAAAATGACCTAAATATCATAATTATCACAAAACCATGACACATATCAGTCCCAAAAATGAAGGAAAAGATCAAAATATAACAGAACAAAGTAAAATCAAAACTACAAAAACAATTTATCCTTTCACTATCCCGAAAAATGAAAAAATATATCAAAACATCCCACAGAACAAACTAAAATAAAAAATACATAACAATTTATCTTTTCACTATTCCATATCTAAAATTGACCTAACTATCATAATTTTCATTGAACTACAACACTTATCATCCCCAAAAATGACCTAAATATCATAATTATCACAAAACCATGACACATATCAGTCCCAAAAATGAAGGAAAAGATCAAAATATAACAGAACAAAGTAAAATCAAAACTACAAAAACAATTTATCCTTTCACTATCCCGAAAAATGAAAAAATATATCAAAACATCCCACAGAACAAACTAAAATAAAAAGTACATAACAATTTATCTTTTCACTATTCCATATCTAAAATTGACCTAACTATCATAATTTTCATTGAACTACAACACTTATCATCCCCAAAAAATGACCTAAATATCATAATTATCACAAAACCATGAGACATATCAGTCCCAAAAATGAAGGAAAAGATCAAAATATAACAGAACAAAGTAAAATCAAAACTACAAAAACAATTTATCCTTTCACTATCCCGAAAAATGAAAAAATATATCAAAACATCCCACAGAACAAACTAAAATAAAAAGTACATAACAATCTATCTTTTCACTATTCCATATCTAAAATTGACCTAACTATCATAATTTTCATTGAACTACAACACTTATCATCCCCAAAAATGACCTAAATATCATAATTATCACAAAACCATGACACATATCAGTCCCAAAAATGAAGGAAAAGATCAAAATATAACAGAACAAAGTAAAATCAAAACTACAAAAACAATTTATCCTTTCACTATGTCATATTTGAAAGAACTTACAACAATGCAAGAGGGAGATGTGAAAAGCCGACAAAAATTTTAAAACCTTGATGTGAGAGCCGAGAAACTACGCAAGATCCGAATGCAAAGAGTTGATATATTCTGAAATCGAAGTAAATAGAAGTTGTTAAGTTGATGTTTTGAAAGTACGATTATTCAACTGAGATAAACTTACAATTTCAGTTGAGTGTAGTTGAGAGTTTGTAAAGTGTGAGTAGAGTGTAGATATCTCTGGATTATTTATAGAGACTGAAGGAAGCAGTGCTGTCTTTCAAACAGTGTATGGAAGAGTGTTGATATATTATAGAGACTGCAGCAAGCAAGCTGTCTTTCACACAAAAGTAAAGTGTTGCTTTTTCCTGTAGATTGTACTTCCCTGCTTTTGGCATCCCTTTTTGTCAGATGTGTGAGCATTGAGAGAGAAAGCATATGGTGATCCGTGTGAAGTCAAATGGACGGTCCCGATCTTGATCCCTTTTTGTCTGTAGCATAAGTCAAATGGGTTAAGATCAGTTAAAAAACAAAAAGCATAAAAATAACAAAACACATCATAAAACACAAAATATAGTCAAGTTTATATTCTCTCAGTAGCATAGCATGTTAAAAATTAATATTCAAGGCTTAGAAATTACCAAAAAAGAGCGAAAAACCGACTGAATTCGAATCTCAGCCCATTCTTGACACTAATGCTCCGTTAGTTCTCGCAAAGTCAACCATCATAAAAAGAAATCAAGTATTAGTAAAGATTTGATATTAGTTATAACTAGTACACTATTAACTTAAAATAAATTTAATATAAATCACATTTTGTCAAGTTGCAAATATAAAAACCTTTATTATAAACAAAAAAGAAAAGAAAATTGATGAATGATGATAAACTTTACTTTACCTCTGCTTGAGTGAGCATGAGACCACTAAGTGAGAGAACATTCTGCATATGAAGCCCCCATCGATTCGAATGAATCAGCGTTCAGCGTCGCCAAAGCCAATTCCGAGACTCTCCAAGCAGATACACTTTCTCCGGCAGCCAGAAGATCGGAGTGAGCTTGTTCTGTAATAATAGTGATCGTGACAGTCGTTAACCAAAGGTATAACTAATTAAATTCAGATCCTAAAAAAAGGTTTCCTTGCGAGTTGCGAGTGACATACCTGAGTCGATTCATCACAAAACACATGCGAAAATCCTTCGTAAACCTCAGATTTCGTCCTTCGAACATCCGTCAACCGCTTCACCTGAAAAGTAAGAATCACAAAAGAACATGGTAAGATATATAACACTCATTGCAACTTATCAGAACATCAAACGGATCCCTTGTTCAAATCTGTGGATCCCTTGCCAGATAAAGCTTGTGATACATGTCATGAAACCCTAGATCTGCTCATCGAGCATCCCACAGAACAAACTAAAATCAAAAATACATAACAATCTATCTTTTCACAATTCCATATCTAAATGACCTAAATATCATAATTATCACACAACCATGACACTTATCAGTCCCAAAAATGAAGGAAAAGATCAAAATATAACAGAACAAAGTAAAATAAAAACTACAAAAACAATTTATCCTTTCACTATGTCATATCTGAAATTAATCTAACTATCATCACCAAAAATACAAATTCAAATATCACAAAACTTTCAACCTAATTTGAAATAACCGCATCTACTAACAAATCTACATCAAGATTAAAGATAAGAATCACAAAAGAACATGGTAAGATATATAACACTCATTGCAACTTATCAGAACATCAAACGGATCCCTTGTTCAAATCTGTGGATCCCTTGCCAGATAAAGCTTGTGATACATCTCATGAAACCCTAGATCTGCTCATCGAGCATCCCACAGAACAAACTAAAATCAAAAATACATAACAATCTATCTTTTCACTATTCCATATCTAAATGACCTAAATATCATAATTATCACACAACCATGACACTTATCAGTCCCAAAAATGAAGGAAAAGATCAAAATATAACAGAACAAAGTAAAATCAAAACTACAAAAACAATTTATCCTTTCACTATGTCATATCTGAAATTAATCTAACTATCATCACCAAAAATACAAATTCAAATATCACAAAACTTTCAACCTAATTTGAAATAACCGCATCTACTAACAAATCTACATCAAGATTAAAGATAAATCAACATTTAGAACCTAACCTGAGTCGATTCATCACAAAACACATGCGAAACTCCTTCGTAAACCTCAGATTTCGTCCTTCGAACATCCGTCAACCGCTTCACCTGAAAAGTAAGAATCACAAAAGAACATGGTAAGATATCTACTAACAAATCTACATCAAGATTAAAGATAAATCAACATTTAGAACCTAACCTGAGTCGATTCATCACAAAACACATGAGAAAATCCTTCGTAAACCTCAGATTTCGTCCTTCGAACATCCGTCAACCGCTTCACCTGAAAAGTAAGAATCACAAAAGAACATGGTAAGATATCTACTAACAAATCTACATCAAGATTAAAGATAAAGCAACTTATCAGAACATCAAACGGATCCCTTGTTCAAATCTGTGGATCCCTTGCCAGATAAAACGGATCCCTTGTTCAAATCTGTGGATCCCTTGCCAGAACATCTCATGAAACCCTTGATCTGCTCATCAAACGGATCTGGTGATAGATTCAAACGGATCTGGTGATAGATCTCATGAAACCCTAGATCGCCGAGAAGAGAGAGAAGAGAGAGAGAAGAGAGAGAGAAGATCTGATGTTGTTTTGTGAGATGTGTGAGCATTGAGAGAGAAAGCATATGGTGATCCGTGTGAAGTCAAATGAACGGTCCCGATCTTGATCCGTGTGAGAAAGTTAAACAATTGGACGGCAGATGTATAACCTTGTAAAGGGTAAATGGTTTTGTGTTTTCTTGTGCCTTAACAGTTGTACATTGTGCATTAAGTGTTTTTTCAACACCTTGTTCAATTACCATCTTGTCCTTCACATATCCTTATTAAAGTATATATATATATATATATATATATATATATATATATATATATATATATATATATATATATATATATATATATATATATATATATATATATATATATATATGGTAGGGTTCTAGAGTGAACACTAGTGTATTTGCGAACTGAGTGAACAAATCCTGGCCATTGATCTACACACGTGTATGGCCAGGATTAGTTCACTCAGTTCGCAAGCTATAGTAGTGTTCACTCTTGAACCTAATATATATATGTATGTATGTATGTATATATATGTATGTATATATATATATATATGTATGTATTAATGTACTATTTTGAAGTCATAGATTCACACTAATCATGGAATTGAGTTATATGTCTTTAATTGGTAATTTACCATGGTTATACTTCTGGGTTTATTGTAATCATCGTGAATCTTGGAGTATTCTAAGCCATGTATTAGAACTTTACACTTTGCACAAACGATACGAAGAGACATGTGAACATGTCTTCGTTTCATGTCAATTTGCACAAACGATATGGCAAAATTTGGCGGGGTGGTGTATGATTCCACCGGTTATTGCGTTTGGAATTAATGACTTGCTTACATTGCATGAATCAAGCTCGGGATTGAGGAAGAAAAGGAAAGTAATACCTGCCCTCATATTGGTGTCTTTTTGAAGCATATGGAAGTCAAGGAATGAAGCCGTATTTAGATAGGTTATTCCAAACACTACGAGGATCTTAGACGAGATTAAATCGGTGGCGTATCTATGGATTAAGAGTAGATCAAAAGTGGAAGCATTAACATGGGAGGATTGGAGTCGATTCAATTTGGGCATTGTTTTGGTCAAAAATCAAGCAATGATAATGCAACCAAATATTTATGTGTGAGGTGTGATGCTTGAATTAATGAACAATGCTTAGGATAACAATCAAATGTAATGAACAAATGACACAAGGATTTATACGAGGAAAAAGCCCTTGATCAAGAGTTGATCTCCGGCATAAAAAACCTCGGTGATGGAAACTACCGATCACCAATTCAAATTAAACGATAAGTGTGTTACGACTTCGGATGATAGCGAGCTAGTTACAAGGATCACTAGAGTGAAAAGTGCAAATTAGTGTGTAATCGCCGAGCAAACTGTTGTGAGCTGTTGAGAGCAATACGAGTGTGTGTGTTTTAGCCAAAAATAGCCAAGTGTTTTCTATCTAGCTCGCTATCCCCTTTTAAATTTAGCATATCTAAAATAACTAACTATCCGCAATTCGTGCACTCTCCCCACGATCTCCATAACGTTCACCATGGTCAAGCACGTGCGGAATGTAGAGGGAATATGCTCCAGGAATATCGCCAAGACCAGGTCCGAATACGTATTCCTGCAAAACAACTTTATATTCAAAACAGACAATTGTTAGTAGAAGGATCACTATAATGATCCTGGATCCTGATTCTACAACACTCTCTGAGGATCCTGAACTCAAACATATTCAAGGATCCTTAAACCCGACAGCAATTGAGGATCACTGATCATTGGAAAATCCTCCCCTAACAATTGCCCCCAAAATATAAGGAGTAAAATTGTAAATAAACGAGTTATATTTTCTCGTTCTTATCCACAACGAACTAACGGATATATAGCCGTTGTAATCGGACAAGCCGTTACCATTCTGACTTCAATGAAGTGACTATCCTGCAAGATCATGATTATAAATTGAAGTTAGAGATAGGGATCAAAATGCATTTAAATTCAAGAGAGACTCCCTTTAAATCCTCATTCGAAGATCAGACAGGTATTCCTCTCCTTTTTCTCCCTTTATGTTTTCTTTTTCTGTTCATCCTCCTTTTTACCATCATGACCAAGATGTTACTGAGATCCTCTCTGGCCAAGGATCACAAAAAGGACAGTCCTCTTAAGAGCCAGGGGATCATCGAAGACTCAATGAAGGAACGATGCTGCTTTACCGATCCACTGATAGACAGAATTCGCCACTGTTTTCCGGCAAACACCATTTTTAAAGCGTTTGATCCCACCATTCTGAGCGATTTCATCTCTGAAACCTGGGTAGCTTTCCCGGTCACCCCATTCACGATAGGATATTCGTATCCTTTCCCTGAATTCACCCAGTCTTTCTTCTCTCTCACCGGCATCTCCTACATCCAAGTGATGCCAATGATGTGGAGGGTCTTGAGTACCCTTGAAAGAATCATTGAGCATGAAGGCATTGATTTGGGAATGTCGGAATTAGCAGAGATGTACAACCTTGTGAGCCACGGATCCCACCGATATCTATTCAAACAAAAACCCTTTGAAGAACACCCCATCCTCAAAACCACTAAGAATGACACCAACTGGAAAAGGCGGTTCTTTTTTGTCAGGAGGGATACCATCCCCAACGGAAAAGATCTGCCAAGGAAGTGGACAACCCATGGTAGGATAGAGGATCCTTAGAAAGATCACCAGATAACCTTGCTTCTGATGAGGATCACTAACATGCTATTGTTTCTTTTGTGCAGTTATCTCTGTTTCACACATTATTCCATCACCTGCCACCAAGCAAAGGCTTGCAGCTTTTCGAAAACTTGATCCTGCAATAAGATCATTTCAAGCAAATACCCAAGATTCTCAAGAGGTATCCTCAGGTTCTGTAACAATGTCGAGTAAGTATCCTGTTTTTTGCACAATTAAATATCCAAATAAATATTTAAATAAAAATGGAATAAGGATACTTATCTGTTTTGGGTGTGTAGGTGCTGGAAAGTCATCAAAGTCTGCTTCTCGTTTTAGTGTCACTGACCTTGACATCGTCTGGTCCGGAAAGAAAAAGGCCGCCGCTAGCCCCTCTGCCATAGTCCCCAAAGCAACCACTTCGAAAGGAAGAGGTGGAAAGAAGAGAAAGGTTGCCGGTACCCTTGAAGGCATTCCTCTGATCCAACATCAGTTTGAGGAATATGTTGCTGAGGTAAGAATAACCGATCCTTAAATATGATTCTTATACATGATCCTTCCATACTGAGGCTAAGGGATCCTGAATTGTATCCTTTCTTTTGCAGAAATTTGGTGAAATCCGAGACTACGTAGGGAGCATTGAAGAGATTGAGGAAAAATACTCGGACCTCCAACAAGTGGCGCAGCTCAAGGATCACAAGATTGCCTCCCTCGAGAAGGAACTCAATGAAGCCAAGAAACAGGCGGTTGCAGCTCAGATCAACGCTGACTACGAGAAGAATGAGATCATGGAGGATGCTAAAGTCTCCGCCGCCATTGCCATGTATAAAACCAAGTTGCAGATGGCTCTAGAAGCTTAGGATCCTGATTTTGATAAGAGCAACTGGGACGTGGAAGGCTGGAAGGCTAGGCTGGCTGAGCTGGACGACGAAGAAGAGGCTGGTGAGGTTCTGGCAATCGAGGCAACCAACAGTGGTAAGGATCAGGGTGGCGGAGAAGCAGGTGGAGCTAGTGAAGCTGGTGATGGTGATGCAGCGAAGGCATAAGCTGCAGCAATGGGCGATGATGGATATTTCTAGATGTGGCCTGTTAGGGCTGGATTTTTATGACCTATGATCCTTACATGTGATCCTAACAAGTGATCCTTACTTCTTTGGCAGATAGTGATCCTCAGAGGAGCTCCAGGATCAGGATCACGGATCATCCTAAGGATCCTCACACTAAGATTGTTCTCTTTGGATTAAATGTTGTTTTGCAGGAATTACTGATTGGACTTGGTCTGATGTAACACCTCGAATTTTTGTGTCCAATAATGTGTTAACACGTGTCAATTGTTTACACGTGGCATTGGTATTAAATAAAGGACTAATTTTGACAAACCTTGAAAGTATAAAAATTCGAGGGTTATAAATGTCAACAAGGGTAAATATACTATATAGTAACCCTAAATAAATGCTTGAACCTTCAAACGAATGTATCGTAGATCGTACGAAAGCGAAACACGAAAGAAAGTGAGAGATTACGAGCTACAGGGGTTAACTGTGTCAACATGATTAATTATACCTCTGAGTGACCCTTTAACGTTCCCAAGGCTTTGTAACGGTATTATACACTCACCAAAATATAATATATAAATTTCGCGAAGTTTCGTCATGAAACGAGAAAGTTACGATCGAATTCGTAGGAGAAGGGTTAAAAGCGTCAATAATGAAAGTTAAGGCTTTCTGAATAATTAATAAACTAACCGGGGACTTAATAATGCGGGTAAATAACACGAGGCCCCTATCGGTAAATAACCGAGGGCCAAACCGCAAAGTTACCCCTTCAAACCCGAAAGGTCAGGTAAATCATTACGAAAGATTTCGTTATTAATTACCGGATTCTGATAATCATTACAAAAGATTTAAAATTTCTGGAAATCTGGCCTCTCGCGACCCGCGTTAAATAATCGCCTAAGTGTAGGCGGGTCGCGAGCCACCTCAATTACGCGTCTGATTTCTTAAACTCAGGCGACCCGCATTAAAATGGCATGGAACTCCCATGCGGGTCGCGTAAAACGCCCAGATGCAGAAAGTTGGTATTTTCTTGACTTTTGGACATTATGAACGATCAATCTCCAATAAATGAGGCATGGGCGCCCCTACTCGACCCATAGCCCTCTGGGACACCTACCCATCATCTCTGGACTGTTGTAGGTGTTTGTAATGATCATAGATGCTTGGCATTGGCTATAAATAGCCACATTATACACATAACATTCACAACACCAAAAACACTCATCTCTGGTCATTGCAAGAGCTCTCAAGTCCTCTTTTCTGCTCTATAATCAGCTCTCAACTTCTGTAAGTTGCCTAGATCACTTATAATTCAGTTTATGCTTAGTAAATAGCTAGAAAACAAACCGTCGTAAATACGGTTTGACTTTAAATTAAATCCATGATGGTTCTGTCTTATGACGAATCAAAGGTGGTTATAAGTTGGTATCAATGAGGGTAGTAAACCCCTAAAAGGGTTCCCCCTGATCACCACTCTAACTATGTCAAATATCGAGTCAAACGTGCGGTTAAAAAGTCAACAGAAAGCTATTTTAGCGATTTTTGCACAATCTGTAATGTACATGCTATGGAACCTGTTTTGATAATCATAAAACATGATAATAAGTATATAAACTTGTTTGCGCTCGTTTGAATCGACCATTTGCTATATTGACCCGGTTCGGAGCCGAATGTCGCAAAAGTTTGACTTTTGCATTGACTTCAGTTCTGACCCGTTTTAGTGAGGTATAGATATACCTTAGGACTCTCTTAGGACCAGGTTACATGATGGTATAAACCTCTGTGATCGGTTCATGAGTTATCCGAGTCTTTTACGCATTTCCGTTAATCGCCTAGAAGTTGACCGTAACGCCATTTTGAAAATAAAACGAGTAATTCGGACACGTGAACGGACCAGAACCTTGCTTACTAAATTATAAGCATGTCCTTAAAGTTTCACGTCAATCCGAGGTCTAGAATGAGAGTTATGCTAAATGGCGCATTTAAAGTAAACTTTAGTAATTAACGGCGCAATTAGCATAACACCTATCTAAACCAAGATATCGTCACCAAAACTTTTACCCACTGTATTAAAATAATATTTTGGGAATTTTAAAGATTTCTAATAATTTTTACCTCGCTCATAACCTGCGGTTATGGCTACGGTTTGGTAAATACCGAATATGCCCTTTTTGGCCAAAACATGAGTTCTACAAGGTCTTTTGACCCGATTCCAGTTGCTACTGATTTTAAATAATAAATAAAGTATTTTAAGCCTTGTAAGCTGTTCGGGAAACTCAGATTTCCTGTAGAACTCGAAAAGCTCTTTAAAAGTCTTTAAAATGACCGAAAAACCCCTACGGGGCGTAATATTAACTAAAACTCGTTACGGGCATAACGGAAGGTATCCTACTGATACAACAACCTCTTTAAGGCATATTGACTTAGGAAATAAGCGTACGACTCTCATGGTTAACCGTTTCGCCTATTGCGCGCACGGTTCGGCTTATGAAACTAGTTTTCATAAATTAGCCGATACGGGTCAAATAATACTATTTGAACCCCAAATTCCAGAGTGTGAACTATAAACCCATATAAAACAAGTCTCTGAACTTGTTGGGTCAGAATCACACTCCACTCACGGTTTTCGCCTTTTCGCGCGATTAAACCATATCTATATCGGAACCAACCGGTCTAGGCTACGGCTAATATAAAGGACCCGTTAGGATTCTAAGAGGTTAATTAAAACCTTCGTTCCAGATTAGGAGCCCCGGTAAAAGCTATCGGCGATTTAATCGAACTAAGGAATAATACTTGCAAAGGTAAATACTTTAACTTATTTCCCCTATATGGGCTTGGGTTACGGTATATTAATACCGCTTGATTGAGCATTATATTCTTCCATCGCTTAGGTGGTTAATTAAATAATATGATCGGCTCATTTAAACAGTTTTGTTTCTTAAAAGCCTTTGGGGGGTTTAATGACCGTTGTCCCGGATATCCTTGGCATCATTTTACGAAATGGCCACGACCATCGACATCCCGGTGTAGGCGTACACCCGGTATATATTGTCGACATTAAATTAAAAGACGTAGCCGTTGGTTTTTTTATGCTACGGTTTTACGCAATGTGGTGTGTCTATAAATCTTTAACCCGGCACGACCCGGGCTACTGAACGCATAAAAGAACATGTAAAACGTTCACAAGATTTTAATAATTTTCCCAAGTTATAAAAGAGTTTGTGCCTTGTGCATTCAAATCAATTTTAATAAACATTTTCAAATGTGTCAGTTGAATGTATTTAACAGTGTAAACTGACGTATTTTCCCCAAAAAGATTAAGTGCAGGTACTATACGAAATGGGCTGGTATAGGCGTCCTAAGCATCGTACATAGTCTCGCAAACTCGATGCTGCATCTGAATGAACAATATTTATTACTTTTTGATCCGCTGTGGATATATTCAACTTCTGTAATACATTTGATATTACAACCAGAGGTTGAAGTTTATATATTTATCTTAAGCTTCCGCTGTGCATTATATAATTGTGTGGTTTGACTATATTGTTGCCAACATCGTCACGGTAATCCCCACCGGGCCCACCGGTGAGACACGTGGAAATCGGGGTGTGACAGGTTGGTATCAGAGCCAACATTGAGTGAATTAAGCACTACCCTATTGTGTTTAATCTCAATGACACAATTGCACATACTTGAGTCTAGACAAGAACTTAGGACAAATTCGGATTAATACTCCTTTTTGTCATTACTTTCATTTCGATTTTTAATAAGTTTTGGAGCAGGAAAATGCCGCCTGTTATATTCCGAGGAAGAGGAAGGGGAAGAAGAGGCAGAGGAGAAATCGTGACACATCACGATAACGAAGCTGGACCATCAGGTACAAGACATCCTTCGATGACAAGGAGCGAAGAACCACAACGACGAAGAGATCTCTATGAACCCGCGAGGCATTCCACCTCACACAGCTCAACGCCATCTTACCGGCACTCCTTTGGAACAAACTCAGAGAATGATCCCAACAACCCACAACCTTCCTTCATACCTCTACAACGTTCGGTATCGACCCGGAATTATGACGACCTTACTCCATACTTCATAGGTCACTTCAATCCAGCTGACTATATACAGGAACCTTCTGGATTTGTTCCGCTTGGTCCACAAGACCACTTTTCTGAAGATCCCATGGAGGAAGATGAGGATCCTACTGAACCAGCTCGTGGTACGCCCACGCATCCGATAGAAGTCTCTGATGGGTCATCCTTCCATGGCACACCCTATCAGGGGCCTGACAGTTTCCAAGCGTTGTTTGACCGACATGAGTGGTACTACACGCCACCTCAACAGACATCTCAACAACCGCGACATCCACAGGATCCCTCTGAGGATTCACGCTTTGAGGCAGTTACGCCACCACCTCCGCCACCGGCACAACCAGTAATACCTGATCCGCCGAGGCGTAGGAGGACAAATGCTCGAATGTCCACACGAGGAGGAGGGGGTATCCACTTCAGCACTCCTCGACATTCTAGTAGTAGCCACTATCTGCCACTACAAGAAGAAGGACCATCAAGTCCTATACAGGAGGCGAACTCCGCACCAGCTGCACAAAATTCGCCACCATTTGGGTATGACCAACCCATACCTGCTTATACGGGTCCAACGGCTTACAACCCGTTCGAACCGTCACAAGCACAATACAACTACGGCTACGAGCGCGACCCATATGTGGTGTCGGCAAGATATAATGCGCGCTACCCTGACGGAGCACATGGAAACATGGGACCACCGGACTACTCAGCTCATGGGTATCCAATACCTCCCAGACCTCCAGTTCCGCAACAAGCGCCACAACCAAGATTCTCTCCTCCTGAACAGGAAGAGATACTCCATCGACTAGATCGTGTGGAGAGAGAGTTCGAAGAAGAGAAAAAGAGCCACCGAGGATTTCTCAAAGGCTTGGCGAACCTACTAAAGGGCAAAAAGAAGAAACGTGACCACTAGCCCTTAATAGTTGTACTAATGTAATCTCTACTTTGAAATAAAGTCCCTGCGTGGACATTTATCGTATTCAGTCTCTACGAAGACTTATCTTTTAGTCCTTACATGGACACCTATCTTGTATTAGTCCCTGCGTGGACTTGTCACTTCTTTTAAACCTCTATGAAGGTATGTACTATTTGAAAGACCCGTTTAGGGCAATATGTAATTGTAATTGAGATTTTGGAATGTATGTTATGAGTTTTGTTTTTGTAAGAAATAAATCAAAACCAATCCTTTTAATTGATCTGCCTAAATAAAGAATCTTAAAAGGTGAAACCTAGCTTGGTGTCTTTTAAGATCCAGTCAAGATGGTACGACCTAATTAAAAAGATTCTGATTCCCTGTTAACCTCTGTACGCATGTTAACAATCATGGCAGATGTGATTCGTTAAAATCACGCACGTCATTCTTATACAATAATCCTTTAAGGATTTCAAAACCCAACTAAATGATTTATAAATCATGGGTTAAATCATCAATGAAGATGATTATTTATAAACATCCAATTGAGATGTAACATCCATGAGTGATGTAGTGCCTACGGGCCAATCATATTAAAACATCCATTAGAGATGTAGTGCCTACGGGCCAATCTTATTAAAACATCCATTAGTGATGAAGTGACTACGGGCCAACCTTATTAAAACATCCATGAGTGATGTAGTGCCTACGGGCCAACCATATTAAAACATCCATTAGAGATGTAGTGCCTACGGGCCAACCATATTGAAACATCCATTAGAGGTGTAGTGCCTATGGGCCGTAATAATTGTCTTATAACGACAAAAGGCAGTGGTGGTCTATGACTCCCTGTCAGAAAGAGATAAAAGAACTACGGTTCAAATCTCTATGCCTTTGATTCTCTGAAATCTCGGCTAATATTATAAAACATCCTCGTGATTAGGCTTTATGCCGCCAATACTATTTATATAGCTGAAATAGGATATATTCAAATCCTAATGTGTAATGAAATAATAAGTTAACCAAATATGGTCTCTGTACCATGGTTGACAAATTGTCATAAAAGACAATCATATGATAATCTCCTGAATAAAAATTTTGTTATCTTCTGTAACATATTCAAGTTACAATGGCGGATCCCAACGGAGAGAATAGCCATACTAATGGAGATGACTACGACAATACGCCAGTGCATTTGACAGGCGCACAACTAAAGGCTCTGATTGACAATGCTGTTCAGGCAGCTCTTGATCGTCAATACACTGAGTCCCAAGGCAGATCTGTATCAAAACCACCCTCTAAACCAAAGACACACTCCAAACCACCCTCTGAACCCAAGAAAGATGACGACAAACACTCGTCCACTGAGAACAGCGTTCATCGCGATAGAGAATATACTGATGCATCAAATGCTAAGGGTTGCACCTACAAATACTTTGTATCTTGTAAGCCCCGGGAATTTACAGGGGAGAAAGGTGCTGTTGATTGTATCACCTGGCTAGATGAGATGGACACTATAGTGGACATCAGCGGGTGTGCAGCGAGGGATGTGGTGAAGTATGTGTCCCAATCATTCAAGGGCGAGGCCCTGGCATGGTGGAGGGCGTTGGTGCAGGCATCTGGTAAGTCTGCTTTGTACAAAATGACATGGGAGGAATTTATTGCTCTCATTAAGGAAAACTACTGCCCTCAGCATGAGGTTGAGAAGATCGAGGCTGACTTTGTGTCACTAGTAATGACGAACCTGGACTGCCAGGCGTATTTGACGAGTTTCAATACCATGTCTCGTCTGGTCCCATACCTTGTGACACCAGAACCCCGAAGAATCGCCCGTTTTATTGGGGGCTTGGAGCCCGCAATAAAGGCGAGTGTAAAGGCGTCCCGGCCGACGACCTTCAGGTCAGTTACTGACCTCTCCTTGTCTCTCACCTTAGACGCTGTCCGTCTGAGGACACTAAGGAACAAGGAGGCTGAGAAGAGAAAACGTGAGGATGATACCTCACGAAGATCAGGGAAGAAGCACCGTGGAAACGGTGAAGGCAAAAGAGGGTCGGAGGCGAAGAAAGATGGGCAAGCTGGTGAAAGGCCCAACTGCAAAATCTACAAGAAACCCCACTCTGGGAAATGCAGATTTGCCTCGAACTCACAGTCGCAATCAAAGACTCCTTCCTGTGGACTATGCAAGTCCAAGGATCATAAAACTGTGGAGTGCAAGAAGATCAAGGATGCAACCTGCTATGGTTGTAATGAAAAGGGGCATATCAAGAGTAACTGCCCAAAGTATGCCAAGAAGGCGGAAGAGACAAAGAAGTCAAATGCGAGAGTTTTTCGCATGGATGCAAAGGAAGCGGTCCAGAACGACAATGTGCTTACAGGTACTTTCCTCGTAAATAATATATTTGCAAGAGTACTATTCGATTCTGGCGCCGATAAATCCTTTGTAGACCAGAAATTTTGCCAACTACTAAATATGCCTATCAAAACCCTTGATATGAAATACGAAGTAGAGTTAGCAGACGGCATGATAGAAACCGTCTCAACTGTTCTAGAAGGATGTGAAATGTCCATTAGGAACCATTCTTTTCCTTTATCTCTACTTCCCTTCAAATTAGCGGGTTTTGACATTGTGCTAGGCATGGACTGGTTATCCCATAACCAGGCCCAAATCATTTGCGGCAAGAGGCAGATAGTTTTAAAGACTCCGAGTGGTGAATCTCTTACCATTCGAGGAGATACGCAGTACGGGTTACCCGAGGACGTATCTATGCTCAAAGCTTCAAGGTGTTTGAACAGAGGCTGCGTAATTTACATGGCTCAGGTAATAATAGAAGAACCTAAGCCGAAGATCGAAGATCTTCCTGTCATTTCTGAATACCCCGAGGTTTTTCCTGAAGAACTACCTGGCTTGCCACCAGATAGACAAGTGGAGTTCAGAATAGACATCATTCCTGGAGCAGCTCCGATAGCAAGAGCACCTTACAGGCTAGCTCCAACGGAAATGAAAGAACTGAGAACCCAGTTGGATGAACTGCTGGCGAAAGGTTTTATCAGACCTAGTTCATCTCCCTGGGGAGCACCAGTCCTATTTGTAAAGAAGAAGGACGGATCGATGCGGTTGTGCATCGACTACCGAGAGCTAAATAAAGTTACCATAAAGAACAGATATCCTTTGCCGAGGATCGATGACCTGTTCGATCAGCTGCAAGGAGCGAGCTACTTCTCAAAGATCGACTTAAGGTCGGGCTATCATCAACTAAGGGTCAGAGATGAAGATGTACATAAGACAGCATTTAGGACTCGCTATGGTCATTACGAGTTCCTAGTGATGCCTTTTGGGCTCACAAATGCACCGGCTGCGTTCATGGATCTCATGAATCGCGTTTGCAAGCCATACTTGGACAAATTCGTCATAGTCTTCATCGACGATATCCTTATATATTCCAAGAACCAAGCTGACCACGAGAAGCACCTCCGTTGCATTCTCGAATTACTACAGCGTGAGAAACTCTACGCCAAATTCTCGAAATGTGAATTCTGGCTACGAGAGGTTCAGTTTTTAGGTCACGTTGTGAGTGAGCGTGGTATACAAGTAGATCCCGCTAAGGTAGAGGCGGTCATGAACTGGCAAGAGCCAAAGACGCCTACCGAAATCCGTAGTTTCCTAGGGTTAGCAGGATACTACCGGAGGTTTATTGAAAATTTTTCAAGGATTGCTGCGCCCTTGACTTCCCTAACCAAGAAGAAAGAAAAGTTTATTTGGGGCCCAAAGCAGCAAGAGTCCTTCGAAATACTGAAGCAAAAGCTAAGCAACGCACCTGTGTTGACACTACCTGAAGGTACAAATGAATTCGTAGTTTACTGCGATGCATCACACACAGGCATGGGGTGTGTGCTTATGCAGAAGGGCAAGGTGATTGCCTATGCTTCAAGGCAATTAAAGGTGCATGAAAAGAATTACACCACCCATGATTTGGAGTTGGGTGCCGTTGTATTTGCACTGAAATTATGGAGGCATTACCTTTATGGTATTAAGTTCATGATTTATTCTGATCACAAAAGTCTCCAGCACCTGTTCAATCAGAAAGAGTTGAACATGAGGCAGCGCCGTTGGATGGAAACCCTGAATGACTATGATTGCGAGATTAGGTACCATCCCGGAAAAGCGAATGTGGTCGCCGATGCCTTGAGCAGAAAAGAAAGGGTAAAACCTATTCGAATCAATGCCAAGAGCATTGAGGTCAAGAACAATTTAATCGAAAGGATTTTGGCTGCACAGCGAGAGGCTGTGTTGGAAGCTAATTATCCTAATGAAAAGCTGGGAGTAACTGAGGAGCAGTTGACTCTTAGCAAGGATGGAATCCTTAGATTAAACGGACGTATATGGGTTCCAATTTATGGAGGACTACGAGATGTTATCCTCCAGGAAGCCCATAGTTCCAAATACTCAGTCCATCCTGGTGCAGACAAAATGTACCAAGATTTAAAGGCAAATTATTGGTGGATAGGCTTGAAAAAGTCTGTAGCCGCCCATGTAGCAAAGTGCTTGACTTGTGCTCAAGTCAAAGCCGAGCACCAAAAGCCGTCTGGCTTGCTACAACAGCCTGAACTTCCCGAGTGGAAGTGGGAATGCGTAACTATGGATTTCATAACCAAGTTACCCAAAACCAGGAAAGGAAACGATACAATATGGGTCATAGTTGATAGGCTGACTAAATCAGCTCATTTTCTACCCATCAAGGAGACGTATAGCTCCGATATGTTAGCCCAACTTTATGTTTATAAGATTGTAGCCTTACACGGCATACCTGTGACTATTATCTCGGACAGGGATACCAGGTACACGTCTCATTTCTGGAAGAGTTTCCAGCAATCTTTGGGCACGCGTTTGAACTTTAGTACGGCTTACCATCCACAGACGAACGGCCAAAGTGAGCGTACTATCCAAACGCTTGAAGACATGCTTCGTGCATGTGCGATCGATTTAGGTGGTAACTGGGATAAGAATCTACCCCTGATCGAATTCTCCTACAATAATAGCTACCACACCAGCATAAAGGCTGCGCCTTTCGAGGCATTATACGGTAGGAAATGTAGATCGCCTGTTTGTTGGGCGGAAGTAGGAGAGGTCCAATTATCAGGACCAGAGATTGTTTTCCAGACAACGGACAAGATTGTCCAGATCCGGGAACGTCTCAAGGCTGCCCGCGATAGGCAGAAAAGCTACGCCGATCCAAAACGTAAGGATCTTCACTTCGAGGTAGGTGAGAAGGTGTTGCTTAAAGTATCGCCCTGGAAGGGGGTGATGCGTTTCGGCAAGAAAGGCAAACTGAGTCCGAGATACATAGGACCTTTTGAGGTCATTGAACGTGTCGGATCGGTCGCCTATAAGTTGAACTTGCCTGAAGAGCTCAATGGAATTCACAACGTATTCCACATCTGCAATCTCAAAAAGTGCTTCGCCGATGAATCATTGGTGATTCCACACACAGATGTGCATATAGATGAGAGCTTAAAGTTCATAGAAAAACCTTTGTCGATTGAAGATCGACAGGTGAAGAAACTTCGCAGAAAACACGTACCGATTGTAAAAGTCAAATGGGATGCTCGTAGAGGTCCCGAATATACGTGGGAAGTCGAAGACACAATGAAAGAAAAGTACCCCTACTTATTTGAGTAAATCTCGGGTCGAGATTTATTTTAAGGGGGTGAGGATGTAACACCTCGAATTTTTGTGTCCAATAATGTGTTAACACGTGTCAATTGTTTACACGTGGCATTGGTATTAAATAAAGGACTAATTTTGACAAACCTTGAAAGTATATAAATTCGAGGGTTATAAATGTCAACAAGGGTAAATATATTGTATAGTAACCCTAAATAAATGCTTGAACCTTCAAACGAATGTATCGTAGATCGTACGAAAGCGAAACACGAAAGAAAGTGAGAGATTACGAGCTACAGGGGTTAACTGTGTCAACATGTTTAATTATACCTCTGAGTGACCCTTTAACGTTCCCAAGGCTTTGTAACGGTATTATACATTCACCAAAATATAATACATAAATTCCGCGAAGTTTCGTCATGAAACGAGAAAGTTACGATCGAATTCGTAGGAGAAGGGTTAAAAGCGTCAATAATGAAAGTTAAGGCTTTCTGAATAATTAATAAACTAACCGGGGACTTAATAATGCGGGTAAATAACACGAGGCCCCTATCGGTAAATAACCGAGGGCCAAACCGCAAAGTTACCCCTTCAAACCCGAAAGGTGAGGTAAATCATTACGAAAGATTTCGTTATTAATTACCGGATTCTGATAATCATTACAAAAGATTTAAAATTTCTGGAAATCTGGCCTCTCGCGACCCGCGTTAAATAATCGCCTAAGTGTAGGCGGGTCGCGAGCCACCTCAATTACGCGTCTGATTTCTTAAACTCAGGCGACACGCATTAAAATGGCATGGAACTCCCATGCGGGTCGCGTAAAACGCCCAGATGCAGAAAGTTGGTATTTTCTTGACTTTTGGACATTATGAACGATCAATCTCCAATAAATGAGGCATGGGCGCCCCTAATCGACCCATAGCCCTCTGGGACACCTACCCATCATCTCTGGACTGTTGTAGGTGTTTGTAATGATCATAGATGCTTGGCATTGGCTATAAATAGCCACATTATGCACATAACATTCACAACACCAAAAACACTCATCTCTGGTCATTGCAAGAGCTCTCAAGTCCTCTTTTCTGCTCTATAATCAGCTCTCAACTTCTGTAAGTTGCCTAGATCACTTATAATTCAGTTTATGCTTAGTAAATAGCTAGAAAACAAACCGTCGTAAATACGGTTTGACTTTAAATTAAATCCATGATGGTTCTGTCTTATGACGAATCAAAGGTGGTTATAAGTTGGTATCAATGAGGGTAGTAAACCCCTAAAAGGGTTCCCCCTGATCACCACTCTAACTATGTCAAATATCGAGTCAAACGTGCGGTTAAAAAGTCAACAGAAAGCTATTTTAGCGATTTTTGCACAATATGTAATGTACATGCTATGGAACCTGTTTTGATAATCATAAAACATGATAATAATTATATAAACTTGTTTGCGCTCGTTTGAATCGACCATTTGCTATATTGACCCGGTTCGGAGCCGAATGTCGCAAAAGTTTGACTTTTGCATTGACTTCAGTTCTGACCCGTTTTAGTGAGGTATAGATATACCTTAGGACTCTCTTAGGACCAGGTTACATGATGGTATAAACCTCTGTGATCGGTTCATGAGTTATCCGAGTCTTTTACGCATTTCCGTTAATCGCCTAGAAGTTGACCGTAACGCCATTTTGAAAATAAAACGAGTAATTCGGACACGTGAACGGACCAGAACCTTGCTTACTAAATTATAAGCATGTCCTTAAAGTTTCACGTCAATCCGAGGTCTAGAATGAGAGTTATGCTAAATGGCGCATTTAAAGTAAACTTTAGTAATTAACGGCGCAATTAGCATAACACCTATCTAAACCAAGATATCGTCACCAAAACTTTTACCCACTGTATTAAAATAATATTTTGGGAATTTTAAAGATTTCTAATAATTTTTACCTCGCTCATAACCTGCGGTTATGGCTACGGTTCGGTAAATACCGAATATGCCCTTTTTGGCCAAAACATGAGTTCTACAAGGTCTTTTGACCCGATTCCAGTTGCTACTGATTTTAAATAATAAATAAAGTATTTTAAGCCTTGTAAGCTGTTCGGGAAACTCAGATTTCCTGTAGAACTCGAAAAGCTCTTTAAAAGTCTTTAAAATGACCGAAAAACCCCTACGGGGCGTAATATTAACTAAAACTCGTTACGGGCATAACGGAAGGTATCCTACTGATACCAGAACCTCTTTAAGGCATATTGACTTAGGAAATAAGCGTACGACTCTCATGGTTAACCGTTTCGCCTATTGCGCGCACGGTTCGGCTTATGAAACTAGTTTTCATAAATTAGCCGATACGGGTCAAATAATACTATTTGAACCCCAAATTCTAGAGTGTGAACTATAAACCCATATAAAACAAGTCTCTGAACTTGTTGGGTCAGAATCACACTCCACTCACGGTTTTCGCCTTTTCGCGCGATTAAACCATATCTATATCGGAACCAACCGGTCTAGGCTACGGCTAATATAAAGGACCCGTTAGGATTCTAAGAGGTTAATTAAAACCTTCGTTCCAGATTAGGAGCCCCGGTAAAAGCTATCGGCGATTTAATCGAACTAAGGAATAATACTTGCAAAGGTAAATACTTTAACTTATTTCCCCTATATGGGCTTGGGTTACGGTATATTAATACCGCTTGATTGAGCATTATATTCTTCCATCGCTTAGGTGGTTAATTAAATAATATGATCGGCTCATTTAAACAGTTTTGTTTCTTAAAAGCCTTTGGGGGGTTTAATGACCGTTGTCCCGGATATCCTTGGCATCATTTTACGAAATGGCCACGACCATCGACATCCCGGTGTAGGCGTACACCCGGTATATATTGTCGACATTAAATTAAAAGACGTAGCCGTTGGTTTTTTTATGCTACGGTTTTACGCAATGTGGTGTGTCTATAAATCTTTAACCCGGCACGACCCGGGCTACTGAACGCATAAAAGAACATGTAAAACGTTCACAAGATTTTAATAATTTTCCCAAGTTATAAAAGAGTTTGTGCCTTGTGCATTCAAATCAATTTTAATAAACATTTTCAAATGTGTCAGTTGAATGTATTTACCAGTGTAAACTGACGTATTTTCCCCAAAAAGATTAAGTGCAGGTACTATACGAAATGGGCTGGTATAGGCGTCCTAAGCATCGTACATAGTCTCGCAAACTCGATGCTGCATCTGAATGAACAATATTTATTACTTTTTAATCCGCTGTGGATATATTCAACTTCTGTAATACATTTGATATTACAACCAGAGGTTGAAGTTTATATATTTATCTTAAGCTTCCGCTGTGCATTATATAATTGTGTGGTTTGACTATATTGTTGCCAACATCGTCACGGTAATCCCCACCGGGCCCACCGGTGAGACACGTGGAAATCGGGGTGTGACATCTTAGCAACGTAAACAAGGAATCTATCACGCTAATTTTGCACATGCATAACCAAAGATGGATGTTATGAAGAATATGGAAATTCAGCACAATTCAAGGGCGATTATTTAGGCTAAATTTACTTCTATTTCTAAAGGGGTAACGAGCTAGTAGTTAGGTGATTTGCCTAAAATAGAACCACACACACTTGTATAAAAGGCACTCTTGAACATTCGGAAGACACAACACATTTCTCACACACCTTAGCATACGATACTATAGTGATCCTTGTACCTAGCTCGTTACCATCCGAAGTTGTAACCATTATTTGTTATATTGAAGTTTGGTGATCGGTAGTTTCCATCACCCGAGGTTTTTTATGCCGGAGATCATTGATCAAGGGCTTTTTCCTCGTATAAATCCTTGTGTCACTTGTGCATTTTACATTTGAGTGATCCTTCACTTTGTTCATCATACCAAGCATCATTCCCCGTTTACATAAAGTTTGGTTGCATTATCTTTAAGTGATTTTTGACCAAAACAGTTTGGCGCCCACCGTGGGGCAATTGGTGCTTCATTCATAAGAAAATTTTCTGTTGGTGATCATTCCGGAAGTGTTGCATGGCTTCATCGTTGAAGAATACTTCCACAGCGATGTCTGCAGTCAATTCATCTAATGGCATTCCACCTTTGCCTCCACCACCAGCTGGATCTCAGAAAAATGCTGAGAAGAGACCAACTCCTATCTCCTCTAAACCATCATTTTCTGCTCTAACTTCTTCTATTCCCAGTACTAGTGATATATTTACTTTGATTTTGCAGATGAGGGATCGTATGCAGCAGCAGGATGAAACTAATGACAGGATCCTCAAGGAAATCGGAGATCTCAAAAGGCAAAAGAAAACGGCAGAGGATCATTCCCCACTACTGCCCAAATCTTTGAATTTTGATACTCCGATGATTACTTCTCAGCCATCAGAGGTTCCAGACGTTCAACACATGTGTGGATCAAGAGGAGTGCATTTCGGCCCAGCAGTAGTGACTCATGCATCAGGATCATATTTCCAACCGGCAGGATCCTATACTCAGCATATGGGATCCTTCATGAACTCAGGATCCTCCTTCGTTCCAGGATCATCCTAGGTTCAAGGATCCTCCTTCGTTCCAGGATCATCCCAGGTTCAAGGATCCTCCTTCGTTCCAGGATCATCCCATATTCAGGGATCCCTTCAGATACCAGGATCCTTGAAGAATTTGCAAACAGGAAGTCCAGATGTCCATCAAGGAGATTTTATTCCAATGCAGACCATTGCTTCCACTCGTCCATCCATCATCCCAGAATCCCAACAATATGGATTCACATCCAATGTTCTTAACTTGAACCTGATGGGAGGTAACACTTTTAATAATCCTCTTACCACTAACCATGGATTCATGCAGGATACAGGTATCAATCATGCTATGGCCAGAGAACTACAAAAACTGAAGGATATGATATCAAGTGTCCCAGGGGTAGTCAAACCTATCCCGGAAATTGCAGATGGAAGCCATAAGGTATCTCGTTTTGCACCACCAATTTGTGATGCTGAGATACCCAAAAGGTTCCATATCCCTACTATGAAGTTGTATGATGGTACAACGGATCCTGAGGAACACATAGCACAATACAGGGAGAGGATGGAGATCAATCCAATTCCAGAAAAATTAAAGGAAGCATGCCTATGCAAAGGATTTGGATCCACTCTTACTGGATCAGCTCTTAAATGGCTGCTAAGTCTTCCCCCTTACTCTATTACCTCGTTTGCTAATCTAGTTAATTTATTCAATAATCAATTCTCTTGTAGTAGAAAATTTGAAAGATTGACTAGTGATTTATATAGGGTAACTCAGGGTCATAATGAATCATTAAGGGATTATATAACCAAATTCAGTAAAGAATCCTTGGACATTCCCAACTTGGATATGGCCACAGCTGTTGAGGCCTTCAAAATGGGATTGCTTAGGGATTCATTGTTCTATGATGATCTTGTTATGACACCATGCAGGAACCTAGATGAAGTAAGAACTCGTGCACTCAGGTTCATCCGGCTAGAGGATGACAAAAGGATCCAGGGGAGACAAGTAGGATCCTCAAAACAAGAAATGCAAGGATCCTCTTTCAAGAGCAATAAATTCAAATCCTACAATAGAACTGACAACCAGAGCGTGCATGCTGTTGACGAAGAAGAGGATGATGAGGATTATCCTCCGATTTCTGAATATTGTTTTTCCGTTGATAACCATGAACTAATCCTTGCAATGCAGAATCTAGGAGAAAAAGCCAGATGGCCCAGAAAAAATGACAAACCAGCCGGAACTAAAGACAAATCAAAGTGGTGTGCATACCACGAGGATTTCGGGCATTTAACTGAAGAATGCATCGCGTTGAGAAAGGAAATTGGATATCTGCTAAGCAAGGGACATTTAAAAGAGTTGTTGGGGAGAAAAAAGCAAAGGACTCAGGATCCTGAAAGGATCCCCGAAAAAGCTCCAGCCCCTCCGGAAAATGCACAAGTGATCAACTTTATTTCTGGAGGATCAGACATCTGTGGTACATCCTTCTCAGCAGCTAAAAGGCATGCAAAGGAAGCTAAAATGGATAACGGAGAAAGGCCTATTCGAACATCAAGTGTCTCGGAAGGAAAAGTGATAACCTTTGATGAGGATGATCGCATTAACATTCAGGATCCTCATCATGATAGTCTAGTCATCACTCTCTTTATCTCTAACCATTTTGTCCGCAGGATCCTTATTGACGGAGGAAGCTCAGTGAATATTATCCAACTCGATGTTCTAAAGAAGATGGGTATCCCCGAATCAGATATCACTCCAAGATCCTCCGTGCTTGTGGGATTTAGTGGCGAAACTAAGAAAACCCTGGGGGACATCAAACTCCCAATTTATGTGGAAGGATTACATAATTATCAAAAATTTTGTGTTATTGACTGTTTGTCTTGTTGTAATGTTATCCTTGGCAGGCCCTGGATACATGACATGAAGGCAGTCCCATCCACCTACCATCAATGTGTAAAGCTCCCTGGCCCATGGGGAATAATCAAAATCGACAGTGATCAGCAGGAGGCTAAGGATTGTTACACCTCGTCAAGGAAACCAGCCTCGAAGCCAAGGGAGCAATAGCAATTACAGTATCCTCCAAGGAATGTCTTGGAGGCGAGAGAGCAGGATGTGGACGAAATCCTCTTGGATCCTGATGATCCTGAGTCCAAAATCTACATCGGATCAGGGATCCTTGGCAAGATGAAAGAAGACATAGAATCCTTCCTCAAAAGAAGAAAGTCTACCTTTGCATGGAAACACGAGGATATGACAGGTATATCTAAGGATATTATCACTCATAAACTTGGCATTGACAGGTCAATCAAACCAATCCATCAAAAAAGGAGGAAGTTTGCACCGGAAAGAAATGCCATTATCCAGGAAGAAGTAGAAAAATTACTTCGAGCAGGTATGATTAGAGAGGTAAAGTATCCAAAATGGCTAGCCAATGTGGTCGTTGTTCAAAAGAAAAACGGAAAGTGGAGGGTATGTGTCGATTTCACTGATTTGAATAAGGCATGTCCCAAGGATCCTTTCCCATTACCCCACATTGACTCCATGGTGGATGCAACGGCGGGTCATGAACTGTTAACCTTTATGGATGCATCATCTGGATTCCAACAAATTCAGATGGAACCATCCGACCAAGAGGATACGGCTTTTATGACCCCAACCGGTTTATATTGTTATATTGCTATGCCGTTTGGATTAAGGAATGCAGGTGCAACATATCAAAGACTGGTAAACATGATGTTCAAAGATCAGATTGGACAGACTATGGAAGTATACATAGACGATATGGTCGTAAAATCCAAAAAAGCTGAGGATCACCTAAGGGACTTGGAGGAAGCATTTGATATCCTTGATAATTATAACATGAAGCTTAATCCTTCAAAATGTCACTTTGGTGTTAAAGCAGGTAAATTCTTAGGATATATGGTAACTCAGAGGGGCATTGAAGCAAGCCCGGAACAAATCAAAGCATTGGTGAATATCAAATCCCCCGCCAACGCTAAGGATGTGCAAAGGCTAACAGGCAGGATAGCAGCTCTAAACAGATTCATATCCAAATCCTCAGAAAGGTGTAAGGAATTCTATGATATCCTAAGGAAGAACAAGAAATTTGAGTGGACTGAAAAGCATGAGAATGCTTTACAAGCCCTCAAAGCATACATGTCCTTAGCTCCAGCATTGATGAAACCAGAAAAAGGAGACGTGTTATCCTTATATCTGGCGGTATCCTCAAAAGCAGTAAGTACAGTCCTTGTTAAGGATCATGAAGGTACACAATATCCTGTCTATTATGTAAGTAAGAGTTTACTTGATGCAGAATCCAGGTATTCACACCTTGAAAAACTTATTCTTGCATTAATTATGGCATCTACTAAACTAAGACATTATTTTGAAACCCATGTTATTGTTGTTAGAACTAATTTTCCAATTAAGAATGTCCTCAGGAAACCAGAGATGTCCGGAAGGATGGCTAAATGGGCAGTAAAGCTCAGTGCCCATGATATAAGATATGAGCCTAGAACAGCCATCAAATCTCAAGCATTAGCAGACTTTGTGGCTGATTTCAGTAGTGATCTACAAAAAAGAGCCGAATTGGAGGTCCAGCAGCTGGATGAGACCAAGGATCCTTGGATACTACATACTGATGGATCCTCAAATGTCAAAGGCACAGGGCTCGGCATACTACTAAAATCGCCACAGGGGGACATAATACCCCACTCCATAGCTTGTGAGTTCCAAGCAACTAACAATGAGGCTGAATATGAAGCCTTAATCGCTGGTTTGCAAATTGATAAACATATGGGGATCAGGTATCTTGAGGTATACGTGGACTCATTATTTATCACTAATCACTTTAATGGATCCTATGTTGTTAAAGGTGAAAAACTAACCAAATATTTAGAGATAGTCAAAGAATTGGCACACTCCTTTGTTTCTTTCAGTTTAACACAGGTACCAAGGGAGGAAAATACAAAAGCTGATGCATTGGCCAACCTAGGATCATCTTTGAAGATCCCAGAGGATATAAGTATCCCCATCATCCATATCCTGGCTCCTGCTATTGAAAATCAGGTGGCCATGGAAATAGAAGAGGATTCTGCAATGGTCCCTAGTGAGGATACTCAATCTTATTCAGGATCGTGGATCTCACCAATCATGAGATACTTACAACACGGGGAGATTCCTATGGGAGAAAATCCTAGGGCTTTCAGGATTAAGGTATCTCAATTCACAATTTAAATAATGTGCTATATAAGCGGTCTCTTGCAGGACCATATTTAAGATGTATCGAGGATCCTGAAGTTCAAGAAGTTTTAAAAGACTTCCATGAAGGAGACTGTGGCAACCACACTGGGGGCAGGGCATTATTCTCAAGGATCTTAAGGACAGGATACTACTGGCCAACTATGAAAAAGGATGCTGTAGAGTATGCTAAGAAGTGTGATCCTTGTCAAAGACACAGCAATATCCTTCACCAGCCGGCAGAATTTCTACATCCTATACCATCCTCTTGGCCATTCATGAGATGGGGAATGGATATAGTTGGCAAGCTCCCTAAAGCACCTGGTGGAAAAGTATTCATGCTTGCTATGACTGACTACTTCTCCAAATGGATAGAGGCTGAAGCTTTTGCCCAAGTCAGAGAAAAGGAAGTTATATCCTTTATTAAAAGAAACATCATAACTAGATTTGGCATTCCTTCTGAAATTGTATGTGATAATGGTTCCCAATTTATTGGGAGCAGGACTACTAACTTTTGTGACAGCTGGGGGATTAAGATGATAACATCAACACCAGTCCACCCACAAGCTAATGGTCAAGCAGAATCATCCAACAAGATCATCATCACCAATCTAAAGAAGAAACTTGGATCCAAGAAAGGGAAATGGGCTGAGGAATTGCCTTACGTACTTTGGGCTGACAGGACAACTCCCAAGAATGCTACTGGTCAAACACCCTTCTCTTTCGTGTTTGGGGCAGAAGCAGTGATCCCAACAGAAATGGTGGTTCCAACTGCTAGAACAAGCACTCGTGATCCTGAGGAGAATGCTGCAAACCTAGCTCAAGACTTGGATACTATTGAGGAAATCAGGGATCTAGCTAGGATAAGGATGGTGAGCTACCAACAAAGAATGGCTGGTGCTTACAACAAAAATGTCAGGATAAGGAAATTCCAAGTTGGGGATATGGTGTTGAGAAAAGCATTCCAAAACACCATCAATCCTGCTGATGGGAAATTGGCACCAAAGTGGGAAGGCCCTTACTTGATTGAAGCTGAAGCAGGAAAGGGGGCATATAGATTGCTAACCATCGAAGGAAATTTGTTACCAAGAGCCTGGAATGCTGTTCACTTAAAGAAATATTTCATGTAAACAGGATCCTCCTGGCACATATGATCCTTACATTGAAAGCATCCTCGAAGGATCCCAATGATGTCAATGATCCTTACTCTGGTAATATCCTAATCCTAAACTATTCCATTTTCTTATTTTTACCTAAGGATAAGGATCATGTATCCTTCATCCTCCTCTCACGAGAATTTGAGTTCTGATAGTCCAGGTATCCTCAGCATATTATTGATAGTCTTCAAAAGCATCTCAGATCCTTGGGTTCAACCCCAGTTATCCTTGGGCTTGTCCCCAGTTTTCGCCTGTAGCGCACGATGATCCTGGTATAGTTCATGTCTTTGGGACCAGTACCCACTCCAGGGGCTGATAACCCCATCGTACTGGCTATGCCTAGGATCCTACGTATAATGGTAGACGTACCATACATCCGTTCCTAAGGTTTCTAACGTTTTCACGTTAGCTAAGGTTTTGGCATTTTCATGTCACTAAGTTTGGATAGTCGCCAGTAAGGGCCATACTCCAGTTGACATACGATCCTTGGGCTTGTCCCCAGTTATCCTTCGGGCTTGTCCCCAGTTATCCTTCGGGCTTGTCCCCAGTGATCCTTTGGGCTTGTCCCCAGTTATCCTTTGGGCTTGTCCCCAGTTACTAACTTATCTTTTATATTGGCTTAGTCCCAAGTTATATTCCATTTTTTCAGGTTTTCGAAGTTAAACAATTAAGGATCCTTAATCCTTATTATCCATTAAAGTTTTACTTATGGTTATCCTGATTAAAGGTTAGGATCCTAACTTGGATCCTCAGGTATGACCCTTAACTATTTTTAATTTCATTCATTATTCATTTGAATAACCCTTAGACCTTGACAACAGAACCTATGATCCTTAAAATAAACTACTTTGAAAATTTTCGATTATAGGATATTTGATCCAGGATCATATCCTAAATTTCTTAAACATAGTTTGCTTAACTTTTCTTACTCAAACAAACATGTATCAAAACAATTGGAAATAAAAAGGATAACAATACGAGATAAGCCAAAAAGATTAGAGTTATTTTATTAAGAAAGGTATAAAACCCTTCAAAGTTGTCAAAATTGCCAACCCACGTTTCTACCAGCAAAACGTGGCCCGTCCACATGGGTTGGCAAAGGGTGTCCATTGTTTGTGCGGTCATAGCATGCAGGTAAATAAAAGGCGGCAGGATCACAATGGCTTCATCCCCCAAACAGAGGATCCCTCCACCATATGTAATCCTACCTATTGTTCACAGGATCCTAGATCCTCAATCCTAAAACTATTGTTCAAAGTTACAGACCATAATTGTTTCTAAAAAACATCAACAACCACAAAAAAAAAATTGGGCTCCGGCTATGTCTAGAAGTTTCCTTCATCGCCCAATCCTGCAGCTCAAACCTTCGCTGCACCATCACCACCGGCTCCACTTGCCTCTCCACCCTGATCCTTGCCAGCATCACCACCCTCAAGCATCGGGACCTCCTCAGCCTCTTCATCATCCTCCAACTCTGCCAGCCTCGCCTTCCAGCCCTCAACGTCCCATGTGCTCTTGTCGAAGGCAGGATCCTGAGCCTCCGCAGCCATCTGCAGCTGGATCTTATACATGGTTATCGCTGCAGAGACCTTGGCATCCTGGGTGATCTCATGCTTCTCATAATCAAAATTGATCAGCATCCTGGCAGCTTTATCCTTGGTGGCCCGGAGCTCCTTCTCAAGATCAGCAATCTTGAGATCCTTCAGCACACCCATTTGTTGGAGGTCAGCGATTTGGCGGTCTTGATCCTCGACGTGGCCAACATAAGTCTCTATCTCAACAAATTTCTGCAAGGAAAACAAGGCATAACGTCAGAAACAAGTGATCCTCAAAACTGTCAGGATAACAAACAGGGGTAGTGATCCTTACCTCGTTGAAGTAGTCCAGAAACTGTTGGCGGAGCAGGGGCAGACCTTGTAGATCCTCAGGGGCCTTCCTCTTCTTTCCTTTACCCCTGATAGGTGCTTTAGGGGCTGAAGCAGTTGGGCTAGCAGCAGGAGTCTTCTTCCTTGCAGACTTGACATTAGCAAGATCATCAATACCTACTTTGAAGCAGACTTAGAGGATTTTCCAGCACCTACACAACCAAAATAAGATAAGTATTCTAATTAAACTTGAAAATCCTACATAGAATTACTTTTTAAATGAGGATACTTACTTGACATTGTGACAGAGGCAGAGGATACTTCTTGAGAATCCTGGGTAGCAACCTGGAAAGTTCTTGTCTCCGGATCAAGCTTCTTAAAGGCCAAAAGTCTCTCTTTTGCAGCAGGTGTCAACTTCAGATGAGAGATGGAGATAGCTGCACAAAAAAAAAATGACGGAACATCAGTAATCCTTATGCTAAAAGATAGGTCCTACGGTGATCCTTCCAGGATCCTCTATCCTACCATGAGTAGCCCACTCCTTGGGCAAATCCTTCCCATCAGGGATGGTATCTCTCCTAACAAAAAAGAACCGTCGCTTCCAGTTCGTGTCGTTCTTGGTAACTTTGAAGACAGGGTGATCCTCTCCAGCTTTTCGCTTAAACAAGTATCGGTGGGATCCGAAAGTGGTAAGATCATACATCTCAGCCAACTCCGCCATGCCAAGGTCAATACCCTCTTGCCCAATGATCCTTTCAAGGGTGTATAACACCCTCCAGATCATCGGCATAGCCTGGATATAGCTGATGCCGGTAAGGGAGAAGAAAGATTGGGTGAATTGGGGAAAAGGATACGAATATCCTATCAAGAAAGGAGTGACCGGGAAAGCTACCCAAGTCTCAGAAATATAATCGCTCAGAGCGGTAGGGTCAAAAGATTTAAAGAGGGTGTTCGCCGGAAAACAATGACGGATTTTGTCAATGTAAGGATCAGTAAAACAACACCTCTCAGTGGGACAATCCTTGATGATCCCTTGACTCTTCAAGGGACTGTTCTTCTTAGAATCCTTGTGTGGGGAGTTCCGGAGCAACATTTTTTCAAGACGATGGAAAGAAAAAGAAAAACAGAGCAAGCAAGATAGAAGGAGAAGGGGAATACCTGTTCAATCCTCTGGTCGCGGTTATAAAGGGAAGAGTTCTCGAATTTAAATGCAAACGATCCTATGCCTATTTCTATTTATAATGATGATTTGTGCAGGGCTGTCATCTCCATGACGTCAGATCGCAACGGATAGTTCATTCTTAACGGCTATATATCCGTTGAGTTAGTTAGAGATAAGATTCAGCAAAATATAACTCGTTTATATTACATAAATACTCCTTATATTTTGGGGGCAATTGTTAGGGCTGGATTTTTATGACCTATGATCCTTACATGTGATCCTAACAAGTGATCCTTACTTCTTTGGCAGATAGTGATCCTCAGAGGAGCTCCAGGATCAGGATCACGGATCATCCTAAGGATCCTCACACTAACGATTGTTCTCTTTGGATTAAATGTTGTTTTGCAGGAATTACTGATTGGACTTGGTCTTAGCAACGTAAACAAGGAATCTATCACGCTAATTTTGCACATGCATAATCAAAGATGGATGTTATGAAGAATATGGAAATTCAGCACAATTCAAGAGCGATTATTTAGGCTAAATTTACTTCTATTTCTAAAGGGGTAACGAGCTAGTAGTTAGGTGATTTGCCTAAAATAGAACCACACACACTTGTATAAAAGGCACTCTTGAACATTCGGAAGACACAACACATTTCTCACACACCTTAGCATACGATACTATAGTGATCCTTGTACCTAGCTCGTTACCATCCGAAGTTGTAACCATTATTTGTTATATTGAAGTTTGGTGATCGGTAGTTTCCATCACCCGAGGTTTTTTATGCCGGAGATCATTGATCAAGGGCTTTTTCCTCGTATAAATCCTTGTGTCACTTGTGCATTTTACATTTGAGTGATCCTTCACTTTGTTCATCATACCAAGCATCATTCCCCGTTTACATAAAGTTTGGTTGCATTATCTTTAAGTGATTTTTGACCAAAACATGGCCGGAGCCCATTTTTTAAAGTTTGGAAGTGGTTTTATAGTTATGATGTTTTTGTTGAACAATGATGGGTTGTATTTGAACAATAGTTATTAGGTTTAAGGATCAAGGATCCTCAGACAATAGGTAAGATAATAGGTGGTGGAGGGATCCTTTATTTGGGGGATGAAGCCACTTGTTATCCTGCCGCCTTTAATTTCCTGCACTGTTATGACCATAAGAACAATGGACACCCTTTGCCAACCCATGTGGACGTGCCACGTTTTGCTGGTAGAAATGTGGGTTGGCAATTTTGACAACCTTAAAGGGTTGAACATTTTGTGAATAAATAAAACCTTAACTTTTTTACTTATCATGTGTTATTATCCTTATGATTTCTTTAATTTCCAACTATTATCATATAAGAAAAGTTGAACAAATCAAGTTTAAAAGTTTTAGGATATGATCCAGGATCAAATATCCTATAGTCGATAAACTTAGAAAAGTTATACAATTTAAGGATCATTAGTTCTATTGTCAAAGAATGAGGGTCACTTATATAGATAAAGTAAAAATGAATAAGGATCATACCTGAGAATCCAAGTTAGGATCCTAACTCCTTAACAATTATGAACAGGATAATCAAAAGACAAACCTTAGTAGAAGGTAAGGATCAAGGATCCTTGCTTGTTTAGCTTCAAAAACCTGAAATAGAATATAACCTGGGACTAAGCCAATATAAAAGACAAGTTAGTAACTTGGGACAAGCCCAACAATTCTGGGGACAAGGCCAAAGGTTAACTGGGGACAAGCCCAAAGGATTACTGGGGACTAGCCCAAAGGACAACTGGGGACAAGCCCAAACGATAACTGGGGACAAGCCCAAAGGATAACTGGGGACAAGCCCAAAGGATAACTAGGGACAAGCCCAAAGGATCTTGTGTTAACTGGAGTATGGCCCTTACTGGCGACTATCCAAACTTAGTGACATGAAAATGCCAAAACCTTAGCTAACGTGAAAACGTTAGAAACCTTAGGAACGGATGTATGGTACGTCTACCATTATGCGTAGGATCCCGGATACAGCCAGTACAATGAAATTGCCAGCCCCTAAAGCGAGTACTGGTCCCATTGCCATGAACTGTACCAGGATCATCGTGCGCTGCTGGCGATACTGGGGATAAGCCCAAACTGGGGACTAGCCCAAAGAACTGGGGTCAAGCCCAAATAACTGGGGTCAAGACCAAATAACTGGATGTTACTGTGGAGACTTATCCTCTACCAAGGATACTCAAAGCTTCTGCAAAACTTAGAAACAAGTAATAGGAGGATAAAGGATCCAGGATCCTTATCCTTAAGTATATGATAAATAAAGGGGTAACGAGTTTGAGATTGAATTATTACCATAATGAGGATCCTCCGCTTATCAAGCATCCTACAAGGATCATCGTTAGCTAAGGGTCATGGATCCTTACTGTTAGGGGAGGATTTTCTAACAATTAGTGATCCTTGCTTGTTATCCTAATAGTGATCCTTACTTCTGTGACAGATAGTGATCCTCAGAAGAGCTTCAGGATCAGGATCATGGATCACCTTAAGGATCCTCATACTAACGATTGTTTGTTTATGTTTCGTATTGTTTTGCAGGAGTAATAAGCTTGACTTGGTCTTGGCAACGTTACTATGGAATATTCCACGGGTATTTCGCACACGTTTGACTGGAAATGGACGTTGTGGAGAACGTGGAAGCATGGCACAAAAGTCGGATAGTTTGTTAGTTTAGTTAGCTTCTATTTAAAAGGGGTGACGAGCTATTTTTAGAACACTTAGCCATTTTCAGCTACACACCCTCTCGTACAACTGCACTCTTGAAGCATTCAGCAAACACTTGATACTTTTCACACACTTTTACACATTTAACCATAGTGATCCTTGTACCTAGCTCGTCACTATCCGAAGTTGTAAACATTTATTGATTTATTTGAGCTTGGTGATCGGTAGTTTCCATCACCCGAGGTTTTTTATGCCGGAGATCATTCATTGATCAAGGGGTTTTTCCTCGTATAAATCCTTGTGTCATTTGTGCAATTTACATTGAAGTGATCCTTATCATTGATCTTCATTTCAAGCATCATTCCCCATAACTAAGAGTTTGGTTGCATTATCCTCATTAGATTTTTGACCAAAACAGTTTGGCGCCCACCGTGGGGCAATTGGTGCTTCATTCCTATTGCATACAAGTACATGGCTTCATCATTGAAGAACACCTCCACTGCAATGTCTGCGGTCAATTCGTCTTAGGGCATTCCACCTTTGCCTCCACCACCTGCTGGATCTCAGAAAAATGCTGAGAAGAAACCAACTCCCATTTTCTCCAAACCTCCAACTTCTTCTGCTTCTTACACTCCCACTACTAGTGACATGTTTACTTTGATTTTGCAGATAAAGGATCATATACAGCAACAGGATAAGACTAATGAGAGGATTCTTAAAGAAATTGGAGATCTGAAGAAACAAAAGAAAGCGGCAGAGGATCATTCTCCACTGGTGCCAAGATCTTTGAATTTTGATACTCCGGTGATTACTTCTCAGCCATCGGTGGTTCCAGACGTTCAATATGTGGGTGGACCAAAAGGAGTGCACTACGGATCAGCAATAGTGACTCAGGCATCAGGTTCATATTTCCAGCCAGCAGGATCCTATCCTCAGCATATGGGATCCTTCATGAATTCAGGAGGCTACTCAGGAGCGCAGTAGATTCAAGGATCTTCCTTTATTCCAGGATCATCCCAGGTTCAAGGATCTTCCTTCGTTCCAGGATCATCCCAGGTTCAAGGATCCTCCTTTGTTCCAGGATCATCCTGGGTTCAAGGATCCTCCTTTGTTCCAGGATCATCCCAGGTTCAAGGATCCTCCTTTGTTCCAGGATCATCCCAGGTTCAAGGATCCTCCTTTGTTCCAGGATCATCCCAGGTTCAAGGATCCTCCTTTGTTCCAGGATCATCCCAGGATCAAGGATCCTCCTTTGTCCCAGGATTATCCCAGGTTCAAGGATCCTCCTATGTCCCAGGATCATCTCAGTTTCAAGGATCCTTCCAGATGCCAGGATCCTTGAGGAATTTGCAAACAGGAAGTTCAGATGTCCATCAGGGAGATTTTATTCCGATGCAGACCATTGCTTCCACTGGTCCTTCGGTCATTCCAGAGTCTCAGCAACATGGGTTCACATTTGGTGTTCCTAATTTGAACCCGGTGGGAGGTAACACTCTTAATAATTCTCTTACAACTAACCATGGCCAGAGAATTTCAAAAGCTGAAGGATATGATATCAAGTGTCCCAGGAGTGGTCAAACCTATCCCGGAGATTGCAGATGGAAGCCATAAAATATCTCATTTTGCACCACCCATTTGTGATGCTGAGATACCCAAGAGGTTCCATGTGCCAACCATGAAGCTGTATGATGGTTCGACGATCCTGAAGAGCACATAGCACAATACAGGGAGAGGATGGAGATCAATCCAATCCTAGAAAGGTTAAAGGAAGCATGCCTGTGCAAGGGGTTCGGATCCACTCTTACTGGATCAACTCTCAAATGGCTGCTAAGTCTTCCCCCTTACTCTATTACCTCATTTGCTAATCTAGTTAACTTATTCAATAATCAGTTTTCTTGTAGTAGAAAATTTGAACGATTAACTAGTGACCTATATAGGATAACCCAGGGTCATAATACTGAGGGATTACATTACCAAATTTCGTAAAGAATCCTTAGACATTCCCAACTTGGATATAGCCACGGCTGTTGAGGCCTTCAAAATGGGATTGCTTAGGGATTCATTGTTCTATGATGATCTTGTTATGACACCATGCAGGAACCTAGATGAAGTAAGAACCCGGGCACTCAGGTTCATCCGGCTAGAGGATGACAAGAGGATCCAGGAGAGATTAGCAGGATCCTCAAAGCAAGAGAAGCAAGGATCCTCGTTCAAGAATAACAAGTTCAGATCCTATAACAGATCTGATAATCAGAACATGCATGCTGTTGATCAGGAAGAGGATGATGAGGATTATCCTCCAATTTCTGAATATTGTTTTTCCGTTGATAACAATGAACTAATCCTTGCGATGCAGAACCTAGGTGATAAAGCCAGATGGCCTAGAAAAAATGACAGACCAGCTGCAACCATAGATAAATCAAAGTGGTGTGCATACCATGAAGATTTTGGGCATCTAACAGAAGAATGCATTGCATTGAGAAAGGAAATTGGATACTTGTTGAGCAAGGGGCATCTAAAAGAATTGTTGGGTAGAAAAAAGTCAAGGACTCAGGATCCTGAAAGGATCCCTGAGAAAGCTTCAGCCCCTCCAGCAGATGCACAAGTGATAAACTTTATTTCTGGAGGATTAGACATTTGTGGCACATCCTTCTCAGCAGCTAAAAGGCATGCAAAGGAAACTAAAATGGATAGTGGAGAAAGACCCGTTCGAACATCAAGTGTCTCCGAAGGAAAAGTCATAACCTTTGATGAGGATGATCGTGTTGATATCCAGGATCCTCATCACGATGGTTTAGTTATTACTCTTTTCATTTCTAACCATTTTGTCCGCATGATCCTTATTGACGGAGGAAGCTCAGTGAACATTATCCAACTTGATGTTCTAAAGAAGATGGGTATCCCTGAATCAGATATGTAACGCTCTGTGTTTTTGATCTTTCTATTTATAGCTTTATGGGTTGTACCTTCTAATTTCAGTCAGTTGTACTCTCATTGTATCCTATTTATTCCCTAAATTGTACTTCGAGACTTGAATCATAATGAAAAATGCATTGTTTTGATCATATACTTGTTTAAATTCTATGTATGATAAAACACTTGAAAGCACGTTAAACTATGTCAAACACGTAAAAACAATTGAAAGATATCCTAATCTCAGTCCTTGAATCAAGCGTTGCCAAGAGATTACCCTAAACCATACAAAAATCGGGAATTCGTATGCTAATTCGGTAAAATACCCAAAATTTGGGTTAAATCAAATAATTATAATATATATTAATATTTAATAAATAAATTAATAGTAAATTAAATAAATAAATAGTTGTTTTAAATAAAAAGGAATTATAAAAGTTTAGTTAATAAGGTTCGTTAAATCTTGTTAAAAGAGGTAATCGGGTTAGTTAAATCATGTTAATAGAGTTAGTTTAAATAGTTGTTTTAAATAACTAGGTTAGAGTGTTTTTTCAAAGAAAAGCACTAACTGAGTTAGAAAACTCAGTTAGTCTCGTCAAGGCCAGTTAAAAAGTAAAAAGGGGGTTCCTCTTTAAGGAACTGGCCCTTACAAGACTCGAACTCGGATCACTCGCTTCACACACACACGTCTCAACCAGATGGGCTACCATCATCGCTGTTCATAACTCGCATTGTTTAATTATTATACGCGACTTCTTCCTTTTCATTTCTTTTGAAAGTTACCGCCAAACAGACACCGACAAACCACCATTGACCTTTCCTTTTTTTCGTGATCGGGATAATTTTGGCAAACATATTCGATCACATCAACCATTTCCTTTTCTTGATTGATTTCCAATCATGCGAATCAATCACAAATCTATTTCCGGATTTACGCAACTCATTCGACTCCTATAAATACCGTTCACCCTCATTCTCTCGAAACTCACACCACCCTCACTGACTCCCTCGAATCGGTTCTTTGACTCATCGTCGGAACTCTCAGTCGTCGCCGGAGAAGACAACCGGAGCACCAACCATCGCCAGAGTTTTACGTCGGAACCCGACTCGAACCGTTTTGGTACATACCTTCTTGTTCATTTCTTTTGCTTAAATCGTCTGTTGTTATTAGATTATTAATAAATTCAGTTATTATTATTATTATTACATAATATCATATTTATAATCAGAATCTATAATAATATTATTATCAGTAATATTAGTATATATAAAATCAGAATTTTTATTATTATTAATATATATATTAATCACAATTTTTATTATTATGATCATTATTATTTTTAAATCAGAAATTTTATTATTATCACTATTATTATTATTATTTTTATTATTATCAGTGTTATTATTAATTATCGTTATCTTTAATATTATTCTATCATTATTTCACATAAATCACCATATTGGTAGTATTCTCAAATAATACTTGGTAATAGTGTATGATTAACTAGCTTAAATTACTATAACCTTTATAATTACCAATAATATTAACGTATACCTCATATTATAAATAGGGTAATCTTCTTGCAATCTCTTGGATAATCTCAAACCTTTCTCATTTACCAAGAAAACGCAACGCAATCTAAGGTGAGTATACTCGATCCCATTTTCGTTTTAAACACTTTTGGGTGCAACATGTATTCTATACAAAAACACGCAACGTTTGAATCTTGTTTTTTTATCACACTCTATCCACATTTAAACATGAACCAATTTGATGCTTGTAAACTCATACGCTATGCAAGTTGAACGTGTTAATCTCAATGCCCTTGAGTCTTGGGGTATTGCGATGTTGAACGATATTTGAACGATTTGAACGATGTTTGAACGATATTTGAACGATGTTGAACGATGTTGAGCGATATTTGAACGATATTTGAACGATGTTGAACGATATTGAACGATGTTGAACGATATTGAATGGCAAAGTAGTAACTTGTATCATCTTATTCATGTTGGATACGAGTACATTTACACTTTTTATTCTACTTTATACTATGTATCAAACTTGTATACTCGCCAGCATTTTTGTTGATGTTATTTTAATGCATGTTGCTGGTTGATAGATGAAGTCATGAAGAAATCAAGTTAGGATGGACTTAGAAACTCATTTGAATAATAAACATTATCATGTTATGATGCTACAATTTGTCCCTATTTGAAACAATGTATTTGGTTTTAGTCATTTATGAAATGAGTTTAATTCATATTGTCACAATAGTGTTATGTTGTTTTGAGCAATTTGTTCGTCTCATCCCGATGTTTCCGCCATCGGTTGGGGTGTGACAAGATATCATACCAAGATCCTCCGTGCTCGTGGGATTTAGTGGCGAAACTAAGAATACCCTGGGGGACATTAAACTCCCAATATACATAGAAGGCCTACATTCTTATCAAAAATTTTGTATTATTGACTGTTTATCTTGTTGTAATGTTATCCTTGGCAGGCCCTGGATACACGATATGAAGGCAGTCCCATCTACCTACCATCAATGTTTGAAGCTCCCTAGTCCTTGGGGAATAGTCAAGATTGATAGTGATCAGCAGGAGGCTAAGAACTGCTACACTTCATCGATGAAACTAGCCTCGAAGTCAAGGGAGCAATAGCAACCAAAGTATCCTCCAAGGGATGTCTTGGAGGCAAGAGAACAGGATGTGGTAGAAATCCTCATGGATCCTGATGATCCTGAATCCAGAATCTATATCGGATCAGGGATCCTTGGCAAAATGAAAGAAGACCTCGTATCCTTCCTCAAAAGAAGGAAAACTACCTTTGCATGGAAGCATGAGGATATGACAGGTATATCTAAAGATATTATAACTCATAAACTTGGCATTGACAGGTCATTCAAGCCAATCCATCAAAAAAGGAGGAAGTTTGCACCGGAAAGAAATGCCATTATCCAGGAAGAGGTAGAGAAAATGCTTCGGGCAGGTATTGTTAGGGCTGGATTTTTATAGGTGATCCTTACACATGATCCTAACCAGTGATCCTTGTTTCTTTGGCAGACAGTGATCCTCAGCAGAACTTCAGGATCAGGATCATGGGACATTATGGTGATCCTCATACTAACGACCACTTCCGCTTAATACAATATTGTTTTGCAGGAACATCTAGCAGGATATACTCTAAAGACCATGATCCAGGGACGCGTCTTCACAAATATGGCAAGAGCTAAATCAGAGATAGACGTTGCACAGGATATGGAAACTAGGCTTGATTTATGGGCAGCAATTTTGGCTAGATTGTCTTTATTTCTAAAGGGGTAATGAGCTGATATTTAGTCATTTTACCTAAAATAAGTCACCCACACATGTATAAATACCCATCTTCCTCATTCGGAAGAACACACACGACATACGACACAACTCTCAAACACTTAGACACTCAGTGATCCTTGTACTCAGCTCATTACTATCCGAAGTTGTAATCATATTTTTGTTATATTGAAGTTGGTGATCGGTAGTTGCCATCACCCGAGGTTTTTTATGCCGGAGATCATTCATTGATCAAGGGCTTTTTCCTCGTATAAATCATTGTGTCTTTGCATCCTTTATCACAGAAGTGATCCTTTATTTTCATAATTAACCAAGCATCATACCCCGTTTACATAAAGTTTGGTTACATTATCCTTGTGTGATTTTTGACCAAAACAGTTTGGCGCCCACCGTGGGGCAATTGGTGCTTCATTCATAAAAAAATCTTTTGTTCGAAATCATCTCAGAGAGTAACATGGCTTCATCATTGAAGAACACGTCCACAGCGATGTCGGCGGTCACTTCATCACAGATCACCTTGCCTCCTCCACCGGCAGGATCTCAGAGAAATACTGAGAAGAGATCAACTCCCACTTCCTCTAAACCTCTATCTTCTTCTGCTATGAATTCTTCTATTCCCAGTACTAGTGATGTATTTGCTTTAATTTTGCAGATGAAGGATCGTATGCAGCGGCAAGATGAAACTAACGAAAGGATCCTCAGGGAAATTGGAGATCTCAAAAGACAAAAGAAGGCGGCAGAGGATCACTCTCCACTGATGCCCAAATCCTTGAGCTTTGATACTCCAATGATCACTTCCCAGCCATCGGGGATCCCGGACGTGCAAATTATAGGGGAGTCAAGAGGATCACATCTCAACTCGGCAGCAATGACTCAGACATCAGGCTCACATTTTCAGCCCGTAGGATCCTATCCTCAGTACATGGGATCCTTCAGGAATTCGGGAGCCTATCCGGAGACACAGCAGTTTCCAGGATCCTACTTTGTTCCAGGATCATCCCAGGTTCAAGGATCCTCCTTCGTTCCAGGATCATCCCAGGTTCAAGGATCCTCCTTCGTTCCAGGATCATCCCAGGTTCAAGGATCCTCCTTCGTTCCAGGATCATCCCAGATACCAGGATCCTTACAGATGCCAGGATCCCTAAAAAGTTTGCAAACAGGGAGTCTAGATGTCCATCAAGGGGACTTCATTCCAATGCAGACCATTGCTTCCACTGGTCCCTCGGTTGTTCCAGAATCCCAGCAATATGGATTCCCTAACTTGAACCCAATGGGAGGTAACACTTTAAATAATTATCCTACTACTAACCTTGGATTCATGCAGGATACAGGTACCAATCATGCTATGGCCAGGGAATTACAGAAACTAAAGGACATGATCTCAAGTGTTCCAGGGGTAGTCAAGCCTATCCCAGAGATTGCGGATGGAAGCCACAAGGTATCCCGTTTTGCACCACCAATTTGTGATGCAGAGGTACCCAAAAGGTTCCATATCCCTACCATGAAGCTGTATGATGGCACAACGGATCCAGAGGAGCATATAGCACAATACAGGGAGAGGATGGAGATCAATCCTATCCCAGAAAAATTGAAGGAAGCATGCCTATGTAAAGGATTTGGATCCACTCTTACTGGATCAGCTCTTAAGTGGCTGCTAAGTCTTCCCCCTTACTCTATTACTTCATTTGCCAATTTAGTTAATTTATTCAATAACCAATTCTCTTGTAGTAGAAAATTTGAAAAATTAACTAGTGATCTGTACAGGATAACTCAAAATCATAACGAATCATTAAGGGATTATATAACTAAATTTAGTAAAGAATCCTTGGACATTCCCAACTTGGATATGGCTACGGCTGTTGAAGCCTTCAAAATGGGACTGCTTAAGGATTCATTATTCTATGATGATCTTGTTATGACACCATGCAGGAATTTAGATGAAGTAAGAACTCGAGCACTCAGGTTTATCCGGTTAGAGGACGACAAGAGGATCCAGGAAAGACAAGTAGGATCCTCAAAACAAGATAAGCAAGGATCCTCCTTCAAAAGCAACAAGTTCAAATCCTACCATAGAAATGAAAACAAGAATGTGCATGCTGTTGACCAAGAAGAGGATGATGAAGAATATCCTCCAATCTCAGACTATTGTTTTTCCGTTGATAATCATGAACTGATCCTTGCAATGCAGAATCTAGGTGAAAAAGCTAGGTGGCCCAGGAAGAATGATAAACCATCCGGGACTAAAGACAAGTCCAAATGGTGTGCATACCATGAGGATTTCGGGCATCTAACTGAAGATTGCATAGCCTTGAGGAAAGAAATTGGATACCTGCTAAGCAAGGGGCATCTAAAAGAATTGTTAGGGAGAAAAAAGCAAAGGACCCAGGATCCTGAAAGGATCCCTGAAAAGGCTCCAGCACCTCCGGCAAACGCACAAGTGATCAACTTTATATCCGGAGGATCAGACATCTGTGGTACATCCTTCTCGGCGGCCAAAAGACATGCAAAAGAATCAAAAATGGATAATGGAGAAAGGCCTATTAGAACATCAAGTGTCTCAGAAGGGAAGATGATAACATTTGATGAGGATGATCGCATTAACATTCAGGATCCTCACCATGATAGTTTAGTTATCACTCTCTTTATCTCTAACCATTTTGTCCGCAGGATCCTTATTGACGGAGGGAGTTCAGTGAACATTATCCAGCTTGATGTCTTGAAGAAGATGGGAATCCCAGAATCAGACATCACACCAAGATCCTCCGTGCTTGTAGGATTCAGTGGGGAAACAAAGAAAACTCTGGGGGACATCAAACTCCCAATCTACGTGGAAGGATTACATAATTATCAGAAATTTTGTGTTATTGACTGTTTATCTTGTTGCAACGTTATCCTTGGCAGGCCTTGGATACATGATATGAAAGCAGTCCCATCTACCTACCATCAATGTGTGAAGCTCCCTAGCCCATGGGGAATAATCAAGATCGATAGTGACCAGCAGGAGGCTAAGGATTGTTATACCTCATCTATGAAGCCAACCTCGAAGCCAAGGGAGCAATAGCAATTACAGTATCCTCCAAGGAATGTCTTGGAGGCAAGGGAACAAGATGTAGATGAAATCCTCTTGGATCCTAGTGATCCTGAATCAAAAATCTATATCGGATCAGGGATCCTTGGCGAGATGAAAGAAGACATGATATCCTTCCTCAAGAGAAGAAAATCTACCTTTGCTTGGAAACATGAAGATATGACAGGTATATCTAAGGATATTATTACTCACAAACTTGGCATTGACAGGTCTATCAAGCCAATCCATCAAAAAAGGAGGAAGTTTGCACCAGAAAGGAATGCCATTATCCAAGAAGAAGTAGAGAGACTACTTCGAGCAGGTATGATCAGAGAGGTAAAGTATCCAAAATGGTTAGCCAATGTGGTTGTTGTCCAAAAGAAAAACGGAAAGTGGAGGGTATGTGTCGATTTCACTGATTTGAATAAGGCATGTCCCAAGGATCCTTTCCCATTACCCCACATTGACTCTATGGTGGATGCAACAGCGGGGCATGAACTGTTAACTTTTATGGATGCATCATCTGGATTCCAACAAATCCAGATGGAACCATCTGACCAAGAGGATACAGCCTTTATGACCCCAACCGGTTTATATTGTTATATTGCCATGCCTTTTGGACTAAGAAATGCAGGTGCAACATATCAAAGGCTGGTAAATATGATGTTCAAAGATCAAATTGGAAAAACTATGGAGGTGTACATAGATGATATGGTGGTCAAGTCAAAGAAAGCTGAGGATCACCTAAGGGACTTAGAAGAAGCATTCGATATCCTTGATAATTACAACATGAAACTTAATCCTTCAAAATGCCATTTTGGTGTTAAGGCAGGAAAATTCTTAGGATACATGGTAACCCAGAGGGGCATTGAAGCAAGCCCGGAACAAATCAAAGCATTAATAAATATCAAATCTCCTGCCAACGCCAAGGATGTCCAAAGACTAACAGGCAGGATAGCAGCATTAAACAGGTTCATATAGAAATCCTCAGAAAAATGTAAAGAATTCTACGATATCCTAAGGAAGAATAAGAAGTTCGAATGGACTGAGAAACATGAGAACGCTCTACAAGCCCTCAAAGAATATATGTCCTCAGCACCAGCACTAGCAAAACCGGAAAAAGGAGATGTGTTATCCTTGTACCTGGCGGTATCCTCAACCGCTGTAAGTGCAGTCCTTGTCAAGGATCATGAAGGTACACAATATCCTATCTACTATGTAAGTAAAAGCTTACTTGATGCCGAATCCAGGTACTCACACCTCGAAAAACTTATCCTTGCATTAATCATGGCATCCACTAAGTTAAGACATTATTTTGAAACCCATACTATTATTATTAAAACTAATTTTCCAATTAAGAATGTCCTCAGGAAACCAGATATGTCAGGGAGAATGGCTAAGTGGGCAGTAAAGCTTAGTGCCCATGATATAAGATACGAACCAAGAACAGCTATTAAATCTCAGGCACTAGCTGACTTTGTGGCTGATTTCAGTAGTGATCTACAAAAAGAAGCAGAATTGGAGGTTCAGCAGTTGGATGAGACCAAGGATCCTTGGATACTACACACTGACGGATCCTCAAATATCAAAGGCACAGGGCTAGGGATCCTACTAAAATCGCCACAGGGGGACATAATACCCCACTCCATAGCCTGTGAGTTCCAAGCAACTAACAATGAGGCTGAGTATGAAGCCTTAATTGCTGGCTTACAAATTGCTAAGGATATGGGGGTAAAGTATCTCAAAGCATATGTAGACTCATTATTGATCACTAATCACTTTAACGGATCCTATGCTGTTAAAGGCGAAAAACTAACCAAATATTTAGAGATAGTCAAAAAATTGGCACTCTCTTTTGTTTCTTTTAGCTTAACACAGGTACCAAGGGAGGATAACACGGAAGCTGATGCATTGGCCAACCTAGGATCATCCTTGAAGATTCCAGAAGATATAAGTATCCCTATCATCCATATCCTGGCTCCTGCTATTGAAAATCAGGTGGCCATGGAAATAGAAGAGGATACTGCAATGATCCCTAGTGAAGAAGCCCAATCTTATTCAGGATCATGGATCTCACCAATCATGAGATACTTGCAACATGGGGAGATTCCAACGGGAGAAAATCCTAGAGCTTTCAGGATTAAGGTATCTCAATTTGCAATCTTAAATAATGTGCTATATAAACGATCCCTTGCAGGACCATATTTAAGATGTATTGAAGATCCTAAAATTGAAGAAGTGTTGAGAGACTTCCACGAAGGAGATTGTGGAAACCACACTGGGGGCAGGGCATTATTCTCAAGGATCCTTAGAACAGGATACTACTGGCCAACCATGAAAAGGGATGCTATAGAGTATGCTAAGAAATGTGATCCTTGCCAAAGACATAGCAATATCCTTCACCAACCAGCTGAATTACTACACCCCATACCATCCTCTTGGCCATTCATGAGATGGGGAATGGATATAGTTGGCAAGCTCCCTAAAGCACCTGGTGGAAAAGTATTTATGCTTGCCATGACTGACTATTTTTCCAAGTGGATAGAAGCTGAAGCCTTCGCTCAAGTCAGAGAAAAGGAAGTCATATCCTTCATTAAAAGAAACATTATAACTAGATTTGGCATTCCCTCTGAAATTGTATGTGATAATGGCTCCCAATTCATTGGAAGCAGAACCACTAACTTTTGTGACAGTTGGGGAATCAAGATGATCACATCAACACCAGTTCACCCACAAGCCAATGGTCAAGCAGAATCATCCAACAAGATCATCATCAACAATCTGAAGAAGAAGCTAGGATCCAAGAAAGGGAAATGGGCAGAAGAGTTACCTTATGTCCTATGGGCTGATAGGACAACTCCCAAGAATGCCACCGGTCAAACACCCTTCTCTTTAGTATTTGGGGCAGAAGCAGTGATCCCAACAGAGATGGTGATCCCAACTGCTAGAACAAGTGCTCGTGATCCTGAAGAAAATGCTACAATCCTAGCTCAGGATTTGGATACTATTGAGGAAAACAGGGATCTAGCTAGGATAAGGATGGCAAGCTACCAACAAAGGATGGCTGGTGCCTACAACAAGAATGTCAGGATAAGGAAGTTCCAAGTTGGAGATATGGTGTTGAGAAAAGCATTTCAAAATACTATCAATCCTGCTGACGGGAAGCTAGCACCAAAATGGGAAGGTCCCTACTTGATTGAAGCTGAAGCAGGAAAGGGGGCATACAGGTTGCTAACCATGGAAGGAAACTTGTTACCAAGAGCCTGGAATGCTGTTCACTTAAAGAAATATTTCATGTGAACATGATCCTTCCTGCATGTGAAGTATCCTTGAAGGATCCTGGAGATATCGGTGATCCTTATTCTGGTAATATGCCTATCCTAAAACTATTGCATTTTCTTACTTTTTGCCTAAGGATAAGGATCATGTATCCTTCATCCTCTACTCACAAACCATTTGAGTTATGATAGTTCAGGTATCTTCAGCAAATCGTCAGAGATCTCCAAAAGCACCACAGATCCTTGGGTACAACCCCAGTTATCCTTGGGATTATCCCCAGTTTCCGCCAGCAGCGCACGATGATCCTGGTATAGTTCACGTCTTTGGGACCAGTACCCACTTTCGGGGCTGACAACCTCATCGTACTGGCTATATTTAGGATCCTACGTATAATGGTGGACGCACCATACATCCGTTCCTAAGGTTTCTAACGTTTTCACGTTAGCTAAGGTTTTGACATTTTCATGTCACTAAGTTTGGATAGTTGCCAGAAAGGGCCATACTCCAGTTTACATACGATCCTTTGGGCTTGTCCCCAGTTATCCTTTGGGCTTGTCCCCAGTTATCCTATGGGCTTGTCCCCAGTGATCCTCTGGGATCATTCTCAGTCATACTTTGGGCATGTCCCCAGTTACTAATTTATCTTTCACATTGGCTTAGTCCCAAGTTATATCTCACTTTTCAGGTTTTGGAAGTCTAAACATATAAGGGTCCTTAATCCTTATTAACTATCAAAGTCTTATCTATGATTGTCTTGATTGAAGGTTAGGATCCTAACGTGGATCCTCAGGTATGATCCTTGACTATTTTTGATTGTACTCTTTATCCTAACCAACCCTTATACTTTGACAACCTAACCCATGATCCTTGAACTAAAACACTTTGAGAACTTTCAATATAAGGATATTTGATCCAGGATCATATCCTAAGTTTATTAAACACTTTGTCAACTCTTGTTATTTTAACAAATATAGCAATTGAGAAATAAGAGGATTATTGAAGGATAACAACACAAGATAAGCCAGAAAAGTTAAGTTATATTATTAAACAAAAGGATCATTAACCCTTTCAAAAAGTTGTCAAAATTGCCAACCCACATTTCTACCAGCAAAACGTGGCCCGTCCACATGGGTTGGCAAAGGGTGTCCATTGTCTATGCGGTCTTAGCATTTTGCAGGAAATAAAGGCGGCAGGATCACAAAGGCTTCATCCCCCAAACAGAGGATCCCTCCACCTTTTGTAATCCTACCTATTGTTCAAAGGATCCAGGATCCTTAACCCTAAGAAACTATTGTTCAGAGATTACAGACCATAATTGTTTCAAACATCAACAACCACAAAAAAAACACTACCAATCCTAAAAAAATTGGGCTCCGGCCTAGTCTCGAAATATCCATCATCGCCCAATCATGCAGCCTACACCTTCGCTGCTTCATCACCACCAGCATCTCCACCTTGATCCTTCTCAGCATCACCACCTTCCAGCATGGGGATCTCCTCAGCCTCATCCTCGTCCTCCAGGTCTGCCAGCCTTGCCTTCCAACCTTCAACATCCCACGAGCTTTTGTCAAAGGTAGGATCCTGAGCCTCCTCGGCCATCTGAAGTTGTATCTTATACATAGCAATTGCCGCGGAGACCTTAGCATCTTGGGTGATCTCCTACTTCTCGTTATCCATATCAATCAACCTCTGAGCAGCCTCAGCCTTCATGACCCGGAGTTCTTTCTCAAGATCTCCTATCTTGAGATCCTTAAGCACGCCCATTTGTTGAAGGTCAGCAATCTGGCTCTCTTGGTCCTCAACATGGCCAAGATAGGTCTCAATCTCGGCAAGTTTCTGCAACAGGAGAAGAAAAAGATAAGCATAAGATCATATGATCCTCAAAAAAAAGCAGGATATGCTAGGCGGATAACCTACAGGGGCAGTGATCCTTACCTCATTCACATAGTCAAGGAATTGCTGACGGAGGAGGGGAAATCCTTGTAGATCTTCAGTAGTCTTCCTCTTCTTCCCCTTGCCCCGGATAGATGCTTTGGGAGCTGATGCTGAAGGACTAGCAGCAGGAGCCTTCTTCTTCTTTGAAGATGTGACATTGGCAAGATCACTTATCCCAAATTTGGAAGCTGATTTGACAGACCTAGCAGACTTTCCGGCACCTACACAATCAAAAAAATCAAGATAAGTTGCCTTATTAATCAAACAATCTTACATATAATTTATTTTCTATAAGGATACTTACTTGACATAGTGGCAGATGCAGAGGATACTTCTTGTGAGTCTTGGACGGTGACTTGGAAACTTCTGACCTCAGGATCAAGCTTTTTAAAAGCTAGAACTCTCTCTTTTGCAGCAGGGCTTAATTTCAGATGAGCAACGGAAATAGCTGCATAAAAGACAAAGGAAAAAAGACATTAGTGATCCTCATCATATGAGATAGGACTGACAGTGATCCTTCGAGGATCCTCTACCCTACCATGAGTGGCCCATTCCTTGGGCAGATCCTTCCCATCCGGGATGGAATCCCTCTTAACAAAGAAAAACCGACGTTTCCAGTTTGTATCATTCTTGGTAACTTTGAAGATAGGGTGATCCTCCCCAGCTTTCCGTTTCAGCAGATACCGATGTGATCCAAACGTAGTAAGATCATAGAGCTCAGCTAGCTCCGCCATCCCCAGGTCAATTCCTTCCTGCTCAATGATCCTCTCGAAGGTATACAGAACCCTCCAGATCATCGGCATAGCTTGGATGTAAGAGATGCCGGTTAGAGAAAAGAAGGATTGGGTGAAGGATGGAAAAGGATATAAATACCCTATGGTGAAGGGAGTAGCAGGAAAAGCCACCCAGGTATTCGAAACAGAGTCGCTCAAAGCACTAGGATCAAAGGACTTGAAAACAACATTCGCCGGAAAGCAATGACGAATTTTATCTATGTCGGCATCAGTAAAGCAGCACCTCTCCGTAGGAGAATCCTTAATAATCCCCTGGCTTTTTAAGGGACTATCCTTCTTGGAATCCTTGTGCGGAGAATTCCGAAGCAGCATGTTTGGAACAGAAACAGGGTAGAAGCAGAAAACAGAGCAAAGAAAAATAGAGAGAAGAAGAAAGAGAAGAGTAGAATACCTGATCAATCTTCGAATGCAGAATATAAAGGGAAGTATCTTGAATTTAAATACAAACTGATCCTCACCCTATCTCCTATTTATAATCATGATCTGCAGGATTGTCACATCTCTGACGTAATGATCACAACGGCTAGTCCGAACATAACGGCTAGTTTCTTGGAGTCGCCCGTTAGAGATAAGATCGAAACAAAATATAACTCGTTTATTTACAATTAACTCCTTATATTTTGGGGGCAATTGTTAGGGCTGGATTTTTATAGGTGATCCTTACACATGATCCTAACCAGTGATCATTGTTTCTTTGGCAGACAGTGATCCTCAGTAGAACTTCAGGATCAGGATCATGGGACATTATGGTGATCCTCATACTAACGACCACTTCCGCTTAATACAATATTGTTTTGCAGGAACATCTAGCAGGATATACTCTAAAGACCATGATCCAGGGACGCGTCTTCACAAATATGGCAAGAGCTAAATCAGAGATAGACGTTGCACAGGATATGGAAACTAGGCTTGATTTATGGGCAGCAATTTTGGCTAGATTGTCTTTATTTCTAAAGGGGTAATGAGCTGATATTTAGTCATTTTACCTAAAATAAGTCACCCACACATGTATAAATACCCATCTTCCTCATTCGGAAGAACACACACGACATACGACACAACTCTCAAACACTTAGACACTCAGTGATCCTTGTACTCAGCTCATTACTATCCGAAGTTGTAATCATATTTTTGTTATATTGAAGTTGGTGATCGGTAGTTGCCATCACCCGAGGTTTTTTATGCCGGAGATCATTCATTGATCAAGGGCTTTTTCCTCGTATAAATCATTGTGTCTTTGCATCCTTTATCACAGAAGTGATCCTTTATTTTCATAATTAACCAAGCATCATACCCCGTTTACATAAAGTTTGGTTACATTATCCTTGTGTGATTTTTGACCAAAACAGGTATGATTAGAGAGGTCAAGTATCCAAGATGGTTGGCCAATGTGGTTGTTGTGCAAAAGAAAAATGGAAAGTGGAGGGTATGTGTCGATTTCACAGATTTAAATAAGGCATGTCCCAAGGATCCTTTCCCATTACCCCACATTGACTCCATGGTGGATGCAACGGCGGGTCATGAACTGTTGACTTTTATGGATGCTTCATCTGGATTTCAACAAATTCAGATGGAACCATCTGATCAAGAGGATACGGCTTTTATGAATCCAACCGGTATATATTGTTATATTGCTATGCCGTTTGGACTAAGGAATGCAGGTGCAACATATCAAAGGCTGGTGAATATGATGTTCAAGGATCAGATTGGACAAACTATGGAGGTTTACATAGATGATATGGTAATAAAATCCGTAAAAGCTGAGGATCACCTAAGGGACTTGGAGGAAGCATTTGATATCCTTGACTGATATAACTTGAAACTTAATCCTTCAAAGTGTCACTTTGGTGTTAAAGCAGGTAAATTCTTAGGATACATGGTGACCAAGAGAGGCATTGAAGCTAGCCCGGAACAAATCAAAGCCTTAGTGAATATCAAATCTCCTGCCAATGCTAAGGATGTCCAAAGGCTAACAGGCAGGATAGCAGCCTTGAACAGATTTATATCCAAATCCTCAGAGAAATGCAAAGAATTCTATGATATCCTAAGAAAGAACAGGAAATTTGAGTGGACTGAGAAGCATGAAAATGCCTTACGAGCTCTAAAAGATTACCTATCCTCAGCCCCGGCCTTGATGAAACCAGAGAAAGGAGATGTGCTATCCTTGTATCTTGCAGTATCCTCAAAAGCAGTAAGTGCGGTCCTTGTTAAGGATCATGAAGGTACACAACATCCTGTCTATTATGTAAGTAAGAGTTTACTTGATGCCGAATCCAGGTATTCACACCTTGAAAAGCTTATTCTTGCATTAATTATGGCATCTACTAAGTTGAGACATTATTTTGAAACTCATGTTATTGTTGTTAAAACTAATTTTCCAATTAAGAATGTCCTTAGGAAACCAGAGATGTCAGGAAGGATGGCTAAGTGGGCAGTGAAGCTTAGTGCCTATGATATAAGATATGAGCCTAGAACAACCATCAAATCCCAAGCATTGGCCGACTTTGTGGCTGATTTCAGTAGTGATTTACAAAAAGAAGCTGAGTTGGAAGTCCAGCAGCTAGAGGTGACCAAGGATCCTTGGATACTCTATACTGATGGATCCTCAAACGTTAAAGGCACAGGGCTTGGTATACTACTAAAATCGCCACAGGGGGACATAATACCCCACTCTATAGCTTGTGAGTTCCAAACCACTAATAATGAGGCTGAGTATGAAGCCTTAGTTGCTGGTTTGCAAATTGCTAAGCATATGGGGATCAGGTATCTTGAGGTACATATAGATTCATTGTTAATTACAAATCACTTTAATGGATCCTATACTGTTAAAGGTGAAAAGCTAACCAAATACTTAGAGATAGCCAAAGAATTGGCACTCTCTTTTGTTTCCTTTAGTTTGACACAGGTACCAAGGGAAGAAAATACAGAAGCTGATGCATTGGCTAACTTAGGATCATCCTTGAAGATCCCGGAGGATATAAGTATCCCTATTATCCATGTCCTGGCTCCTGCCATCGAGGATCATGTGGCCATGGAAATAGGGGAGGATTCCGCAATTATCCCTAGTGGGGATACTCAATCCCATTCAGGATCATGGATCTCACCAATCATGAGATACTTACAACACGGAGAGATTCCTACAGGAGAAAATCCTAGGGCTTTCAAAATTAAGGTATCTCAATTCACAATCTTAAATAATATGTTGTATAAGAGATCTCTTGCAGGACCATATTTAAGATGCATTGAGGATCCTGAAGTCCAAGAAGTTCTAAAAGACTTCCATGAAGGAGATTGTGGAAACCACACTGGGGGCAGGGCATTGTTCTCAAGGATCCTAAGGACAGGAGACTACTGGCCAACTATGAAAAGGGATGCTATGGAATATGCTAAGAAGTGTGATCCTTGTCAGAGACACAGCAAAATCCTTCATCAGCCGGCTGAATTTCTACATCCTATATCCTCCTCTTGGCCATTTATGCGATGGGGCATGGATATAGTTGGTAAGCTCCCTAAGGCACCTGGTGGAAAAGTGTTCATGCTAGCCATGACTGATTACTTCTCCAAGTGGATAGAAGCTGAAGCTTTTGCCCAAGTCAGAGAAAAGGAAGTTATATCCTTCATTAAAATAAATATTATAACTAGATTTGGTATTCCTTCTGAAATTATATGTGATAATGGTTCCCAATTTATTGGGGGCATGTTTTGGTCAAAAATCACTTAAAGATAATGCAACCAAACTTTATGTAAACGGGGAATGATGCTTGGTATGATGAACAAAGTGAAGGATCACTCAAATGTAAAATGCACAAGTGACACAAGGATTTATACGAGGAAAAAGCCCTTGATCAATGATCTCCGGCATAAAAAACCTCGGGTGATGGAAACTACCGATCACCAAACTTCAATATAACAAATAATGGTTACAACTTCGGATGGTAACGAGCTAGGTACAAGGATCACTATAGTATCGTATGCTAAGGTGTGTGAGAAATGTGTCGTGTCTTCCGAATGTTGAAGAGTGCTACTTATACAAGTGTGTGTGGTCGTATTTTAGGTAAATAACCTAACTATTAGCTCGTTACCCCTTCAAGAATAGAAGTAAATTTAGCCTAAATTATCGCCCTTAAATTGTGCTGAGTTTCCATATTGTCCACAACGTCCTTCTTTGATTATGCATATGCCAAAGTAGCGTGACAGGTTCCTTGTTTACGTTATTAAGAGCGGATCCTACTCGAAATTCCTGCAAGACAACATTAAATCCAAAGAGAACAATCGTTAGTATGAGGATCCCTATGATGGTCCGTGATCCTGATCCTGAAACTCTTCTGAGGATCACTATCTGCCAAAGAAATAAGGATCACTGGTTAGGATCACATGTAAGGATCATAAGTCATAAAAATCCAGCCCTAACAATTGCCCCCAAAATATAAGGAGTATTTATGTAATATAAACGAGTTATATTTTGCTGAATCTTATCTCTAACTAACTCAACGGATATATAGCCGTTAAGAATGAACTATCCGTTGCGATCTGACGTCATGGAGATGACAGCCCGGCACAAATCATCATTTTAAATAGAAATAGGGATAGGATCGTTTGCATTTAAATTCAAAGCGACTCTCTTTATAACCGTATTCGGAAGATCAACCAGGTATTCTCCTTCTCATCTTCTTCTCTTTTGCTCTGTTTTTCTTCTTCTTTCCATTCTTCTGTAAAGATGTTGCTCCGGAACTCCCCGCATAAGGATCCTAAGAAGAACAGCCCCTTGAAGGGTCAAGGGATCATCAAAGATTCTCCCACCGAGAGGTGCTGTTTTACCGATCCTCAGATCGACAGAATCCGTCAATGCTTTCCGGCGAACACTATCTTCAAGTCTTTTACCCCCACTGCTTTGAGTGATTTTATTTCTGATACTTGGGTAGCTTTCCCGGTTACTCCGTTCTTGATAGGATATTCGTATCCTTTCCCACAGTTCACTCAATCCTTTTTCTCTCTCACCGGCATCTGCTATATCCAGGCCATGCCCATGATCTAGAGGGTGTTATATACCCTTGAGAGGATCATTGAACAAGAGGGGATTGACCTTGGTATGGCGGAGCTGGCTGAGATGTATGATCTTACCACTTTCGGATCCCATCGTTATTTGTTTAAGCGAAAAGCTGGAGAGGATCACCCTGTCTTCAAAGTTACCAAGAACGACACGAACTGGAAGCGTCGGTTCTTTTTTGTTAGGAGAGATACCAACCCTGATGGGAAGGATCTGCCCAAAGAGTGGGCTACTCATGGTAGGATAGAGGATCCTGGAAGGATCACCATAAAATTTGTTCCTTAGGATGAGGATCACTGATATTTTCTTGTTTGTTGTGCAGCTATATCCGTTGCTCATCTTAAGTTGACTCCTGCTGCAAAGGAGAGATTCTTGGCTTTTAAGAAACTTGATCCGGAGATAAGGACTTTCCAGGTTGCCACCCAGGATTCTCAAGAAGTATCCTCTGCCTCTGCCACAATGTCAAGTAAGTATTCATATTTATAAAGTAATTCTGTGCAGGATTTCAAATTTAATTAGAATACTTATCTTATTTTGGTTGTGTAGGTGCTGGAAAATCTTCTAAGTCTGCCTCAAAGTTTGGCATCGATGATCTGACCAACGTGAAATCCTCAAGGAAGAAGAATCCTGCTAGCCCATGCGCTTCAGCCCCTAAAGCACCTATTAGGGGTAAAGGAAAGAAGAGAAAGGCCTCTGAGGATTTACAAGGTCTGCCCCTGCTTCGCCAACAATTTCTGGACTACTTCAACGAGGTAAGGATCACTGCCCCTGTTTGTTATCCTGACAGTTTTGAGGATCACTTGTTTCTGACGTTATGCCTTGTTTTCCTTGCAGAAATTTGCTGAAATAGAGACTTATGTTGGCCACGTCGAGGATCAAGATCGCCAAATTGCTGACCTCCAACAGATGGGTGTGCTGAAGGATCTCAAGATTGCTGATCTTGAGAAGGAGCTCCAGGCTACCAAGGATGAAGCTGCCAAAATGCTGATCAACTTTGATTATGAGAAGCATGATATCACCCAGGACGCCAAGGTCTCTGCTGCGATAGCCATGTATAAGATCCAGCTGCAGATGGCTGCGGAAGCTCAGGATCCTGCCTTCGACAAAAGCACATGGGACGTGGAGGGCTGGAAGGCGAGGCTGGCAGAGTTGGAGGAGGCTGAGGAGATCCCGATGCTTGAAGGTGGTGATGCTGGCAAGGATCAGGGTGGAGAGGCAAGTGGAGCTGGTGGTGATGGTGCAGCGAAGGCTTGAGCTGCAGGATTGGGCAATGATGGAAACTTCGAGACTTAGCTGGAGCCCAATTTTTTTTGTGGTTGTTGATGTTTTTTAGAAACAATTATGGTCTGTAACTTTGAACAATAGTTTTAGGATTGAGGATCTAGGATCCTGTGAACAATAGGTAGGATTACATATGGTGGAGGGATCCTCTGTTTGGGGGATGAAGCCATTGTGATCCTGCCGCCTTTTATTTACCTGCATGCTATGACCGCACAAACAATGGACACCCTTTGCCAACCCATGTGGACGGGCCACGTTTTGCTGGTAGAAACGTGGGTTGGCAATTTTGACAACTTTGAAGGGTTTTATACCTTTGTTAATAAAATAACTCTAATCTTTTTGGCTTATCTCGTATTGTTATCCTTTTAATTTCCAATTGTTTTGATACATGTTTGTTTGAGTAAGAAAAGTTAAGCAAACTATGTTTAAGAAATTTAGGATATGATCCTGGATCAAATATCCTATAATCGAAAATTTTCAAAGTAGTTTATTTTAAGGATCATAGGTTCAGTTGTCAAGGTCTAAGGGTTATTCAAATGAATAATGAATGAAATTAAAAATAGTTAAGGGTCATACCTGAGGATCCAAGTTAGGATCCTAACCTTTAATCAGGATAACCATAAGTAAAACTTTAATGGATAATAAGGATTAAGGATCCTTAATTGTTTAACTTCGAAAACCTGAAAAAATGGAATATAACTTGGGACTAAGCCAATATAAAAGATAAGTTAGTAACTGGGGCCAAGCCCAAAGGATAACTGGGGACAAGCCCGAAGGATAACTGGGGACAAGCCCGAAGGATAACTGGGGACAAGCCCGAAGGATAACTGGGGACAAGCCCAAGGATCGTATGTCAACTGGAGTATGGCCCTTACTGGCGACTATCCAAACTTAGTGACATGAAAATGCCAAAACCTTAGCTAACGTGAAAACGTTAGAAACCTTAGGAACGGATGTATGGTACGTCTACCATTATACGTAGGATCCTAGGCATAGCCAGTACGATGGGGTTATCAGCCCCTGGAGTGGGTACTGGTCCCAAAGACATGAACTATACCAGGATCATCGTGCGCTACAGGCGAAAACTGGGGACAAGCCCAAGGATAACTGGGGTTGAACCCAAGGATCTGAGATGCTTTTGAAGACTATCAATAATATGCTGAGGATACCTGGACTATCAGAACTCAAATTCTCGTGAGAGGAGGATGAAGGATACATGATCCTTATCCTTAGGTAAAAATAAGAAAATGGAATAGTTTAGGATTAGGATATTACCAGAGTAAGGATCATTGACATCATTGGGATCCTTCGAGGATGCTTTCAATGTAAGGATCATATGTGCCAGGAGGATCCTGTTTACATGAAATATTTCTTTAAGTGAACAGCATTCCAGTCTCTTGGTAACAAATTTCCTTCCATGGTTAGCAATCTATATGCCCCCTTTCCTGCTTCAGATTCAATCAAGTAAGGGCCTTCCCACTTTGGTGACAATTTCCCATCAGCAGGATTGATGGTGTTTTGGAATGCTTTTCTCAACACCATATCCCCAACTTGGAATTTCCTTATCCTGACATTTTTGTTGTAAGCACCAGCCATTCTTTGTTGGTAGCTCGCCATCCTTATCCTAGCTAGATCCCTGATTTCCTCAATAGTATCCAAGTCTTGAGCTAGGTTTGCAGCATTCTCCTCAGGATCACGAGTGCTTGTTCTAGCAGTTGGAACCACCATTTCTGTTGGGATCACTGCTTCTGCCCCAAACACTAAAGAGAAGGGTGTCTGACCAGTAGCATTCTTGGGAGTTGTCCTACCAGCCCAAAGTACGTAAGGCAATTCCTCAGCCCATTTCCTTTTCTTGGATCCAAGTTTCTTCTTTAGATTGTTGATGATGATCTTGTTGGATGATTCTGCTTGACCATTAGCTTGTGGGTGGACTGGTGTTGATGTTATCATCTTAATCCCCCAGCTGTCACAAAAGTTAGTAGTCCTGCTCCCAATAAATTGGGAACCATTATCACATACAATTTCAGAAGGAATGCCAAATCTAGTTATGATGTTTCTTTTAATAAAGGATATAACTTCCTTTTCTTTGACTTGGGCAAAAGCTTCAGCCTCTATCCATTTGGAGAAGTAGTCAGTCATAGCAAGCATGAATACTTTTCCACCAGGTGCTTTAGGGAGCTTGCCAACTATATCCATTCCCCATCTCATGAATGGCCAAGAGGATGGTATAGGATGTAGAAATTCTTCCGGCTGGTGAAGGATATTGCTGTGTCTTTGACAAGGATCACACTTCTTAGCATACTCTACAGCATCCTTTTTCATAGTTGGCCAGTAGTATCCTGTCCTTAAGATCCTTGAGAATAATGCCCTGCCCCCAGTGTGGTTGCCACAGTCTCCTTCATGGAAGTCTTTTAAAACTTCTTGAACTTCAGGATCCTCGATACATCTTAAATATGGTCCTGCAAGAGATCGCTTATATAGCACATTATTTAAGATTGTGAATTGAGATACCTTAATCCTGAAAGCCCTAGGATTTTCTCCCATAGGAATCTCTCCGTGTTGTAAGTATCTCATGATTGGTGAGATCCATGATCCTGAACAAGACTGAGTATCCTCACTAGGGATTGTCGCAGAATCCTCTTCTATTTCCATGGCCACCTGATTTTCAATAGCAGGAGCCAGGATATGGATGATGGGGATACTTATATCCTCTGGGATCTTCAAAGATGATCCTAAGTTGGCCAATGCATCAGCTTCTGTATTTTCCTCCCTTGGTACCTGTGTTAAACTGAAAGAAACAAAGGAGAGTGCCAATTCTTTGACTATCTCTAAATATTTGGTTAGTTTTTCACCTTTAACAGCATAGGATCCATTAAAGTGATTAGTGATTAATAATGAGTCCACGTATACCTCAAGATACCTGATCCCCATATGTTTAGCAATTTGCAAACCGGCGATTAAGGCTTCATATTCAGCCTCATTGTTAGTTGCTTGGAACTCATAAGCTATGGAGTGGGGTATTATGTCCCCCTGTGGCGATTTTAGTAGTATGCCGAGCCCTGTGCCTTTGACATTTGAGGATCCATCAGTATGTAGTATCCAAGGATCCTTGGTCTCATCCAGCTGCTGGACCTCCAATTCGGCTTCTTTTTGTAGATCACTACTGAAATCAGCCACAAAGTCTGCTAATGCTTGAGATTTGATGGCTGTTCTAGGCTCATATCTTATATCATGGGCACTGAGCTTTACTGCCCATTTAGCCATCCTTCCGGACATCTCTGGTTTCCTGAGGACATTCTTAATTGGAAAATTAGTTCTAACAACAATAACATGGGTTTCAAAATAATGTCTTAGTTTAGTAGATGCCATAATTAATGCAAGAATAAGTTTTTCAAGGTGTGAATACCTGGATTCAGCATCAAGTAAACTCTTACTTACATAATAGACAGGATATTGTGTACCTTCATGATCCTTAACAAGGACTGCACTTACTGCTTTTGAGGATACCGCCAGATATAAGGATAACACGTCTCCTTTTTCTGGTTTCATCAATGCTGGAGCTGAGGACATGTATGCTTTGAGGGCTTGTAAAGCATTCTCATGCTTTTCAGTCCACTCAAATTTCTTGTTCTTCCTTAGGATATCATAGAATTCCTTACACCTTTCTGAGGATTTGGATATGAATCTGTTTAGAGCTGCTATCCTGCCTGTTAGCCTTTGCACATCCTTAGCGTTTGGCGGGGGATTTGATATTCACCAATGCTTTGATTTGTTCCGGGCTTGCTTCAATGCCCCTCTGAGTTACCATATATCCTAAGAATTTACCTGCTTTAACACCAAAGTGACATTTTGAAGGATTAAGCTTCATGTTATAATTATCAAGGATATCAAATGCTTCCTCCAAGTCCCTTAGGTGATCCTCAGCTTTTTTGGATTTCACCACCATATCGTCTATGTACACTTCCATAGTCTGTCCAATCTGATCTTTGAACATCATGTTTACCAGTCTTTGATATGTTGCACCTGCATTCCTTAATCCAAACGGCATAGCAATATAACAATATAAACCGGTTGGGGTCATAAAAGCCGTATCCTCTTGGTCAGATGGTTCCATCTGAATTTGTTGGAATCCAGATGATGCATCCATAAAGGTTAACAGTTCATGACCCGTCGTTGCATCCACCATGGAGTCAATGTGGGGTAATGGGAAAGGATCCTTGGGACACGCCTTATTCAAATCAGTGAAATCGACACATACCCTCCACTTTCCGTTTTTCTTTTGAACAACGACCACATTGGCTAGCCATTTTGGATACTTTACCTCTCTAATCATACCTGCTCGAAGTAATTTTTCTACTTCTTCCTGGATAATGGCATTTCTTTCCGGTGCAAACTTCCTCCTTTTTTGATGGATTGGTTTGATTGACCTGTCAATGCCAAGTTTATGAGTGATAATATCCTTAGATATACCTGTCATATCCTCGTGTTTCCATGCAAAGATAAACTTTCTTCTTTTGAGGAAGGATACTATGTCTTCTTTCATCTTGCCAAGGATCCCTGATCCGATGTAGATTTTGGACTCAGGATCATCAGGATCCAAGAGGATTTCGTCCACATCCTGCTCTCTTGCCTCCAAGACATCCCTTGGAGGATACTGTAATTGCTATTGCTCCCTTGGCTTCGAGGCTGGTTTCATTGACGAGGTGTAACAATCCTTAGCCTCCTGCTGATCACTGTCGATCTTGATTATTCCCCATGGGCTAGGGAGCTTCACACATTGATGGTAGGTGGATGGGACTGCCTTCATATCATGTATCCAGGGCCTGCCAAGGATAACATTACAACAAGACAAACAGTCAATAACACAAAATTTTTGATAATTATGTAATCCTTCCACATAATTTGGGAGTTTGATGTCCCCCAGGGTTTTATTAGTTTCGCCACTAAATCCTACAAGCACGGAGGATCTTGGTGTGATATCTGATTCAGGGATACCCATTTTCTTCAGAACATCGAGCTGGATAATGTTTACTGAGCTTCCTCCGTCAATAAGGATCCTGCGGACAAAATGGTTAGAAATAAAGAGAGTAATAACTAAACTATCATGATGAGGATCCTGGATGTTGATTCTATCATCCTCATCAAAGGTTATGATTTTTCCTTCCGAGACACTTGATGTTCGAATAGGTCTTTCTCCGTTATCCATTTTAGCTTCCTTTGCATGCCTTTTAGCTGCTGAGAAGGATGTACCACAGATGTCTGATCCTCCAGAAATAAAGTTTATCACTTGTGCATTTGCCGGAGGGGCTGGAGCTTTTTCAGGGATCCTTTCAGGATCTTGAGTCCTTTGCTTTTTTCTTCCCAACAACTCTTTCAAATGCCCCTTGCTCAGCAGATATCCAATTTCCTTTCGTAACGCGATGCATTCCTCAGTTAAATGCCCGAAATCCTCGTGGTATGCACACCACTTTGATTTGTCTTTGGTTGCGGCTGGTTTGTCGTTTTTTCTGGGCCATCTGGCTTTTTCTGCTAGATTCTGCATTGCAAGGATTAGTTCATGATTATCAACGGAAAAACAATATTCAGAAATCGGAGGATAATCCTCATCATCCTCTTCTTGGTCAACAGCATGCACGTTCTGGTTGTCGGTTCTATTGTAGGATTTGAATTTGTTGTTCTTGAAAGAGGATCCTTGCTTTTCTTGTTTTGAGGATCCTACTTGTCTCTCCTGGATTCTTTTGTCATCCTCTAGCCGGATGAACCTGAGTGCACGAGTTCTTACTTCATCTAGGTTTCTGCATGGTGTCATAACAAGATCATCATAGAACAATGAATCCCTAAGCAATCCCATTTTGAAGGCCTCAACAGCTGTGGCCATATCCAAGTTGGGAATGTCCAAGGATTCTTTACTGAATTTGGTTATATAATCCCTTAATGATTCATTATGACCCTGAGTTACCCTATATAAATCACTAGTCAATCTTTCAAATTTTCTACTACAAGAGAATTGATTATTGAATAAATTAACTAGATTAGCAAACGAGGTAATAGAGTAAGGGGGAAGACTTAGCAGCCATTTAAGAGCTGATCCAGTAAGAGTGGATCCAAATCCTTTGCATAGGCATGCTTCCTTTAATTTTTCTGGAATTGGATTGATCTCCATCCTCTCCCTGTATTGTGCTATGTGTTCCTCAGGATCCGTTGTACCATCATACAGCTTCATAGTAGGGATATGGAACCTTTTGGGTATCTCAGCATCACAAATTGGTGGTGCAAAACGAGATACCTTATGGCTTCCATCTGCAATTTCCGGGATAGGTTTGACTACCCCTGGAACACTTGATATCTTATCCTTCAGTTTTTGTAGTTCTCTGGCCATAGCATGATTGATACCTGTATCCTGCATGAATCCATGGTTAGTGGTATAAGAATTATTAAAAGTGTTACCTCCCATTGGGTTCAAGTTAGGAACATTGGATGTGAATCCATATTGCTGGGATTCTGGGATGATGGATGGACCAGTGGAAGCGATGGTCTGCATTGGAATAAAATCTCCTTGATGGACATCTGGACTTCCTGTTTGCAAATTCTTCAAGGATCCTGGTATCTGAAGGGATCCCTAAACCTGGGATGATCCTGGAATGAAGGAGGATCCTTGAACCTGGGATAATCCTGGAACGAAGGAGGATCCTTGAACCTGGGATAATCCTGGAACGAAGGAGGATCCTTGAACCTGGGATAATCCTGGAACGAAGGAGGATCCTTGAACCTGGGATAATCCTGGAACGAAGGAGGATCCTGAGTTCATGATGGATCCCATATGCTGAGTATAGGATCCTGCCGGTTGGAAATATGATCCTGATGCCTGAGTCACTATTGCTGAGCTGAGGTGCAATCCTTTTGGTCCTCCTATATGTTGAATGCCTGGGACCTCTGATGGCTGAGAAGTAACCATCGGAGTATCAAAATTCAAAGATTTGGGCATAAGTGGGGAATGATCCTCTGCCGTTTTCTTTTGCCTTTTGAGATCTCTGATTTCCTTGAGGATCTTGTCATTAGTTTCATCCTGCTGCTGCATACGATCCCACCTCTGGAAAATCAAAGTAAATATATCACTAGTACTGGGAATAGAAGAAGTTAGAGCAGAAGATGATGGTTTAGAGGAGATAGGAGTTGGTCTCTTCTCAGCATTTTTCTGAGATCCAGCTGGTGGTGGAGGCAAAGGTGGAATGCCATTAGATGAATTGACTGCAGACATCGCTGTGGAAGTATTCTTCAACGATGAAGCCGTGCAACACTTCCGGAATGATCACTGTTTTGGTCAAAAATCACACAAGGATAATGCAACCAAACTTTATGTAAACGGGGTATGATGCTTGGTTTATTGAAAAAGTAAAGGATCACTTCAGTATGAAATATGCAAAGACACAATGATTTATACGAGGAAAAAGCCCTTGATCAATGTATGATCTCCGACATAAAAAACCTCGGGTGATGGCAACTACCGATCACCAAACTTCAATATAAGAAAAATGGTTACAACTTCGGATGATAATGAGCTGAGTACAAGGATCACTATAGTTTCGAGTGTCTAAGCGTGTGAGAATTGTGTTGTGTGTTCTTCCGAATGGGGAAGAGTGTTATATATACAAGTGTAGGTGACCTATTTTAGGTAAAAAGACTAACAATCAGCTCATTACCCCTTTAGAAATAAAAGTAAATCTAGCCTAAATTATCGCCCTTAAATCATGCCAAGTTTCCATATCCTTTGCAACGTCCATCTCCGATTAAGCACATGCTATAATTGTAAAGACGCGTCCTTTGATTATGATGCTAAGAGCGGATCCTGCAAGTCATTCCTGCAAAACAACATTAAAGTTAACGAAAACAACTGTTAGCATGAGGATCCTTGTGATGGTCCGTGATCCTGATCCTGGAACTCTGCTGAGGATCACTATCTGCCAAAGAAACAAGGATCACTGGCTAGGATCACATGTAAGGATCATGTATTGTAAAAATCCAGCCCTAACAATTGCCCCCAAAATATAAGAAGTTTATTGTAAATTAATGAGTTATATTTTGCTTTGATCCTATCTGTAACGGGCGAGCCGGATAACTAGCCGTTATAACCGGACTAGCCGTTGCAACCTTTACGTCATTGAGGTGACATCCCTGCAAATCATGATTATAAATAGGAGATAGGGTTAGGATCAATCTGCATTTAAATTCAAGATATACTCCCTTTATAATCTCTACCGAAGATCAATCAGGTATTCTCTTCTTTTCTTTCTTCCTTCTCTTGCTCTGTTTTTCTGCTCCTCTGTTTTCATTCTGCTGTAAGTATGTTGCTCCGAAATTCTCCTCACAAGGATCACAAGAAGAGCAGTCCCCTGAAAAGCCAAGGGATCATTAAAGATTCTCCCACGGAGAGATGCTGCTTTACTGATGCTCATGTTGATAGGATCCGTCACTGTTTTCCGGCGGATACTGTCTTCAAGTCTTTTACTCCCACCGTTCTGAGTGATTTTGTTTCCGACGCCTGGGTGGCCTTTCCCGCAACTCCGTTTACCATAGGATATTCATATCCTTTTCCAGCCTTCACCCAATCCTTCTTTTCTCTGACCGGTATGTCCTATATCCAAGCCATGCCGATGATCTGGAGGGTTCTGTGTACCCTTGAGAGGATCATCGAGCAGGAGGGGATTGACTTAGGGATGTCGGAGCTGGCCGAGCTATATGATCTTACCACGTTTGGTTCCTGTCGGTACTTGTTGAAACGGAAAGCTGGGGAGGATCACCCTGTTTTTAAGGTTACCAAAAATGACACAAACTGGAAGCGACGTTTCTTCTTTGTTAGGAGGGATACCATCCCTAACGGGAAGGATCTGCCCAAGGTGTGGGCCACTCATGGTAGGATAGAGGATCCTGGAAGGATCACTATCAGACTTGTCTCTTATGATGAGGATCACTAATGTCTTTCTTTGTTTTTTGTTTATTGTGCAGCTATCTCCATTGCTCATCTCAAGTTAACCCCTGCTGCAAGAGAGAGGGTTCTAGCTTTCAAGAAGCTTGATCCTGAGATCAGGAGTTTTCACATTGCCATTCAAGATTCACAGGAAGTATCCTCCGCATCTGCCACAATGTCAAGTAAGTATCTTCATTAAAAAGTAGTTCTATATAGGATTTTTAAATTAGTTGAAGTACTTATCTTGTTTTGATTATGTAGGTGCTGGGAAATCTGTCAAGTCTGCCTCCAAGTTTGGTATTGATGAACTCGCCAATGTCAAGCCTTCAAGGAAGAAGACCCCTGCTGCTAGTCCCTCTGCTTCAGCCCCTAAAGCTCCTATCAGGGGTAAGGGAAAGAAGAGAAAAGCTTCTGAGGATCTTCAAGGATTTCCTCTGATCCGCCAGCAGTTTCTTGATTATTTCAACAAGGTTAGGATCACTGCCCTTGTTGGTTATCCTGACGGTTTTGGGGATCACCTGTGTTTGACGTCATATCTTGTTTTTCTTGCAGAAATTTACCGAAATAGAGACTTATGTTAACCACGTTGAAGATCAAGACCGCCAAATTGCCGACCTTCAACAGATGGGTGTGCTAAAGGATCTTAAGATAGCTGATCTTGAGAAGGAGCTCCGGGCTACCAAGGATAAAGCTGTCAAAGCACTGATCAGCTTTGACTACGAGAAGCGTGATATCACCCAGGATGCTAAGGTCTCTGCTGCGATAACCATGTATAAGATCCAGCTGCAGATGGCTGCGGAGGCTCAGGATCCTTCCTTCGACAGAGGCACATGGGACGTGGAAGGCTGGAAGGCTGGAAGGCTAGGCTGGCAGAGTTGGAAGATGATGATGAGGCCGAGGAGGTCCCTATGCTTGAAGGTGGTGATGCTGGCAAGGATCAGGGGGAAGCAAGTGGAGCTGGTGGTGAAGGTGCAGCGAAGGTTTGAGCTGCAGGATTGGGCAATGATGGAAATTTCTAGACATAGCCGGAGCCCAATTTTTTTTTTTATAATTTGGTAGTGGTTTTTTGTGGTTGTGATGTTTTGAAACAATGATGGTTTGTAACTTTGAACAATAGTTTTTAGGGTTAAGGATCCTGGATCCTTTGAACAATAGGTAGGATCGCAAATGGTGGAGGGATCCTCTGTTTGGGGGATGAAGCCTTTGTGATCCTGCCGCCTTTTAATTTCCTGCACCTGCTGAGACCGCATAGACAATGGACACCCTTTGCCAACCCATGTGGACGGGCCACGTTTTGCTGGTAGAAATGTGGGTTGGCAATTTTGACAATCTTTTTTTGAAAGGGTTTAAGATCCTTTTGTTAATAAAATAACCTTAATCTTTCTGGCTTATCTTGTTTTGTTATCCTTTATTTATCTTCTTGTTTTCCAATTGTTTTAGAAATAATTTTGTTAGAGTAACAAAAGTTGGGCAAATCATGTTTAAGAAATTTAGGATATGATCCTAGATCAAATATCCTGTCATTGAAAATTTTTCAAAGCAATTTATTTCAAGGATCATAGGTTTAGTTGTCAAAGTGTAAGGGTTGTTCAGAATAATGAGTATAATCAAAATAGTCAAGGATCATACCTGAGGATCCAAGTTAGGATCCTAACCTTCAATCAAGATAACCGTAGATGAGATTTTAATGGATAATAAGGATTAAGGATCCTTATTTGTTTAACTTCGAAAACCTGAAAAATGGAGTATAACTTGGGACTAAGCCAATATAAAAGATAAGTTAGTAACTGGGGACAAGCCCAAAGGATAACTGGGGATGATCCCAAAGGATAACTGGGGACAAGCCCAAAGGATCACTGGGGACAAGCCCGAAGGATAACTGGGGACAAGCCCAAGGATCGTATGTAAACTGGAGTATGGCCCTTACTGGCGACTATCCAAGCTTGGTGACATGAAAATGTCAAAACCTTAGCTAACGTGAAAACGTTAGAAACCTTAGGAACGGATGTATGGTACGTCTACCATTATACGTAGGATCCTAGGTATAGCCAGTACGATGAGGTTGTCAGCCCCGAAAGTGGGTACTGGTCCCAAAGACGTGAACTATACCAGGATCATCGTGCGATACTGGCGAAAACTGGGGATAATCCCAAGGATAACTGGGGTTGAACCCAAGGATCTGTGTTGCTTTTGAAGATCTTTGACGATATGCTGTAGATACCTGAACTATCATAACTCAAATGGTTCGTGAGAAGAGGATGAAGGATACATGATCCTTATCCTTAGGCAAAAAGTAAGGAAATGTAATAGTTTTAAGATAAGGACATTACCAGAGTAAGGATCACTGACATCACCGGGATCCTTCGAGGATACTTCAATGTAAGGATCACATGCTTGAAGGATCATGTTCACATAAAGTATCTCTTTAAGTGAACAGCATTCCAGGCTCTTGGTAACAAATTTCCTTCCATGGTTAGCAATCTGTATGCCCCCTTTCCTGCTTCAGCTTCAATCAAGTAAGGGCCTTCCCACTTTGGTGCTAACTTCCCGTCAGCAGGATTGATAGTGTTTTGGAATGCTTTTCTCAACACCATATCTCCGACTTGGAACTTCCTTATCCTAACATTTTTGTTGTAAGAACCAGCCATTCTTTGTTGGTAGCTTGCCATCCTTATCCTAGACAGATCCCTGATTTCCTCAATAGTATCCAAATCCTGAGCCAGGATTGTAGCATTCTCTTCAGGATCACGAGTACTTGTTCTAGCAGTTGGGATCACCATCTCTGTTGGGATCACTGCTTCTGCCCCAAATACTAAAGAGAAAGGTGTTTGACCAGTGGCATTCTTGGGAGTTGTCCTGTCAGCCCATAGCACATAAGGCAATTCCTCTGCCCATTTCCCCTTCCTGGATCCTAATTTCTTCTTCAGGTTGTTGATGATGATCTTGTTGTTGGTGCATGTTTGTGACAACAGCTTAGATTTGGTCTTTGGATATCTTGTAATTAGTTAAACGATAAACGGTTAGCGGGTTTAGCTTTGTATTAGTGAAATAATAGTGTTTGGGCTAAACTAAACCCAATTGGATGTAGGGGGGACGAATTGGGCCTTGCCCAAGTAGTAAACCCTAGTCCAATTAGTAAACCTTGTGTTATATAAACAAGGTTAGGCTTTAGGGTTTAGGTTGATCAGTTAATCAGTAAATCAGCCAAAAACAGTTTGTGAGAGACATAATTTCGTGAGAGCACTAGCTTGGACGAATTTAGGGTTTGTGGTTAGGGTTTGATTGATTGTAATCAGTCTTGATAGATAATCAATAAAACCCGGTTTGATTGGAATTGCTGTTTCTGTTTCTACACTTTTCTGCTAATTCTGATCAAGAGGATTCCGCACTCTTGATTGGAAAGACGATTCTGTGACGATCCATAAGACTCAAGGGGACCTACAATTTTCAGAAATCTCTTTTGTTTTCTCAGCCATCATTAACTGGTTTTTCATAAGAATTTTTTTGTAAATAGTTTACTGCTTTTCTTAAAAATTCAAAAACTTAAAAAAAAAATTGAAAAATCAAAAACATAAAAAAAATAGAAAAATAAAAAATGAGTTATCACTGTGTGAAAAGAAGAAATGATAGTACATCAGCAAGTTAGATTGTCACACTGAAATTGAACCAAAATTGCTTAAGTGTGATAGCAGCTTCATCATATGATGTACCAGTAGGCAAAAAGCATGAAATAATCAACTTACCAATGTGATATAAACTTATATGAACTGAATATGAGTGGGGAACACATCAGTGGTGTATGGTTTAATTACCTTAATTCTTGCGTTGATAGATTGCCAAAATCTGAAGTTTTGGGTCTTTATACTGTTATTTCATCTAGGGATATCTTGGCTGTCTGTCTGTTAGAATTAAAATTGTACATGACCTCAGGAAAGATAGTCACTTGGAATTAGCTCATTTCTATTTGAATGTCTGTATATTTCCCGATACACACAATTTTGATCTGATTCTGAAATCTTCTCTGAAAAACATCGTGTACCTCCTCTGCTGCATCCAGATATATGCTGACCTGGAGGTGCTAGGCAACGACAGCTTCTGCTGCATCCAGATACATGCTGACCTAGCTGTACGTTGTCGCGCTATAGATCTAATACACCCGAAAGAGGCCCTCTAGTGCCCAAAAGAAACCCAATAAACCTATATCAAACTGAGAAAATCTCATTTGATTTGTATATTATACCATCTCTACTAAGATCTATTCTTTTCTCTTCTCAACCTAATCCCAGTTAAGATTTCAGAAATCAGGATTGGACTTGTGAAATATGTGGTAGGGAGGATACTTGCATGATAGAGTGTGCTGTTTATATTTCCAGGATTTGAGTTGTATTTATTTGGGTGTTCATGGTTACGAAATCAAAACATGATAAAACAGGTTAAATGCAGAACTAGACACAGACAGGATATCTTAAAGTATGATATCAGTATACTCACCTACTACGATGAATCTTTGTGCATACCTTGATCGTGGGGGTATATCCTGAAGTGGGACACACTAATATATCAGTAATTAAAATTACCTTAACGTATCATATGGTAATGGTACTTGAAATGTTCATGCATTTTGTTTAAGTGGACAAACATACTGGTAATCGTCTTGAACTGCTTTTCACGAAAAATTAAATAAAGAATTATATGACTGTGTGAAACAGTTTGATTGTGCTGATATGATCTTCTTACCAGTGATTCTCACAAAAATAGAGTGTTTATTGTTTTTGTTATTTACTTGCTTTCAGAAAAATATAAAAATCCAAAAATAGTGTCTTTTTCTGTTTAAAATTCTTAACGTACGGAAAACTGTTATTCTTGGAGGAATTGTTACTGATAGGGGGAGACGGTGTTAGAAAGTGAGTTCAAAATTTTAAATCATGCAGGTTCTTGTGTGTTGAACAAAAAGTTTTGCGTGTTGGTGATGAATTTGAAAAAGCTTAATCTGTTATACAGTTTAACAAATCTCTTGAAAAATAATAATTGGTTTAACTTATGTTGAAAAATTCTTATGGTTTCTCGAGATGTTTGTTTTATAGTATACAGATTGAAGCGGATTGTTGCTGAGAAGTTGCTGTGAAGTATGAAGATGAGAGTTTGATTGGATGCATGGTAGAACCTCCTTTCTATATTGCAGACAAAGATTGAAGAGTTTGAAGATTGCTGTGCAAATGCTAAACTGGAGTTTACTCAAACGCTAACGTGTTGAAGATTTGGTGATTGGATGCATCAGCTTAGGGGGAGTCTGTTGCTGACAGAAGCTATTGAAGCTGAAGCTATCCAAAGACCAAAGACAGTGCAAGACTACTTGAAGATTGCAAGAAGACTGAAGACAAAGTTTTGACTCAAGACAAAGTTTTTATGAAGCTATTGTCAAGGGGGAGTTTGTTGGTGCATGTTTGTGACAACAGCTTAGATTTGGTCTTTGGATATCTTGTAATTAGTTAAACGATAAACAGTTAGCGGGTTTAGCTTTGTAATAGTTAGTTGTAATGTTTGGGATAACTAAACCCAACGAATTGGGTGATGGGGGCGAATTGGGCCTGTCCAATTCGCAGCCCAAGAGTCTTGACCTAGCCCACTTGTAAACCTTGTGTTATATAAAAACTCCCCCTTGACAATAGCTTCATAAAACCTTTGTCTTGAGTCAAAACTTTGTCTTCAGTCTTCTTGCAATCTTCAAGTAATCTTGCACTGTCTTTGGTCTTTGGATAGCTTCAGCTTCAACAGCTTCTGTCAGCAACACTTGTTGGATGATTCTGCTTGACCATTGGCTTGTGGATGAACTGGTGTTGATGTTATCATCTTAATTCCCCAACTGTCACAAAAGTTAGTGGTTCTGCTTCCAATGAATTGGGAACCATTATCACATACAATTTCAGAGGGAATGCCAAATCTAGTTATAATGTTTCTTTTGATAAAGGATATAACTTCCTTTTCTCTGACTTGAGCAAAAGCTTCAGCTTCTATCCACTTAGAGAAGTAGTCGGTCATGGCGAGCATAAACACTTTTCCACCAGGTGCTTTAGGAAGCTTGCCGACTATATCCATCCCCCATCTCATGAATGGCCAAGAGGATGGTATTGGGTGTAAAAATTCAGCTGGCTGATGGAGGATATTGCTGTGTCTTTGACAAGGATCACACTTCTTAGCATATTCTACAGCATCCCTTTTCATAGTTGGCCAGTAGTATCCTGTTCTAAGGATCCTTGAGAATAATGCTCTGCCCCCAGTGTGGTTTCCACAATCTCCTTCATGGAAGTCTCTTAACACTTCTTCAATTTCAGGATCCTCGATACATCTTAAATATGGTCCTGCAAGAGATCGTTTATATAATACATTTTTCAAAATTGTGAATTGAGATACCTTAATCCTGAAAGCTCTAGGATTTTCTCCCATCGGAATCTCCCCGTATTGCAAGTATCTCATGATTGGTGAGATCCATGATCCTGAATAAGACTGAGCTTCTTCACTAGGGATCACTGCAGTATCCTCTTCTATTTCCATGGCCACCTGATTTTCAATAGCAGGAGCCAGGATATGGATGATAGGGATACTTATGTCTTCTGGAATCTTCAAGGATGATCCTAGGTTAGCCAATGCATCAGCTTCTGTGTTCTCCTCCCTTGGTACCTGTGTTAAGCTGAAAGAGACAAAAGAGAGTGCCAATTCCTTGACTATCTCTAAATATTTGGTTAGTTTTTCTCCTAGATTCTGCATTGCAAGGATTAGTTCATGATTGTCAACGGAAAAACAATATTCTGAGATTGGAGGATAATCTTCATCATCCTCTTCTTGGTCAACAGCATGCACATTCTGGTTGTCACTTCTATGGTAGGATTTGAATTTATTGTTCTTGAAGGAGGATCCTTGCTTCTCCTGTTTTGAGGATCCTACTTGTCTCTCCTGGATCCTCTTGTCATCCTCTAGCCGGATGAACCTGAGTGCCCGAGTTGTTACTTCATCTAGATTCCTGCATGGTGTCATAACAAGATCATCATAGAATAATGAATCCTTAAGCAGTCCCATTTTGAAGGCTTCAACAGCCGTAGCCATATCCAAGTTGGGAATGTCCAAGGATTCTTTACTAAATTTAGTTATATAATCCCTTAATGATTCATTATGACTTTGAGTTACCCTATATAAATCACTAGTTAATCTTTCAAATTTTCTACTACAAGAGAATTGGTTATTGAATAAATTAACTAAATTAGCAAATGAAGTAATAGAGTAAGGGGGAAGACTTAGCAGCCATTTAAGAGCTGATCCGGTAAGAGTGGATCCAAATCCTTTACATAGGCATGCTTCCTTTAATTTTCCGGGATTGGATTGATCTCCATCCTCTCCCTGTATTGTGCTATGTGCTCCTCAGGATCCGTTGTACCATCATACAGCTTCATAGTAGGGATATGGAACCTTTTGGGTACCTCTGCATCACAAATCGGTGGTGCAAAACGAGACACCTTATGGCTTCCATCTGCAATCTCCGGGATAGGCTTGACTACCCCTGGAACACTTGAGATCATATCTTTTAGCTTCTGCAACTCCCTCCCATTGAGTTCAAGTTAGGAACATTGGGTGTGAATCCATATTGCTGGGATTCTGGGATAACGGAGGGACCAGTGGAAGCAATGGTCTGCATTGGAATGAAGTCCCCTTGATGGACATCTAGACTTCCTGTTTGCAAAGTTTTTAGGGATCCTGGCATCTGGAAGGATCCTGGTATCTGGGATGATCCTGGAACGAAGGAGGATCCTTGAACCTGGGATGATCCTGGAACAAAGTAGGATCCTTGAAACTGCTGTGCTCCCGGATAGGCTCCTGAATTCATGAAGGATCCCATATGCTGGGGATAGGATCCTGCCGGCTGAACGTGTGAGCCTGATGCCTGAGTCATTGCTGCCGATCCGAGGTGCAATCCTCTTGATTCTCCCATAAGTTGCATGTCTGGGACTCCCGATGGCTGAGAAGTGATCATTGGAGTATCAAAGCTCAAGGATTTGGGCATCAGTGGGGAATGATCCTCTGCCGCTTTCTTTTGTCTTTTGAGATCTCCAATTTCCCTGAGGATCCTTTCATTAGTTTCATCCTGCCGCTGCATACGATCCTTCATCTGCAAAATCAAAGTAAATACGTCACTAGTACTGGGAGTATAAGAATTCATAGCAGAAGAAGATGGAGGTTTAGAGTTAGTAGGAGTTGGTCTCTTCTCAGCATTCTTCTGGGATCCTGCCGGTGGTGGAGGCAGAGTGTTCTGGGATGAGGTGACCGCAGACATCGCCGTGGACGTATTCTTCAATGATGAAGCCATGTAATTCTTTGAAATGATTTCGAACAAAAGGTTTTCTTATGAATGAAGCACCAATTGCCCCACGGTGGGCGCCAAACTGTTTTGGTCAAAAATCACACAAGGATAATGCAACCAAACTTTATGTAAACGGGGTATGATGCTTGGTTTATTGAAAAAGTAAAGGATCACTTCAGTATGAAATATGCAAAGACACAATGATTTATACGAGGAAAAAGCCCTTGATCAATGTATGATCTCCGGCATAAAAAACCTCGGGTGATGGCAACTACCGATCACCAAACTTCAATATAAGAAAAATGGTTACAACTTCGGATGATAATGAGCTGAGTACAAGGATCACTATAGTTTCGAGTGTCTAAGCGTGTGAGAATTGTGTTGTGTGTTCTTCCGAATGGGGAAGAGTGTTATATATACAAGTGTAGGTGACCTATTTTAGGTAAAAAGACTAACAATCAGCTCATTACCCCTTTAGAAATAAAAGTAAATCTAGCCTAAATTATCGCCCTTAAATCATGCCAAGTTTCCATATCCTTTGCAACGTCCATCTCCGATTAAGCACATGCTATAATTGTAAAGACGCGTCCTTTGATTATGATGCTAAGAGCGGATTGTAGGATCGTTTGCTGACCCGATGAGTCGTTCAGAAGAGCACTTAGACTAATCCAGAGGCGGAATTCATTGAATTAGTCTTCGTAAAGCTTGATTTCACACTTTAACGTCTCCTTTATTTTCTGTAACAGTTTACAAGCTCGTGGAGACAATCGGACAGGGCTTAGCCTTTACACCTTGGAAAACACACACATACACTACTCTCTTCTGGAACCACCCATATGACACCTATATATAGGAGTCAGGAACCACTCATATGGACATGTCCATATGAGCGAACCTACCAGTTGACATATGGGCGGTCCACTTAAATGTCACAAAAGCGGTCCGACTCATTTACCCTATAAGCGGTCCTAATACTCTAAACACATATACAATACGATCAACCCTGTCCTAAGACTCGAACTAAGATGTAGTCGACAGACAACTGCACCAACAGACTCCCCCTTGAATGTTGACGGAATCTTCAGTGAGAGTCTTCAAGCATTTCCAGCTCTTCACTCTTGTTCGGTCTTCTTCAGGAACTCTGCCTGGGATCAAATCTTCTTCAGAAATTTCTTTCTGGAATCATATGCCTGGATCTTTCTCTGGATCTAACCTACATCAGACTCCCCCTATCATCATGCTGGGATCTTTGTCTGGAAATCGTTATCACCATTGAAATCAACTCCTGGCTTTCTCTGTTTAAGCTCTTCTCTGGTTCTGATGTATCTCCTGGCTATTCGTAGCAACAGGATCAGAAACCTGCAAAACTCAACCATACTATTACAAACTAATACAATTTGCAATTCAACTTAATGAATCAGCAAATCATATAAGAAAAATTATGAAGATCAAACTGTAGGTTACCGTTCAACTTAGTCATCAAGTTAATGAACCAAATTTGCATTTCAAATCTTCACAATTTAACACACACTCTCAAACCACAAGTTCAACATGTTTAGCACTTGAAATGTCAAATATCAGTTCTTCACACTCTGTTGTCGAAAATCTTTTTGTAATTTTCAAATATCAAACAAAAATACAATATTTTTGGATTTTTGAATTTAATGAAAAACAGAAATGAACACTATTTTTGAGAGATTGTGCAAGAGGATCATATCGGTTTTTTTTTTTTTTTTTTTGAGACATATCACCAACACCGTTGATCTTGATTAATCAGCAAATGTTAAAAACAAATTTACTTCTGATTGTCAGTATTGTTGTCCACTTAAACCTCTACACAAATTTTCAATTGATTCAAGATACGTATTTAATGTATTAGCACTTAAACTTATTTGAGTGTCCCACCTCTTGAATATACTCCCGTATCCAGATCCCAATATTCTGATCTACAGGTAAGTATAACTACAAATGATATCTGTATATAAATTAGGGGAAAAATGCGAGAACTGAGGGATCTCAGGTCAGAACTTCCGTTCAGCAGAGAGATATCAGCTTCGACTTAGCAGTGGGTCCCCTTTAGAGGATCTTTTCAGCTACAACAACTGATCATCAATTTTATTGTCTAATCAGCTGAGGGCTTTATGCTATGTTTCAAGCATATGAAGAAAGTATTAGCCAGGGACTAGGTCAGAACTACCGTTCAGCAGAAGTCCCGGAATAATACCCCAGACATCAATTGAGTACAAGAACCTAGTATTCCAGAATAAGAAACCTTTCAAACGAGATTTCAGGGGTTACCTATATATCCAAGTAGTGTTCCCCACAAAATAAGTAAGTTTTGATTTTATGTTTATATCTCGAATACAATTTACTAACTGTGTGAAGCCTACTGACACATCATTAGTAAGACTTGTTTAAAAACAATTTTGTCTTTACAAATCTCTAGCATGCTGTGATAGTCCACCGATGTACTATCATCTCCTCTTTTTGCAACAAAACTCATTTTCATTTTTCAATTTTTTTAAATTTTTCAAAATTTTCTTACTCCCCCTAAAATCAAAATATGTTTCAATTTTGATTTTCTGAGGAAAAATTGAAAACAAACTATACAAGAAATATGACAACATTATGTGAATCACCTCAATTCACCATTCTCGTGCAAAAACAATCAGAACTCCCCCTCACAACAAACTATTTTCCCATAATGATTTCAAAACACTTAAGTTTGTTTCAATCAAAATGGTTTTTCCGGAAAAATTAGTTTGTGTTCCAACCATTTGTAGATTCGGGGTTATCTCTTCATTTTGTTTTCTTCAAACCTTTTAAAGATTTAACATTTTCAGTTTTATCATAAACCATCAGTAGAAAATCAAGTACAAATTAATGTCCCTGATTTACCACGTACGAGGCGAAAAATCACCAAAGTGAAATTTCTCAAGAAATGTGCCGATTCATGATCCACGATACCATCTTGGGATCTCCGGCAAGTCAGGTTTTTCTATTTAAACAATTTCACCCAAGCCTGACTGCCCTTGGGTGATTTTGAATTCTTGCTCAACAATGGTGGAAAATTTGCATCATCCATTGCTAAACCTGAATTCTCCTTTTTTACCTCAACCAAAGGCTCCCCTGGTTTTAACGAACCAGAATCATTGCCTGAAGGTGGCTTGTCTGATTTTAACCTATCAGATTCATCGCCGACATGTGGCTCCTTTGTTTCCGAAGAAACAGATTCATCGCCAGGAAGTGAAAACTTCACTTTCTTCTTTTTCTTCTCCTCTTTTGTCCCCAGATTTGTATCTGATGAATTCTTTTTGCTTGTCTTTGCAACTGAGGAAGTAGATTCATCAGAACTATTATTCTGTTTATCCCGTGAACCCGAAGACAAAATCTTCTCGAGATACTCTCTCGCCTTCTTTCTCTTTTTCCTCAGTCTGTCTTTCTGCCCCTGAGAAAGTTTAACTTTCGTCTCTAGAACTTTCGGTTGTTGAACTTTTGGTTCTCGAACTTTTAGTTCTTTGGGCTTGACCTTGACTGGAATTCTTGCCACTTTCTGAGACATAACCCTTGATCTTCCCATTGATCTCCTCGGGCATTCTCTGGCAATGTGACCTTTGATATTGCAATTAAAGCACCTCCTGATCTCATATCTCCAGTACCGGCAGTTAACAGCAATGTGTCCACGATAGCCGCAGCTGTAACACATTCTGTTATCGTACCTATCACCATTTTTAGTCCAAACGCTCAGATCAAAGCATTGTTTGGCTTGGTGATATTCTTTTTTCAAACTTGCTGGATTTGGCTTTGAAGCACTGTGGTCCGACCTGCACCACTTATTACCAACATTTTTTGAGCGAAAATCGAGCTAAACAGCAAGAACTCTTCCTCCTGAGCTCTGATACCACATGTAGGATCGTTTGCTGACCCGATGAGTCGTTCAGAAGAGCACTTAGACTAATCCAGAGGCGGAATTCATTGAATTAGTCTTCGTAAAGCTTGATTTCACACTTTAACGTCTCCTTTATTTTCTGTAACAGTTTACAAGCTCGTGGAGACAATCGGACAGGGCTTAGCCTTTACACCTTGGAAAACACACACATACACTACTCTCTTCTGGAACCACCCATATGACACCTATATATAGGAGTCAGGAACCACTCATATGGACATGTCCATATGAGCGAACCTACCAGTTGACATATGGGCGGTCCACTTAAATGTCACAAAAGCGGTCCGACTCATTTACCCTATAAGCGGTCCTAATACTCTAAACACATATACAATACGATCAACCCTGTCCTAAGACTCGAACTAAGATGTAGTCGACAGACAACTGCACCAACACGGATCCTGCTAGTCATTCCTGCAAAACAACATTAAAGTTAACGAAAACAACTGTTAGCATGAGGATCCTTGTGATGGTCCGTGATCCTGATCCTGGAACTCTGCTGAGGATCACTATCTGCCAAAGAAACAAGGATCACTGGCTAGGATCACATGTAAGGATCATGTATTGTAAAAATCCAGCCCTAACAATCACCAACAGAAAATTTTCTTATGAATGAAGCACCAATTGCCCCACGGTGGGCGCCAAACTGTTTTGGTCAAAAATCACTTAAAGATAATGCAACCAAACTTTATGTAAACGGGGAATGATACTTGGTATGATGAACAAAGTGAAGGATCACTCAAATGTAAAATGCACAAGTGACACAAGGATTTATACGAGGAAAAAGCCCTTGATCAATGATCTCCGGCATAAAAAACCTCGGGTGATGGAAACTACCGATCACCAAACTTCAATATAACAAATAATGGTTACAACTTCGGATGGTAACGAGCTAGGTACAAGGATCACTATAGTATCGTATGCTAAGGTGTGTGAGAAATGTGTCGTGTCTTCCGAATGTTGAAGAGTGCTACTTATACAAGTGTGTGTGGTCGTATTTTAGGTAAATAACCTAACTATTAGCTCGTTACCCCTTCAAGAATAGAAGTAAATTTAGCCTAAATTATCGCCCTTAAATTGTGCTGAGTTTGCATATTGTCCACAACGTCCTTCTTTGATTATGCATATGCCAAAGTAGCGTGACAGGTTCCTTGTTTACGTTATTAAGAGCGGATCCTACTCGAAATTCCTGCAAGACAACATTAAATCCAAAGAGAACAATCGTTAGTATGAGGATCCCTATGATGGTCCGTGATCCTGATCCTGAAACTCTTCTGAGGATCACTATCTGCCAAAGAAATAAGGATCACTGGTTAGGATCACATATAAGGATCATAAGTCATAAAAATCCAGCCCTAACAGGGCAGAACTACTAACTTTTGTGACAGCTGGGGGATTAAGATGATAACATCAACACCAGTCCACCCACAAGCTAATGGTCAAGCAGAATCATCCAACAAGATCATTATCAACAATTTTAAGAAGAAGCTTGGATCCAAAAATGGGCAGAAGAACTACCTTATGTGCTTTGGGCTGATAGGACAACCCCCAAGAATGCTACAGGCCAGACTCCATTCTTTTTGGTATTTGGGGCAGAATCAGTGATCCCAACAGAAATGGTGGTTCCAACTGCTAGAACAAGTACCCGTGATCCTGAGGAAAATGATAAGAACTTGGCTCAAGATCTGGATACTATTGAAGAAATCAGGGATCTGGCTAGGATAAGGATGGCCAGTTATCAACAAAGAATGGCTGGTGCTTATAACAAAAATTTCAGGATCAGGAAGTTTCAGATTGGTGATATGGTATTAAGGAAAGCATTTCAGAATACCACCAATCCTGCTGATGGAAAATTGGCACCAAAATGGGAAGGCCCTTATTTGATTGAAGCTGAAGCAGGAAAGGGGGCATATAGATTGCTGACCATGGAAGGTGATTTGCTACCAAGAGCTTGGAATGCTGTCCATTTGAAGAAATATTTCATGTGAGCAGGATCCTTATGGCACAGATGATCCTTACATAAGGGGTATCCTTGAAGGATCCTTAAAGCTGTTAGGGCAGGATTTTAATGACCTGTGATCCTTACATAATATCCTAACAAGTGATCCTTGTTTCTTTGGCAGATAGTGATCCTCAGAAGAGCTTCAGGATCATGGATCATCCTAAGGATCCTCATACTAACGATTACTCTCTTTGAATTTAATATTGTTTTGCAGGAATTACGAGTGGGATCTGGTCTTAGCAACGTTATCAAGGAATCTGTCACGCTGATTTCGCACATACATAACCAAAGATAGACGTTATGGAGAATATGGAAACTTAGCATAAATTACGGGCATTTAGTTAGGCTAAATTTACTTCTATTCCTAAAGGGGTAACGAGCTAGTAGTTAGGTGATTTGCTTAAAATACGACCACACACACTTATATAAAGGGCATTCTTCAGCATTTGGAAGGGACAACACATTTCTCACACGCTTTAGCATACGATACTATAGTGATCCTTGTACCTAGCTCGTTACCATCCGAAATTGTAAACATTGTTTGTTATATTGAAGTTAGGTGATCGGTAGTTTCCATCACCCGAGGTTTTTTATGCCGGAGATCATTCATTGATCAAGGGCTTTTTCCTCGTATCAATCCTTGTGTCACTTGTGCAATTTTCATTATAGTGATCCTTATCTTTGTTCATCATACCAAGCATCATTCCCCGTTTACAAAGAGTTTGGTTGCATTATCCTTGTGTGATTTTTGACCAAAACAGTTTGGCGCCCACCGTGGGGCAATTGGTGCTTCATTCATAAGAAAGTTTTTCTGTTGATGATCATTCCGGAGTGTTGCATGGCTTCATCGTTGAAGAATACCTCCACAGCGATGTCTGCAGTCAATTCATCTAATGGCATTCCACCTTTGCCTCCACCACCGGCTGGATCTCTGAAAAATGCTGAGAAGAGACCAACTCCTATCTTCTCTAAACCTTCATCTTCTGCTCTAACTTCTTCTGCTCCCAGTACTAGTGATATATTTACTTTGATTTTGCAGATGAGGGATCGTATGCAGCAGCAGGATGAAACTAATGACAGGATCCTCAAAGAAATCGGAGATCTCAAAAGGCAAAAGAAAACGGCAGAGGATCATTCTCCACTGATGCCCAAATCTTTGAATTTTGATACTCCGATGATTACTTCTCAGCCATCAGAGGTCCCAGACATTCAACATATGGGTGGATCAAGAGGAGTGCATTTCGGCCCAGCAGCAGCGACTCAGGCATTAGGATCATATTTCCAACCGGCAGGATCCTATACTCAGCATATGGGATCCTTCATGAACTCAGGATCCTCCTTCGTTCCAGGATCATCCCAGGTTCAAGGATCCTCCTTCGTTTCAGGATCATCCCAGGTTCAAGGATTCTCCTTTGTTCCAGGATCATCCCATGTTCAGGGATCCCTTCAGATACCAGGATCCTTGAAGAATTTGCAAACAGGAAGTCCAGATGTCCATCAAGGAGATTTTATTCCAATGCAGACCATTGCTTCCACTGGTCCCTCCATCATCCCAGAATCCCAGCAATATGGATTCACATCCAATGTTCCTAACTTGAACCCAATGGGAGGTAACACTTTTAATAATTCTCTTACCACTAACCATGGATTCATGCAGGATTCAGGTATCAACCATGCTATGGCCAGAGAACTGCAGAAACTGAAGGATATGATATCAAGTGTTCCAGGGGTAGTCAAACCTATCCCAGAAATTGCAGATGGAAGCCATAAGGTATCTCATTTTGCACCACCAATTTGTGATGCTGAGATACCCAAAAGATTCCATATCCCTACTATGAAGCTGTATGATGGTACGACGGATCCTGAGGAACATATAGCACAATACAGGGAGAGGATGGAGATCAATCCAATTCCAGAAAGGTTAAAGGAAGCATGTCTGTGCAAGGGATTTGGATCCACTCTTACTGGATCAGCTCTTAAATGGCTGCTAAGTCTTCCCCCTTACTCTATTACTTCGTTTGCTAATTTAGTTAACTTATTCAATAATCAATTTTCTTGTAGTAGAAAATTTGAACGATTGACTAGCGATTTATATAGGATAACTCAGGCTCATAATGAATCATTAAGGGATTATATAACCAAATTTAGTAAAGAATCCTTGGACATTCCTAACTTGGATGTGGCCACAGCTGTTGAGGCCTTCAAGATGGGATTGCTTAAGGATTCATTATTCTATGATGATCTTGTTATGACACCATGCAGGAACCTAGACGAAGTAAGGACCCGGGCACTCAGGTTCATCCGGCTAGAGGATGACAAGAGGATCCAGGAGAGACAAGTAGGATCCTCAAAACAAGAAAAGCAAGGATCCTCTTTCAAAAGCAACAAATTCAAATCCTATAACAGAACTGACAACCAGAATGTGCATGCTGTTGACCAAGAAGAGGATGATGAAGATTATCCTCCGATTTCTGAATACTGTTTTTCCGTTGATAACCATGAACTAATCCTTGCAATGCAGAATCTAGGAGAAAAAGCCAGATGGCCCAGAAAAAATGACAAACCAGCCGCAGCTAAAGATAAATCAAAGTGGTGTGCATACCATGAGGATTTTGGGCATTTGACAGAGGAATGCATCGCATTACGAAAGGAAATTGGATATCTGCTGAGCAAGGGGCATTTGAAAGAATTGTTGGGAAGAAAAAAGCAAAGGACTCAGGATCCCGAAAGGATTCCTGAAAGAGCTCCAGCCCCTCCGGCAGATGCACAAGTGATCAACTTCATTTCTGGAGGATCGGACATCTATGGTACATCCTTCTCAGCAGCTAAAAGGCATGCAAAGGAAGCTAAAATGGATAACGGAGAAAGACCTATACGAACATCAAGTGTCTCGGAAGGAAAAGTGATAACCTTTGATGAGGATGATCGAGTTGACGTCCAGGATCCTCATCATGATAGTTTAGTTATTACTCTCTTTATTTCTAACCACTTTGTCCGCAGGATCCTAATTGACGGAGGAAGCTCAGTAAACATTATCCAGCTTGATGTTCTAAAGAAAATGGGTATCCCTGAATCAGATATCACACCAAGATCCTCCGTGCTTGTAGGATTTAGTGGCGAAACTAAGAAAACCCTAGGGGACATCAAACTCCCAATTTATGTGGAAGGATTACATAATTATCAAAAATTTTGTGTTATTGACTGTTTGTCTTGTTGTAATGTTATCCTTGGCAGGCCCTGGATACACGATATGAAGGCAGTCCCATCCACCTACCATCAGTGTGTGAAGCTCCCTAGCCCATGGGGAATAATCAAGATCGATAGTGATCAGCAGGAGGCTAAGGATTGTTACACCTCATCAATGAAACCAGCCTCGAAATCAAGGGAGCAATAGCAATTAAAGTATCCTCCAAGGGATGTCTTGGAGGCAAGAGAGCAGAATGTGGACGAAATCCTCTTGGATCCTGATGATCCTGAATCCAAAATCTACATCGGATCAGGGATCCTTGATAAAATGAAAGAAGACATAGTTTCCTTCCTCAAAAGAAGAAAATCTACCTTTGCATGGAAACATAAGGATATGACAGGTATATCTAAGGATATTATCACTCATAAACTTGGCATTGACAGGTCAGTTAAACCAATCCATCAAAAAAGGAGGAAGTTTGCACCAGAAAGAAATGCCATTATCCAGGAAGAGGTAGAAAGATTACTACGAGCAGGTATGATTAGAGAAGTGAAGTATCCAAAATGGCAGGCCAATGTGGTTGTTGTTCAAAAGAAAAATGGAAAGTGGAGGGTATGTGTCGATTTCACTGATTTGAATAAGGCATGTCCCAAGGATCCTTTCCCATTACCCACATTGACTCCATGGTGGATGCAACGGCGGGTCATGAACTGTTAACCTTTATGGATGCATCATCTAGATTCCAACAAATTCAGATGGAACCATCTGACCAAGAGGATACGGCTTTTATGACCCCAACCGGTTTATATTGTTACATTGCTATGCCATTTGGACTAAGAAATGCAGGTGCAACATATCAAAGGCTGGTGAATATGATGTTCAAAGATCAAATTGGACAAACAATGGAAGTGTACATAGACGATATGGTGGTGAAATCCAAAAAAGCTGAGGATCACCTAAGGGACTTGGAGGAAGCATTTGATATCCTTAATAATTATAACATGAAGCTTAATCCTTCAAAATGTCACTTTGGTGTTAAAGCAGGTAAATTCTTAGGATATATGGTAACCCAGAGGGGCATTGAAGCAAGCCCGGAACAAATCAAAGCATTGGTGAATATCAAATCCCCTGCCAACGCTAAGGATGAGCAAAGGCTAACAGGCAGGATAGCAGCTCTGAACAGATTCATATCCAAATCCTCAGAAAAGTGTAAAGAATTCTATGATATCCTAAGAAAGAACAAGAAATTCGAATGGACTGAAAAGCATGAGAATGCTTTACAAGCCCTAAAAGAATACATGTCCTCAGCCCCAACATTGATGAAACCAGAAAAAGGAGATGTGTTATCCTTATACCTTGCGGTATCCTCAAAAGCAGTAAGTGCAGTCCTTGTTAAGGATCATGAAGGTACACAATATCCTGTCTATGATGTAAGTAAGAGTTTACTTGATGCTGAATCCAGGTATTCACACCTTGAAAAACTTATTCTTGCACTGATTATGGCATCCACTAAACTAAGACATTATTTTGAAACCCATGTTATTGTTGCTAAAACTAATTTTCCAATTAAGAATGTCCTCAGGAAACCAGAGATGTCCGGAAGAATGGCTAAGTGGGCAGTAAAGCTTAGTGCCCATGATATAAGATATGAGCCTAGAACAGCTATCAAATCCCAAACATTAGCCGACTTTGTGGCTGATTTCAGTAGTGATTTACAAAAGGAAGCCGAATTGGAAGTCCAGCAGCTGGAGGAAACCAAGGATCCTTGGATACTACATACTGACGGATCCTCAAATATTAAAGGCACGGGGCATGGTATACTACTAAAATCGCCACAGGGGGACATAATACCCCATTCCATAGCCTGTGAGTTCCAACCCACTAATAATGAGGCTGAATATGAAGCCTTAATCGCTGGTTTGCAAATTGCTAAGCATATGGGGATCAGGTATCTTGAGGTATACGTGGATTCATTGTTAATCACAAATCACTTTAATGGATCCTATGTTGTTAAAGGTGAAAAACTAACCAAATATTTAGAGATAGTCAAAGAATTGGCACTCTCCTTTGTTTCCTTCAGTTTGACACAGGTACCAAGGGAGGAAAATACAGAAGCTGATGCATTGGCCAATCTAGGATCATCTTTGAAGATCCCAGAGGATATAAGTATCCCCATCATCCATATCCTGGCTCCTGCTATTGAAAATCAGGTGGCCATGGAAATAGAAGAGGATTCGGCAATGATCCCTAGTGAGGATACTCAATCTTGTTCAGGATCATGGATCTCACCAATCATGAGATACTTACAACACGGAGAGATTCCTATGGGAGAAAATCCTAGGGCTTTCAGAATTAAGGTATCTCAATTCACAATCTTAAATAACATGCTGTATAAGCGATCTCTTGCAGGACCATATTTAAGATGTATCGAGGATCCTGAAGTTCAAGAAGTGTTAAAAGATTTCCATGAAGGAGATTGTGGAAACCACACTGGGGGCAGGGCATTGTTCTCAAGGATCTTAAGGACAGGATACTACTGGCCAACTATGAAAAGGGATGCTGTGGAGTATGCTAAGAAGTGTGATCCTTGTCAAAGACACAACAATATCCTTCATCAGCCAGCTGAATTTCTACATCCTATACCGTCCTCTTGGCCATTCATGAGGTGGGGGATGGATATAGTTGGCAAGCTCCCTAAAGCACCTGGTGGAAAAGTATTCATGCTTGCTATGACTGACTACTTCTCCAAGTGGATAGAGGCTGAAGCTTTTGCCCAAGTCAGAGAGAAGGAAGTTATATCCTTTATTAAGAGAAATATTATAACTAGATTTGGCATTCCTTCCGAAATTGTATGTGATAATGGTTCCCAATTTATTGGGAGCAGGACTACTAACTTTTGTGACAGTTGGGGGATTAAGATGATAACATCAACACCAGTCCACCCACAAGCCAATGGTCAAGCAGAATCATCCAACAAGATCATCATCAACAATCTGAAGAAGAAACTTGGATCCAAGAAGGGGAAATGGGCAGAGGAATTGCCCTATGTGCTTTGGGCTGATAGGACAACTCCCAAGAATGCTACTGGTCAAACACCCTTCTCCTTGGTGTTTGGGGCCGAATCAGTGATCCCAACAGAAATGGTGGTTCCAACTGCTAGAACAAGTACCCGTGATCCTGAGGAGAATGATGCAAACCTGGCTCAAGACTTGGATACTATTGAAGAAATCAGGGATCTGGCTAGGATAAGGATGGCTAGCTACCAACAAAGAATGGCTGGTGCTTACAACAAAAATGTCAGGATAAGGAAATTCCAAGTGGGGGATATGGTATTGAGAAAAGCATTCCAAAATACCACCAATCCTGCTGATGGGAAATTGGCACCAAAATGGGAAGGCCCTTATTTGATCGAAGCCGAAGCAGGAAAGGGGGCATATAGATTGCTTACCATGGAAGGTAATCTGTTACCAAGAGCCTGGAATGCTGTCCACTTGAAAAAATATTTCATGTGAGCAGGATCCTTCTGGCATGAATGATCCTTACATTGGAAGTATCCTTCAAGGATCCCTGAAGCATCAGTGATCCTTACTCTGGTAATGTCCTAAGCTCGAACTCTTATTTACATATTTTCTTATTTAAGGATAAGGATCATGTATCCTTCATCCTTCTCTCACGAGATTTTGAGTTCTGATAAGTCCAGGTATCCTTAGCACAATGTCGACAATCTTCAGAAGCAACTCAGATCCTTAGGTTCAACCCCAGTTATTTGGGCTTGTCCCCAGTTATCCTTGGGCTTGTCCCCAGTTTTCGCCTGTAGCGCACGATGATCCTGGTATAGTTCACGTCTTTGGGACCAGTACTCGCTTTAGGGGCTGATAATTCCATCGTACTGGCTATACCTAGGATCCTACGTATAATGGTAGACGTACCATACATCCGTTCCTAAGGTTTCTAACGTTTTCACGTTAGCTAAGGTTTTGGCATTTTCATGTCACTAAGTTTGGATAGTCGCAAGTGAGGGCCATACTCCAGTTTACACACGATCCTTGGGCTTGTCCCCAGTTATCCTTGGGCTTGTCCCCAGTTATCCTTGGGCTCGTCCCCAGTTATCCTTTGGGCTTGTCCCCAGTTACTAACTTATCTTTTATATTGGCTTAGTCCCAAGTTATATTCTATTTTTCAGGTTTTCGAAGTTAAACAATTAAGGATCCTCAATCCTTATTATCCATTAAAGTTTTACTTATGGTTATCCTGATTAAAGGTTAGGATCCTAACTTGGGTCCTCAGGTATGATCCTTAACTATTTCATTCATTATTCATTTGAATAACCCTTAGACCTTGACAACTGAACCTATGATCCTTAAAAAGAGCCACTTTTTGGAAGTTTTCAACTATAGGATACTTGATCCTGGATCGTATCCTAAATTTCTTAAACATAATCTGCTTAAGTTTTCTCACTCAGACAAATATATACCAAAACAATTGGAAGTTAAAAGGATAAGCAAGGATAACAACACAAGATAAGCCAAAAAGATTAGAGTTATTTTATTAACAAAAAGTTTAAACCCTCAAAGTTGTCAAAATTGCCAACCCACGTTTCTACCAGCAAAACGTGGCCCGTCCACATGGGTTGGCAAAGGGTGTCCATTGTTCATGCGGTCATAGCAAGTGCAGGAAATTCAAGGCGGCAGGATCACAATGGCTTCATCCCCCAAACAGAGGATCCCTCCACCATATGTAATCCTACCTATTGTTTACAAGATCCTAGATCCTCAACCCTAAACCTATTGTTCAAATACAGACCATAATTGTTTTAAAACATCACAACCACAAACAAACAAAAAAAAATTGGGCTCCGGCTAAGTCTCGAAATTTCCATCATTGCCCAATCCTGCAGCTCAATCCTTCGCTGCACCATCACCACCGGCTCCACTTGCCTCTCCACCCTGATCCTTGCCAATGTCTCCACCCTCAAGCATCGGGATCTCCTCAGCCTCTTCGTCATCCTCCAGTTCTGCCAGCCTAGCCTTCCAGCCTTCGACATCCCAGGTGCTCTTGTCAAAAGCAGGATCCTGAGCTTCCATGGCCATTTGCAGCTGGATCTTGTACATAGTTATCGCGGCAGAGACCTTGGCATCCTGGGTGATCTCGTGCTTCTCATAGTCAAAGTTGATCAGCATCTTGGCAGCATCATTCTTGGTGGCCTGGAGCTCCTTCTGAAGATCGGCTATCTTGAGATCCTTCAACACCCCAACCTGTTGAAGGTCAGCAATCTGGCGATCCTGATCCTCAACATGGCCAACATATGTCTCTACTTCAGCAAATTTCTACAAGGAAGACAAGGAATAATGTTAGAAACCAAGTGATCCTTAGACCAGCAGGATACACAAGCAGGACAGTGATCCTTACCTCGTTGAAGTAGTCCAGAAACTGTTGGCGGAGCAGGGGCAGACCTTGCAAATCCTCAGAGGCCTTTCTCTTCTTGCTTCCTTTACCCCTGATAGGTGCTTTAGGGGCTGAAGCAGTTGGACTAGCAGCACGAGTCTTCTTCCTTGAGGGTTTGACATTTGTAAGATCATCGATGCCGAACTTTGAAGCAGACTTAGAGGATTTTCCAGCACCTACACAACCAAAACGAGATAAGTATCTTAATATTATTTGACTCTCATTATATAAATACTCCTTAAATAAGGATACTTACTTGACATTGTAACAGAGGCAGAGGATACTTCCTGAGAATCCTGGGTGGTAACCTGGAAAATTCTTATTTCAGGATCAAGCTTCTTAAAGGCCAAGAGTCTCTCTTTTGCAGCAGGAGTCAACTTAAGATGAGAAACGGATATAGCTGCACAATAAGGAAACAGAAAAAAGTCAGTGATCTTTATGCTAAGGAATAAGTTCTATGGTGATCCTTCCAGGATCCTCTATCCTACCATGAGTAGCCCACTTCTTGGGCAAATCCTTCCCATCAGGGATGGTATCTCTTCTCACAAAAAAGAACCGCCGCTTCCAGTTCATATCATTTTTGGTAACTTTGAGAACAGGGTGCTCTTCTCCAGCCTTACGTTTGAACAAGTATCGGTGGGATCCAAAAGTTGTGAGACCATACATCTCAGCCAGCTCCGCCATACCCAGATCAATTCCTTCTTGTTCGATGATCCTTTCAAGGGTGTATAAAACCCTCCAGATCATCGGCATAGCCTGGATATAGCAGATGCCGGTAAGAGAGAAAAAGGACTCGGTGAACTGAGGGAAAGGATACGAGTATCCTATCATGAAAGGAGTGACCGAGAAAGCTACCCAAGTCTCATAGATGTAATCGCTCAGAGCGGTAGGGCTAAAAGATTTAAAGAGGGTATTCGCCGGAAAACAATGACGGATTTTGTCAATTTGAGGATCAGTAAAACAACACCTCTCGGTGGGAGAATCCTTGATGATCCCTTGACCCTTCAAGGGACTGTCCTTCTTAGGATCCTTGCTAGGGGAGTTCCGGAGCAACATTTTTTACAGAAGGATGGAAAGAGAAAGAAAAACAGAGCAAGCAAGAGAGAAGATAAAGGGGAATACCTGTTCAATCCTCTGGTCGCGATTATAAAGGGAAGAGTTCTTGAATTTAAATGCAAACGATCCTATCCTATTTCTATTTATAATGATGATTTGTGCAGGGCTGTCATCTCCATGACGTCAGATCGCAACGGATAGTTCATTCTTAACGGCTATATATCCGTTGAGTTAGTTATAGATAAGATACGGCAAAATATAACTCGTTAATATTACATAATTACTCCTTATATTTTGGGGGCAATTGTTAGGGCAGGATTTTAATGACCTGTGATCCTTACATAATATCCTAACAAGTGATCCTTGTTTCTTTGGCAGATAGTGATCCTCAGAAGAGCTTCAGGATCAGGATCATGGATCATCCTAAGGATCCTCATACTAACGATTACTCTCTTTGAATTTAATATTGTTTTGCAGGAATTACGAGTTGGATCTGGTCTTAGCAACGTTATCAAGGAATCTGTCACGCTGATTTCGCACATACATAACCAAAGATAGACGTTATGGAGAATATGAAAACTTAGCATAAATTACGAGCATTTAGTTAGGCTAAATTTACTTCTATTCCTAAAGGGGTAACGAGCTAGTAGTTAGGTGATTTGCCTAAAATACGACCACACACACTTATATAAAGGGCATTCTTCAGCATTTGGAAGGGACAACACATTTCTCACACGCTTTAGCATACGATACTATAGTGATCCTTGTACCTAGCTCGTTACCATCCGAAATTGTAAACATTGTTTGTTATATTGAAGTTAGGTGATCGGTAGTTTCCATCACCCGAGGTTTTTTATGTTGGAGATCATTCATTGATCAAGGGCTTTTTCCTCGTATCAATCCTTGTGTCACTTGTGCAATTTTCATTATAGTGATCCTTATCTTTGTTCATCATACCAAGCATCATTCCCCGTTTACAAAGAGTTTGGTTGCATTATCCTTGTGTGATTTTTGACCAAAACAAAAGCATCAATGATCCTTACTCTGGTAACGTCCTAATCCTTGTGTGATTTTTGGTTGCATTATCCATGTGTCCTTTATCCTTCTCTCACATGATTTTGAGTTTTGAAAGTTCAGGTGTTCTTAGCAAAGCGTTTATTATCTACAGAAGCAATCCGGTTCCTTGGGTTTTGTTTTGGTCAAAAATCACACAAGGATAATGCAACCAAACTTTATGTAAATGGGGTATGATGCTTGGTTTGTAGAAAAAGTAAAGGATCACTTCAATGTGAAATATGCAAAGACACAATGATTTATACGAGGAAAAAGCCCTTGATCAATGTATGATCTCCGGCATAAAAAACCTCGGGTGATGGCAACTACCGATCACCAAACTTCAATATAAGAAAAATAGTTACAACTTTGGATGATAATGAGCTGAGTACAAGGATCACTATAGTTTCGAGTGTCTAAGCGTGTGAGAGTTGTGTTGTGTGTTCTTCCGAATGAGGAAGAGTGCTATATATACAAGTGTAGGTGACCTATTTTAGGTAAAAAGACTAATAATCAGCTCATTACCCCTTTAGAAATAAAAGTAAATCTAGCCTAAATTATCGCCCTTAAATCATGCCAAGTTTCCATATCCTTCACAACGTCCATCTCCGATTAAGCACATGCCATAGTTGTGAAGACGTGTCCTTTAATTGTGATGCTAAGAGCGGATCCTGCTAGTCATTCCTGCAAAACAACATTAAATTCAACGAAAGCAACTGTTAGCATGAGGATCCTATGATGGTCCGTGATCCTGATCCTGGAGGTCTGCTGAGGATCACTATCTGCCAAAGAAACATGGATCACTGGTTAGGATCACATATGAGGATCATGTATTGTAAAAAATCCAGCCCTAACAATTGCCCCCAAAATATAAGGAGTTTATTGTAAATTAACGAGTTATATTTTGCTTTGATCTTATCTGCAACGAACAATTCGGATAACTAGCCGTTAATTTCGAACTAGCCGTTGCAACCTTTACGTCATTGAGGTGACATCCTGCAAATCATGATTATAAATAGGAGATAGGGTTAGGATCAATCTTCATTTAAATTCAAGATATTCTCCCTTTATAATCTCTACCGAAGATCAATCAGGTATTCTCTTCTCTTTCTTCCCTCTCTTGCTCTGTTTTTCTGCTTTTATCCTGCCAAGAGTATGTTGCTCCGAAATTCTCCTCACAAGGATCACAAGAAGATCACTCCTTTGAAAAGCCAAGGGATCGTCAAAGACTCTCCTACAGAGAGGTGCTGCTTTACTGATGCTCATGTTCATAAGATCCGTCACTGTTTTCCGGCGGATACCGTCTTCAAGTCTTTTACTCCCACCGCTCTGAGTGATTTCGTTTCCGACGCCTGGGTGGCCTTTCCTGCAACTCCGTTTACCATAGGATATTCATATCCTTTTCCAACCTTCACCCAGTCCTTCTTTTCTCTGAGCGGTATGTCCTATATCCAGGCCATGCCGATGATCTGGAGGGTTCTGTGTACCCTTGAGAGGATCATCGAGCAGGAGGGGATTGACTTAGGGATGCCGGAGCTGGCCGAGTTATATGATCTTACCACATTTGGTTCCTGTCGATACCTGTTGAAACGGAAAGCTGGAGAGGATCACCCTGTTTTTAAGGTCACAAAAAATGATACCAACTGGAAGCGACGATTCTTCTTTGTTAGGAGAGATACCATCCCTAACGGGGAGGATCTGCCCAAGGAGTGGGCTACTCATGGTAGGATAGAGGATCCTGGAAGGATCACCATCAGACTTGTCTCTTATGATGAGGATCACTAATGTCTTTTTCGTCTTTTGTTGTTTTTTCAGCTATATCCGTTACTCATCTCAAGTTAACTCCTGCTACTAGAGAGAGAGTTTTAGCTTTCAAGAAGCTTGATCCTGAGACCAGAAGTTTTCAAGTCACCATCCAAGATTCACAAGAAGTATCCTCCGCATCTGCCACTATGTCAAGTAAGTATCCTTATTAAAAAGTAAGTTATATGTAAGACTGTTTAGTTAGTAAGGGAACTTATCTTGTTTTGATTGTGTAGGTGCTGGGAAACCTGCTAAGTCTGCCTCCAAGTTTGGGATTGATGAACTTGCCAATGTCAAGTCTTCAAGAAAGAAGACCCCTGCTGCTAGTCCCTCTGCTTCTGCCCCTAAAGCTCCTATTAGGGGTAAGGGAAAGAAGAGAAAGGCTTCTGAGGATCTTCAAGGATTCCCTCTGATTCACCAGCAGTTTCTTGATTCTGTCAACGAGGTTAGGATCACTGCCCCTGTTGGTTATCTTGATGGTTTTTGAGGATCACCTGTGTTTGACGTCGTTGTTTTTGCAGAAACTTACTGAAATAGAGACTTATGTTAACCACGTTGAAGATCAGGATCGCCAAATTGCCGACCTCCAACAGATGGGTGTGCTGAAGGATCTCAAGATAGCTGATCTTGAGAAGGAGCTCCGGGCTATCAAGGATGAAGCTGTCAAAGCATTGATCAAGTTTGACTACGAGAAGCATGATATCACCCAGGATGCTAAGGTCTCTGCTGCGATAACCATGTATAAGATCCAGCTGCAAATGGCTGCGGAGGCTCAGGATCCTTCTTTTGACAAAGGCACATGGGACGTGGAAGGTTGGAAGGCGAGGCTGGCAGAGTTGGAGGATGATGATGATGCCGAGGATATCCCTATGCTTGAAGGTGGAGATGCTGGTAAGGATCAGGGGGAAGCAAGTGGAGCTGGTGGTGATGGTGCAGCGAAGGTTTAAGTTGCAGGATTGGGCAATGATGGAAACTTCTAGACATAGCCGGAGCCCAATTTTTTGAGTTTGGTAGTGGTTGTGATGTTTTGAAACAATTTTATGGTTTGTACTCTTTGAACAATAGTTTTTAGGGTTAAGGATCCTGGATCCTTTGGACAATAGGTAGGATCGCAAATGGTGGAGGGATCCTCTGTTTGGGGGATGAAGCCTTTGTGATCCTGCTGCTTTTAATTTCCTGCACATGCTAAGACCGCACAGACAATGGACACCCTTTGCCAACCCATGTGGACGGGCCACGTTTTGCTGGTAGAAATATGGGTTGGCAATTTTGACAACTTTTTGAAAGGGTTTAAGATCCTTTTGTTAATAATATAACTCTAACTTTTCTGGCTTATCTCGTGTTGTTATCCTTTATTTATCTTCTTATTTCCTAGTTTTTAGAAACATATTTGTTAGAGTAACCATGTTTAATAAATTTAGGATATGATCCTAGATCAAATATCCTATCATTAAAAATTTTCAAGGATCATAGTTTTAGTTATCAAGATGTAAGGGTTGTTTAGTACAATCAAAATAGTCAAGGATCATACCTGAGGATCCAAGTTAGGATCCTAACCTTTAATCAAGATAACCATAAGTGAAATTTTACTGGATGATAAGGATTAAGGATCCTTATTTGTTTAACTTCGAGAACCTGAAAAATGGAACATATCTTGGGACTAAGCCAATGTAAAAGATAAATTAGTAGCTGGGGACATGCCCAAAGGATAACTGGGGATGATCCCAAAGGATCACTGGGGACAAGCCCAAAGGATAACTGGGGACAAGCCCAAATGATAACTGGGGACAAGCCCAAAGGATCGTGTGTAAACTGGAGTATGGCCCTTACTGGCGACTATCCAAACTTAGTGACATGAAAATGTCAAAACCTTAGCTAACGTGAAAACGTTAGAAACCTTATGAACTGATGTATGGTACGTCTACCATTATACGTAGGATCCTAGGTATAGCCAGTACGATGAGGTTGTCAGCCCCGGAAGTGGGTACTGGTCCCAAAGACGTGAACTATATCAGGATCATCGTGCGCTGCTGGCGGAAACTGGGGATAATCCCAAGGATAACTGGGGTTGAACCCAAGGATCTGTGGTGCTTTTGAAGATCTTTAACGATATGCTGAAGATACCTGAACTATCATAACTCAAATGGTTCGTGAGAAGAGGATGAAGGATACATGATCCTTATCCTTAGGTAAAAAGTAAGGAAATGTAATAGTTTTAGGATAAGGACATTACCAGAGTAAGGATCACTGACATCACCGGGATCCTTTGAGGATACTTCAATATAAGGATCACATGCTTTGAAGGATCACGTTCACATAAAGTATCTCTTTAAGTGAACAGCATTCCAGGCTCTTGGTAACAAGTTTCCTTCCATGGTTAGCAATCTGTATGCCCCCTTTCCTGCTTCAGCTTCAATTAAGTAAGGGCCTTCCCACTTTGGTGCTAACTTCCCGTCAGCAGGATTAATAGTGTTTTGGAATGTTTTCCTCAACACCATATCTCCGACTTGGAACTTCCTTATTCTAACATTTTTGTTGTAAGCACCAGCCATTCTTTGTTGGTAGCTTGCCATCCTTATCCTAGCCAGATCCCTGATTTCCTCAATAGTATCCAAATCCTGAGCCAGGATTGTAGCATTCTCTTCAGGATCACGAGCACTTGTTCTAGCAGTTGGGATCACCATCTCTGTTGGGATCACTGCTTCTGCCCCAAATACTAAAGAAAAAGGTGTTTGACCAGTGGCATTCTTGGGAGTTGTCCTATCAGCCCATAGCACATAAGGTAACTCCTCTGCCCATTTTCCCTTCTTGGATCCTAGCTTCTTCTTTAGATTGTTGATGATGATCTTGTTGGATGATTCTGCTTGGCCATTGGCTTGTGGATGAACTGGTGTTGATGTTATCATCTTAATTCCCCAACTGTCACAAAAGTTAGTGGTTCTGCTTCCAATGAATTGGGAACCATTATCACATACAATTTCAGAGGGAATGCCAATCTAGTTATAATGTTTCTTTTGATAAAGGATATAACTTCTTTTTCTCTGACTTGAGCAAAGGCTTCAGCTTCTATCCACTTAGAGAAGTAGTCAGTCATGGCAAGCATAAATACTTTTCCACCAGGTGCTTTAGGGAGCTTGCCAACTATATCCATCCCCCATCTCATGAATGGCCAAGAGGATGGTATAGGGTGTAGCAGTTCAGCTGGTTGATGAAGGATATTGCTGTGTCTTTGACAAGGATCACATTTCCTAGCATATTCTACAGCATCCCTTTTCATGGTTGGCCAGTAGTATCCTGTTCTAAGGATCCTTGAGAACAATGCCCTGCCCCCAGTGTGGTTTCCACAATCTCCTTCATGGAAGTCTCTCAACACTTCTTCAATTTCAGGATCCTCGATACATCTTAAATATGGTCCTGCAAGAGATCGTTTATATAGCACATTATTTAAGATTGTGAATTGAGATACCTTAATCCTGAAAGCTCTAGGATTTTCTCCCATCGGAATCTCCCCGTATTGCAAGTATCTCATGATTGGTGAGATCCATGATCCTGCATAAGATTGAGCTTCTTCACTAGGGATTACTGCAGTATCCTCTTCTATTTCCATGGCCACTTGATTTTCAATAGCAGGAGCCAGGATATGGATGATAGGGATACTTATGTCTTCTGGAATTTTTAAGGATGATCCTAAGTTGGCCAATGCATCAGCTTCCGTGTTATCCTCCCTTGGTACCTGTGTTAAGCTGAAAGAAACAAAAGAGAGTGCCAATTCTTTGACTATCTCTAAATATTTGGTTAGTTTTTCACCTTTAACAGCATAGGATCCATTAAAGTGATTGGTGATCAATAATGAGTCTACATATACTTTAAGATATTTCACCCTCATATCCTTAGCAATTTGCAAGCCAGCAATTAAGGCTTCATATTCAGCCTCATTGTTAGTTGCTTGGAAATCACAGGCTATGGAGTGGGGTATTATGTCCCCCTGTGGCGATTTTAGTAGTATCCCGAGCCCTGTGCCTTTGACATTTGAGGATCCATCAGTGTGTAGTATCCAAGGATCCTTGGTCTCATCCAGCTGCTGGACTTCCAATTCTGCTTCTCTTTGCAGATCACTACTGAAATCAGCCACAAAATCAGCTAATGCTTGGGATTTAATGGCTGTTCTTGGCTCATATCTTATATCATGGGCACTAAGCTTTACTTCCCACTTAGCCATTCTTCCTGACATCTCTGGTTTCCTGAGGACATTCTTAATTGGAAAGTTAGTTTTAACAACAATAGTATGGGTTTCAAAATAATGCCTTAACTTAGTTGATGCCATGATTAATGCAAGAATAAGTTTTTCGAGGTGTGAGTACCTGGATTCGGTATCAAGTAAACTCTTACTTACATAGTAGATAGGATATTGTGTACCTTCATGATCCTTAACAAGGACAGCGCTTACAGCGGTTGAGGATACCGCCAAATATAAGGATAACACATCTCCTTTTTCGGGCTTTGATAATGCTGGTGCTGAGGACATATATTCTTTAAGGGCTTGTAAAGCATTCTCATGTTTCTCAGTCCATTCAAACTTCTTGTTCTTCCTTAGGATATCGTAAAATTCTTTACATTTTTCTGAGGATTTTGATATGAACCTGTTCAGAGCTGTTATCCTGCCTGTTAGCCTTTGCACATCCTTAGCATTGGCAGGGGACTTGATGTTTACTAGTGCTTTAATTTGCTCTGGACTTGCCTCAATGCCCCTCTGAGTTACCATATATCCTAGGAATTTACCTGCCTTAACACCAAAGTGGCACTTTGAAGGATTAAGCTTCATGTTATAATTATCAAGGATATCAAATGCTTCCTCCAAATCCCCTAGGTGATCCTCAGCTTTCTTTGATTTGACTACCATATCATCTATGTATACTTCCATAGTTTGTCCAATTTGATCTTTGAACATCATATTCACCAGCCTTTGATATGTTGCACCTGCATTTCTTAATCCAAAAGGCATGGCAATATAACAATACAAACCTGTTGGGGTCATAAAGGCTGTATCCTCTTGGTCAGATGGTTCCATCTGAATTTGTTGGAATCCAGATGATGCATCCATAAAGGTCAACAGTTCATGCCCCGCTGTTGCATCCACCATGGAGTCAATGTGGGGTAATGGGAAAGGATCCTTGGGACATGCCTTATTCAGATTAGTGAAATCGACACATACCCTCCACTTTCCGTTTTTCTTTTGGACAACGACCACATTGGCTAACCATTTTGGATACTTTACCTCTCTGATCATACCTGCTCGAAGTAGTCTCTCTACTTCTTCTTGGATAATGGCATTCCTTTCTGGTGCAAACTTCCTCCTTTTTTGATGGATTGGTTTGATAGACCTGTCAATGCCAAGTTTGTGAGTAATAATATCCTTAGATATACCTGTCATATCTTCATGTTTCCAAGCAAAGGTAGATTTTCTTCTTTTGAGGAAGGATATTAAGTTTTCTTTCATCTTGCCAAGGATCCCTGATCCGATATAGATTTTTGATTCAGGATCACTAGGATCCAAGAGGATTTCGTCCACATCTTGTTCCCTTGCCTCCAAGACATTCCTCGGAGGATACTGTAATTGCTATTGCTCCCTTGGCTTCGAGGTTGGCTTCATGGATGAGGTATAACAATCCTTAGCCTCCTGCTGATCACTGTCGATCTTGATTATTCCCCATGGGCTAGGGAGCTTCACACATTGATGGTAGGTGGATGGGACTGCTTTCATATCATGTATCCAAGGCCTGCCAAGGATAACATTGCAACAAGATAGACAGTCAATAACACAAAATTTCTGATAATTATGTAATCCTTCCACGTAGATTGGGAGTTTGATGTCCCCCAGAGTTTTCTTCGTTTCTCCGCTGAATCCTACAAGCACGGAGGATCTTGGTGTGATGTCTGATTCTGGAATACCCATTTTCTTTAGAACATCAAGCTGGATAATGTTCACTGAGCTTCCTCCATCGATAAGGATCCTGCGGACAAAATGGTTAGAGATAAAGAGAGTAATAACCAAACTATCATGATGAGGATCCTGAATGTTAATGCGATCCTCCTCATCAAACGTTATCCTCTTCCCCTCTGAGACACTTGATGTCCTAATAGGTCTTTCTCCATTATCCATTTTTGACTCCTTTGCATGCCTTTTGGCCGCCGAGAAGGATGTACCACAGATGTCTGATCCTCCGGAAATAAAGTTGATCACTTGTGCATTTGCCGGAGGTGCTGGAGCCTTTTCAGGGATCCTTTCAGGATCCTGAGTCCTTTGCTTTTTTCTTCCCAACAATTCTTTTAGGTGCCCCCTGCTTAACAGATATCCAATTTCTTTTCTTAAAGCTATGCATTCTTCAGTTAGGTGCCCGAAATCCTCATGGTATGCACACCATTTTGACTTGTCTTTAGTCCCGGATGGTTTATCATTCTTCCTGGGCCACCTAGCTTTTTCACCTAGATTCTGCATTGCAAGGATTAGTTCATGATTATCAACGGAAAAACAGTATTCTGAGATTGGAGGATAATCTTCATCATCCTCTTCTTGGTCAACAGCATGCACATTCTGGTTCTCATTTCTATGGTAGGATTTGAATTTGTTGTTCTTGAAGGAGGATCCTTGCTTCTCCTGTTTTGAGGATCCTACTTGTCTCTCCTGGATCCTCTTGTCATCCTCTAGTCGGATGAACCTGAGTGCCCGAGTCCTTACTTCATCTAGATTCCTGCATGGTGTCATAACAAGATCATCATAGAATAATGAATCCTTAAGCAGTCCCATTTTGAAGGCTTCAACAGCCGTAGCCATATCCATGTTGGGAATGTCCAAGGATTCTTTACTAAATTTAGTTATATAATCCCTTAATGATTCATTATGACCTTGAGTTACCCTATATAAATCACTGGTTAATCTTTCAAATTTTCTACTACAAGAGAATTGGTTATTGAATAAATTAACTAAATTAGCAAATGAAGTAATAGAGTAAGGGGGAAGACTTAGCAGCCACTTAAGAGCTGATCCAGTGAGAGTGGATCCAAATCCTTTACATAGGCATGCTTCCTTCAATTTTTCTGGGATAGGATTGATCTCCATCCTCTCCCTGTATTGTGCTATGTGTTCCTCTGGATCCGTTGTACCATCATACAGCTTCATAGTAGGGATATGGAACCTTTTGGGTACCTCTGCATCACAAATTGGTGGTGCAAAGCGAGATACCTTGTGGCTTCCATCTGCAATCTCAGGGATAGGCTTGACTACCCCTGGAACACTTGAGATCATATCTTTTAGCTTCTGCAATTCCCTGGCCATAGCATGATTGATACCTGTATCCTGCATGAATCCATGGTTAGTGGTAAGATAATTATTTAAAGTGTTACCTCCTATTGGGTTCAAGTTAGTGAATCCATATTGCTGGGATTCTGGAATAACGGAGGGACCAGTGGAAGCAATGGTCTGCATTGGAATGAAGTCCCCTTGATGGACATCTAGACTTCCTGTTTGCAAACTTTTTAGGGATCCTGGCATCTGGAAGGATCCTGGTATCTGGAAGGATCCTGGTATCTGGGATGATCCTGGAACGAAGGAGGATCCTTGAACCTGGAATGATCCTGGAACAAAGGAAGATCCTTGACCCTGGGATGATCCTGGAACAAAGTAGGATCCTTGAAACTGCTGTGCTCCCGGATAGGCTCCCGAATTCATGAAGGATCCCATATGCTGGGGATAGGATCCTGCCGGCTGAAAGTGTGAGCCTGATGCCTGAGTCATTGCTGTCGATCCGAGGTGCAATCCTCTTGATTCTCCCATAATTTGCACGTCTGGAATTCCCGATGGCTGAGAAGTGATCATTGGAGTATCAAAGCTCAAGGATTTGGGCATCAGTGGGGAATGATCCTCTGCCGTTCTCTTTTATCTTTTGAGATCTCCAATTTCCCTGAGGATCCTATCATTAGTTTCATCCTGCCGCTGCATACGATCCTTCATCTGCAAAATCAAAGTAAATACATCACTAGTACTGGGAATATAAGAATTCATAGCAGAAGAAGATGGAGGTTTAGAGTTAGTAGGAGTTTGTCTCTTCTCAGCATTCTTCTGGGATCCTGCCGGTGGGGGAGGCAGAGTGTTCTGAGATGAGGTGACTGCAGACATCGCCGTGGACATGTTTTTCAATGATGAAGCCATGTAATTCTATGAAATGATTTCAAACAACAGGTTTTCTTATGAATGAAGCACCAATGGCCCCACGGTGGGCGCCAAACTGTTTTGGTCAAAAATCACACAAGGATAATGCAACCAAACTTTATGTAAATGGGGTATGATGCTTGGTTTGTAGAAAAAGTAAAGGATCACTTCAATGTGAAATATGCAAAGACACAATGATTTATACGAGGAAAAAGCCTTTGATCAATGTATGATCTCCGGCATAAAAAACCTCGGGTGATGGCAACTACCGATCACCAAACTTCAATATAAGAAAAATAGTTATAACTTTGGATGATAATGAGCTGAGTACAAAGATCACTATAGTTTCGAGTGTCTAAGCGTGTGAGAGTTGTGTTGTGTGTTCTTCCGAATGAGGAAGAGTGCTATATATACAAGTGTAGGTGACCTATTTTAGGTAAAAAGACTAATAATCAGCTCATTACCCCTTTAGAAATAAAAGTAAATCTAGCCTAAATTATCGCCCTTAAATCATGCCAAGTTTCCATATCCTTACAACGTCCATCTCCGATTAAGCACATGCCATAGTTGTGAAGACGTGTCCTTTAATTGTGATGCTAAGAGCGGATCCTGCTAGTCATTCCTGCAAAACAACATTAAATTCAACGAAAGCAACTGTTAGCATGAGGATCCTATGATGGTCCGTGATCCTGATCCTGGAGGTCTGCTGAGGATCACTATCTGCCAAAGAAACATGGATCACTGGTTAGGATCACATATGAGGATCATGTATTGTAAAAAATCCAGCCCTAACAGGTTTAACCCCAGTTATTTGGGCTTGACCCCAGTTTCGCCTGTAGCGCATGATGATCCTGGTATAGTTCAAGGCAGTGGGACCAGTACTCGCTTTAGGGGCTGATAATTCCATTGTACTGGCTATACCTAGGATCCTACGTATAATGGTAGACGTACCATACATCCGTTCCTAAGGTTTCTAACGTTTTCACGTTAGCTAAGGTTTTGGCATTGTCATGTCACTATGTTTGGATAGTCGCCAGTTAGGGCCATACTCCAGTTTACATACGATCCTTGGGCTTGTCCCCAGTTATCCTTGGACTTCTCCCCAGTTATCCTTGGGCTTGTCCCCAGTTATCCTTGGGCTTGTCCCGAGTTGCTAACTCTTATCTTATGTTGGCTTAGTCCCAAGTTATGCTCTATTTCAGGTCCTTGAAGTTAACCAACTAGGGATCCTTGATCCTTATTTATCTCTAAGGTTTATCTTGTAATTGTCCTGATTGTGATACTAAGGGTTAGGATCCTAACTTGGATCCTCAGGTATGATCCTTAACTATTTTTAATTCTATTCATTGTTTATTTGAATAACCCTTGAAGTTTGACAACTAAACTTATGATCCTTAAAATATACTACTTTTTGGGATTCTTCAACTATAGGATATTTGATCATGGATCATATCCTAAATATTTTCAATATGAGTTATTCAAAATTGCTTATTTAATAAGTGTACATCAAAACAATTGAGAATTAAAGGGACAAAAAGGATAATAACACAGGATAAGCGACGAAAGGTTAAGATTTTATTTATTAACAAAAAGATTAACCCTTAAAAGGTTCTCAAAATTACCTACCCCGAGCATCTACCAGCAATACGTGGCCTGTCCGCTGGGGTAGGTAAAGGGTGTCCATGATAATAGGTTCAAAGTAGTGCAGGAATATAAAGGCGGCATGATCACAATGGCTTCATCCCCCAAACAGAGGATCCCTCCACCATTTGCAATCCTGCCTATTGTCTGAAGGATCCTAGATCCTTAAACCTAAAACTATTGTTCGAAATACAAACCATTAAATTGTTCAACAAACCAACCATCAAACAAAAAAAATTGGGCTCCGGCTATGTCTAGAAGTTTCCTTCATCGCCCAATCCTGCAGCCTAAACCTTCGTTGTATCACCACCTCCGGCTCCACTTACTTCACCACCTTCACCCTTGCCTCCAGCCTCAATTGTCAGGATCTCCTCAGCTTCCTCCTCATCCTCCAGTTCACCCAGCCTTGCTTTCCAGCCTTCCACATCCCAGGTGCTCTTGTCAAAAGTAGGATCCTGAGCTTCCAGGGCCATTTGCAGCTTGGTTTTGTACATTGCTATGGCGGCGGAGACCTTGGCATCTTCAGTGATATCGTGCTTCTCATAATCAGCATTAACCAGCACCTTGACCGTCTCCTGTTTGGCGTCATGGAGTTCCTTCTGAAGATCAGCGATTTTGAGATCCTTCAACAATGCAACCTGCTGGAGATCGGCAATCTTCCTATCCTCAACGCGGCCGACGTAGTCCTCGATTTCGGCAAGTTTTTGCAAAGGGGATAAGGTCAGGATAAGGCCAGGATAAGGTTAGGATAAGGTCAGGATAAGGCCAGGATAAGGTCAGGACCAAGTGATCCTCATATCGGCAGAATATATCAGCAGGATATAGGGGCAGAGACAGTGATCCTTACATTGTTGAAGTACTCGAGGAATTGGTGGCGGATCAGAGGCAGACCTTGCAAATCCTCAGCATCGGAGGCCTTTCTCTTCTTAACTCCCTTTCCCTTGAGGGGTGCCTTGGGGACTGAAGCTGTCGGGCTGGTAGGAGCCTTTCTCTTGGAGGATCTGACGGTGGTGAGATCGGTGACGCTGAACTTTGAAGCTGACTTGGTGGATTTTCCAGCGCCTACACAACCAAAACAAGATAAGTATCTTAATTTGACCTATATTATTTATTTGAATTTTTTAAGCAAAGATACTTACTTGACATCGTGACAGAGCCTGAGGATACCTCCTGAGAATCTTGGGTGGTTGTCTTGAAAGATCTTGTTTCAGGATCAAGTCTCTTGAAGGCAGCGAGTCTCTCTTTAGCAGCAGGGCTCAGTCTGAGATGAGAAACGGAGATAGCTGCACAACAAGAAAGCAAAAGAATATCAGTGATCCTTATATCAAAGGAAAGTCTCTGGTGATCCTTCTCAGGATTCTCCATCCTACCATGGGTAGCCCATTTCTTGGGTAGATCCTTCCCGTCAGGGATAGAATCTCTCTTGACGAAAAAGAAACGCCGCTTCCAGTTGGTATCATTTTTGGTAGCTTTGAAGATCGGGTGTTGTTTTGGTCAAAAATCACACAAGGATAATGCAACCAAACTCTTATGTAAACGGGGAATGATGCTTGGTATGTTGAACAAAGTAAAGGATCACTTTGATGTGAAATACGCGAGTGACACAAGGATTTATACGAGGAAAAAGCCCTTGATCAATGAATGATCTCCGGCATAAAAAACCTCGGGTGATGGCAACTACCGATCACCAAGCTTCAATATAACAAACAATATTTTTACAACTTCGGATGGTAACGAGCAAAGTACAAGGATCACTATAGTATCGTGTGTCAAAGCGTGTGAGAAATGTGTTGTGTCTTCCGAATGTTGAAGAGTGCTACTTATACAAGTGTGTGTGGTCGTATTTTAGGTAAATAACCTAACTATTAGCTCGTTACCCCTTCAAGAATAGAAGTAAATTTAGCCTAAATTATCGCCCTTAAATTGTGCTGAGTTTCCATATTGTCCACAACGTCCATCTTTGATTATGCATATGCCAAAGTAGCGTGACAGGTTCCTTGTTTACGTTGTTAAGAGCGGATCCTACTCGAAATTCCTGCAAGACAACATAGAATCCAAAGAGAACAATCGTTAGTATGAGGATCCCTAGGATGGTCCGTGATCCTGATCCTGGAACTCTTCTGAGGATCACTATCTGCCAAAGAAACAAGGATCACTGGTTAGGATCACATGTAAGGATCATAAGTCATAAAAATCCAGCCCTAACAATTGCCCCCAAAATATAAGGAGTATTTATCTAATATAAACGAGTTATATTTTGCCGGTCTTATCTCTAACTGACTTAACGGATATATAGCCGTTACAATGGAACTATCCGTTGTGATCTGACGTCACAGAAGTGACAACCCTGCACAAATCATCATTATAAATAGAAATAGGGATAGGATCGAATGCATTTAAATTCAAAGCGACTCCCTTTATAACCGTATTCGGAAGATCAACCAGGTATTCTCCTTCTCATCTTCTTCTCTTTTGCTCTGTTTTTCTTCTTCTTTCCATTCTTCTGTAAAGATGTTGCTCCGGAACTCCCCGCATAAGGATCCTAAGAAGAACAGTCCCTTGAAGGGTCAAGGGATCATCAAAGATTCTCCCACCGAGAGGTGCTGTTTTACCGATCCTCAGATCGACAGAATCCGTCAATGCTTTCCGGCGAACACTCTCTTCAAGTCTTTTACCCCCACTGCTTTGAGTGATTTTATTTCTGATACTTGGGTAGCTTTCCCGGTTACTCCGTTCTTGATAGGATATTCGTATCCTTTCCCACAGTTCACTCAATCCTTTTTCTCTCTTACCGGCATCTGCTATATCCAGGCTATGCCCATGATCTGGAGGGTGTTATACACCCTTGAGAGGATCATTGAACAAGAGGGGATTGACCTTGGTATGGCGGAGTTGGATGAGATGTATGATCTTACAACTTTTGGATCCCACCGATATTTGATCAAGCGAAAAGCTGGAGAGGATCACCCTGTTTTCAAAATGACCAAAAACGACACGAACTGGAAGCGATGATTCTTTTTTGTTAGGAGAGATTCCATCCCTAATGGGAAGGATTTGCCCAAGGAGTGGGCTACCCATGGTAGGATAGAGGATCCTGGAAGGATCACCATAGAACTTGTTCCTTAAGATAAGGATCACTAACACTTTCTTGTTTATTGTGCAGCTATATCCGTTGCTCATCTTAGGTTGACTCCTGCTGCAAAAGAGAGACTCTTGGCCTTTAGGAAGCTTGATCCGGAGACAAGAACTTTTCAGGATGCCATCCAGGATTCTCAAGAAGTATCCCCTGCCTCTGTCACAATGTCAAGTAAGTATCCTCATTTGAAAAGTAATTCTATGTAGGATTTTCAAGTTTAATTAGAATACTTATCTTATTTTGGTTGTGTAGGTTCTGGAAAATCTTCTAAGTCTGCCTCAAAGTTTGGCATCGATGATCTGACCAACGTGAAATCCTCAAGGAAGAAGAATCCTGCTAGCCCAAGCACTTCAGCCCCTAAAGCACCTATTAGGGGTAAAGGAAAGAAGAGAAAGGCCTCTGAGGATTTACAAGGTCTGCCCCTGCTCCGCCAACAGTTTCTAGACTACTTCAACGAGGTAAGGATCACTGCCCCTGTTTGTTATCCTGACAGTTTTGAGGATCACTTGTTTCTGACGTTATGCCTTGTTTTCCTTGCAGAAATTTGCTGAAATAGAGACTTATGTTGGCCACGTTGAGGATCAAGACCGCCAAATCGCTGACCTCCAACAAATGGGTGTGCTGAAGAATCTCAAGATTGCTGATCTTGAGAAGGAGCTCCGGGCTACCAAGGATGATGCTGCCAAAATGCTGATCAACTTTGATTATGAGAAGCATGATATCACCCAGGATGCCAAGGTCTCTGCTGTGATAGCCATGTATAAGATCCAGCTGCAGATGGCTGCGGAAGCTCAGGATCCTGCCTTCAACAAAAGCACATGGGACGTGGAGGGCTGGAAGGCGAGGCTGGCAGAGTTGGAGGATGATGAGGAGGCTGAGGAGATCCCGATGCTTGAAGGTGCTGGCAAGGATCATGCTGGGGAGGCAAGTGGAGCCGGTGGTGATGGTGCAGCGAAGGATTGAGCTGCAGGATTGGGCAATGATGGAAACTTCGAGACTTAGCCGGAGCCCAATTTTTTTGTGGTTGTTGATGTTTTTTTGAAACAATTATGGTCTGTAACTTTGAACAATAGTTTTAGGATTAAGAATCCAGGATCCTTCAGACAATAGGTAGGATTGCAAATGGTGGAGGGATCCTCTGTTTGGGGGATGAAGCCATTGTGATCCTGCCGCCTTTTATTTACCTGCATGCTATGACCGCACAAACAATGGACACCCTTTGCCAACCCATGTGGACGGGCCACGTTTTGCTGGTAGAAACGTGGGTTGGCAATTTTGACAACTTTGAAGGGTTTTAAACCTTTGTTAATAAAATAACTCTAATCCTTTTGGCTTTTCTCGTATTGTTATCCTTTTAATTTCCAATTGTTTTGATATATGTTTGTTTGAGTAAGAAAAGTTAAGCAAACTATGTTTAAGAAATTTAGGATATGATCCTGGATCAAATATCCTATAATCGAAAATTTTCAAAGTAGTTTATTTTAAGGATCATAGGTTCAGTTATCAAGGTCTAAGGGTTATTCAAATGAATAATGAATGAAATTAAAAATAGTTAAGGATCATACCTGAGGATCCAAGTTAGGATCCTAACCTTTAATCAGGATAACCATAAGTAAAACTTTAATGGAAGCTAAGGATTAAGGATCCTTAATTGTTTAACTTCGAAAACCTGAAAAATGGAATATAACTTGGGACTAAGCCAATATAAAAGATAAGTTAGTAACTGGGGACAAGCCCAAAGGATAACTGGGGACAAGCCCAAGGATAACTGGGGACAAGCCCGAAGGATAACTGGGGACAAGCCCAAAGGATAACTGGGGACAAGCCCAAAGGATAACTGGGGACAAGCCCAAGGATAACTGGGGACAAGCCCAAGGATCGTATGTAAACTGGAGTATGGCCCTCACTGGCGACTATCCATACTTAGTGACATGAAAATGCCAAAACCTTAGCTAACGTGAAAACGTTAGAAACCTTAGGAACGGATGTATGGTACGTCTACCATTATACGTAGGATCCTAGGTATAGCAAGTACGATGAGGTTATCAGCCCCTAAAGCGAGTACTGGTCCCAAAGACGTGAACTATACCAGGATCATCGTGCGCTACAGGCGAAAACTGGGGACAAGCCCAAGGATCTGAGTTGCTTCTGAAGATTGTTGACATTATGTTAAGGATACCTGGACTTATCAGAACTCAAAATCTCGTGAGAGAAGGATGAATGATACATGATCTTTATCCTTAAATAAGAAGATATGTAAATAAGAGTTCGAGCTTAGGACATTACCAGAGTAAGGATCATTGATCCTTCAGGGATCCTTGAAGGATACTTCCAATGTAAGGATCACTCATGCCAGAAGGATCCTTCTTCACATGAAATATTTCTTTAAGTGAACAGCATTCCAGGCTCTTGGTAACAAATTTCCTTCCATGGTTAGCAATCTGTATGCCCCCTTTCCTGCTTCGGCTTCAATCAAGTAAGGGCCTTCCCATTTTGGTGCCAATTTCCCATCAGCAGGATTGATGGTATTTTGGAATGCTTTTCTCAATACCATATCCCCAACTTGGAATTTCCTTATCCTGACATTTCTGTTGTAAGCACCAGCCATTCTTTGTTGGTAGCTAGCCATCCTTATCCTAGCCAGATCCCTGATTTCTTCAATAGTATCCAAGTCTTGAGCTAGGTTTGCATCATTCTCCTCAGGATCACGGATACTTGTTCTAGCAGTTGGAACCACCATTTCTGTTGGGATCACTGATTCTGCCCCAAACACCAAAGAGAAGGGTGTTTGACCAGTAGCATTCTTGGGAGTTGTCCTATCAGCCCAAAGCACATAAGGCAATTCCTCTGCCCATTTCCCCTTCTTGGATCCAAGTTTCTTCTTCAGATTGTTGATGATGATCTTGTTGGATGATTCTGCTTGACCATTGGCTTGTGGGTGGACTGGTGTTGATGTTATCATCTTAATCCCCCAACTGTCACAAAAGTTAGTAGTCCTGCTCCCAATAAATTGGGAACCATTGTCACATACAATTTCAGAAGGAATGCCAAATCTAGTTATAATGTTTCTCTTAATAAAGGATATAACTTCTTTCTCTCTGACTTGGGCAAAAGCTTCAGCCTCTATCCACTTGGAGAAGTAGTCAGTCATAGCAAGCATGAGTACTTTTCCACCAGGTGCCTTAGGGAGCTTGCCAACTATATCCATCCCCCATCTCATGAATGGCCAAGAGGATGGTATAGGATGTAGAAATTCTGCCGGCTGATGAAGGATATTGCTGTGTCTTTGGCAAGGATCACACTTCTTAGCATACTCCACAGCATCCCTTTTCATAGTTAGCCAGTAGTATCCTGTCCTTAAGATCCTTGAGAACAATGCCCTGCCCCCAGTGTGGTTTCCACAATCTCCTTCATGGAAGTCTTTTAACACTTCTTGAACTTCAGGATCCTCGATACATCTTAAATATGGTCCTGCAAGAGATCGCTTATATAACACATTATTTAAGATTGTGAATTGAGATACCTTAATCCTGAAAGCCCTTGGATTTTCTCCCATAGGAATCTCCCCGTGTCGTAAGTATCTTATGATTGGTGAGATCCATGATCCTGAATAAGGTTGAGTATCCTCACTAGGGATCATTGCAGTATCCTCTTCTATTTCCATGGCCACCTGAGTTTCAATAGCAGGAGCCAGGATATGGATGATGGGGATACTTATATCCTCTGGGATCTTCAAAGATGATCCTAGATTGGCCAATGCATCAGCTTCTGTATTTTCCTCCCTTGGTACCTGTGTCAAACTGAAGGAAACAAAGGAGAGTGCCAATTCTTTGACTATCTCTAAATATTTGGTTAGTTTTTCACCTTTAACAGCATAGGATCCATTAAAGTGATTAGTGATTAACAATGAGTCCACGTATACCTCAAGATACCTGATTCCCATATGTTTAGCAATTTGCAAACCAGCGATTAAGGCTTCATATTCAGCCTCATTATTAGTGGCTTGGAACTCACAAGCTATGGAATGGGGTATTATGTCCCCCTGTGGCGATTTTAGTAGTATACCAAGCCCCGTGCCTTTGACATTTGAGGATCCGTCGGTATGTAGTATCCAAGGATCCTTAGTTTCATCCAGCTGTTGGACTTCCAATTCGGCTTCCTTTTGTAAATCACTACTGAAATCAGCCACAAAGTCTGCTAATGCTTGGGATTTGATGGCTGTTCTGGGTTCATATCTTATATCATGGGCGCTAAGCTTTACTGCCCACTTAGCCATTCTTCCGGACATCTATGGTTTCCTGAGGACATTCTTAATTGGGAAATTAGTTCTAACAACAATAACATGGGTTTCAAAATAACGTCATAGTTTAGTAGATGCCATAATCAGTGCAAGAATAAGTTTTTCAAGGTGTGAATACCTGGATTCGGCATCAAGTAAACTCTTACTTACATAATAGACAGGATATTGTGTACCTTCATGATCCTTAACAAGGACTGCACTTACTGCTTTTGAGGATACCGCAAGGTATAAGGATAACACATCTCCTTTTTCTGGTTTCATCAATGCTGGGGCTGAGGACATGTATTCTTTTAGGGCTTGTAAGCATTCTCATGCTTTTCAGTCCATTCGAATTTCTTGTTCTTTCTTAGGATGTCATAGAATTCGTTACACTTTTCAGAGGATTTGGATATGAATCTGTTTAGAGCTGCTATCCTGCCTTTTAGCCTTTGCACATCCTTAGCTTTGGCAGGGGATTTGATATTCACCAATCCTTTGATTTGTTCCGGGCTTGCTTCAATGCCCCTCTGGGTCACCATATATCCTAGAAATTTACCAGCTTTAACACCAAAGTGACATTTTGAAGGATTAAGCTTCATGTTATAATTATCAAGGATATCAAATGCTTCCTCCAAGTCCCTTAGGTGATCCTCAGCTTTTTTGGATTTCACCACCATATCGTCTATGTACACTTCCATGGTTTGTCCAATTTGATCTTTGAACATCATATTCACCAGCCTTTGATATGTTGCACCTGCATTTCTTAATCCAAAAGGCATAGCAATATAACAATATAAACCGGTTGGGGTCATAAAAGCCGTATCCTCTTGGTCAGATGGTTCCATCTGAATTTGTTGGAATCCAGATGATACATCCATAAAGGTCAACAGTTCATGACCCGCCGTTGCATCCACCATGGAGTCAATGTGGGGTAATGGGAAAGGATCCTTGGGACATGCCTTATTCAAATCAGTGAAATCGACACATACCCTCCACTTTCCATTTTTCTTTTGAACAACAACCACATTGGCCAGCCATTTTGGATACTTTACCTCTCTAATCATACCTGCTCGAAGTAATCTTTCTACTTCTTCCTGGATAATGGCATTTCTTTCCGGTGCAAACTTCCTCCTTTTTTGATGGATTGGTTTGATTGACCTGTCAATGCCAAGTTTATGAGTGATAATATCCTTAGATATACCTGTCATATCCTCATGTTTCCATGCAAAGGTAGACTTTCTTCTTTTGAGGAAGGATACTATGTCTTCTTTCATCTTGCCAAGGATCCCTGATCCGATATAGATTTTTGATTCAGGATCATTAGGATCCAAAAGGATTTTGTCCACATCCTGTTCTCTCGCCTCCAAGACATTCCTTGGAGGATACTGTAATTGCTATTGCTCCCTTGGCTTCGAGGCTGGTTTCATTGACGAGGTGTAACAATCCTTAGCCTCCTGCTGATCACTGTCGATCTTGATTATTCCCCATGGGCTAGGGAGCTTCACACATTGATGGTAGGTGGATGGGACTGCCTTCATATCGTGTATCCAGGGCCTGCCAAGGATAACATTACAACAAGAGAAACAGTCAATAACACAAAATTTTTGATAATTATGTAATCCTTCACATAAATTGGGAGTTTGATGTCCCCCAGGGTTTTCTTAGTTTCGCCACTAAATCCCACAAGCACGGAGGATCTTGGAGTGATGTCTGATTCAGGAATACCCATTTTCTTCAGAACATCAAGTTGGATAATATTTACTGAGCTTCCTCCGTCAATAAGGATCCTGCGGACAAAATGGTTAGAGATAAAGAGGGTGATGACTAGACTATCATGATGAGGATCCTGAATGTTAATGCGATCATCCTCATCAAAGGTTATCGCTTTTCCTTCCGAGACACTTGATGTTCGAATAGGCCTTTCTCCGTTATCCATTTTAGCTTCCTTGGCATGCCTTTTAGCTGCTGAGAAGGATGTACCACAGATGTCTGATCCTCCAGAAATAAAGTTGATCACTTGTGCATTTGCCGGAGGAGCTGGAGCTTTCTCAGGGATCCTTTCAGGATCCTGAGTCCTTTGCTTTTTTCTTCCCAACAATTCTTTCAAATGCCCCTTGCTCAGCAGATATCCAATTTCCTTTCGTAATGTGATGCATTCCTCTGTCAAATGCCCAAAATCTTCATGGTATGCACACCACTTTGATTTATCTTAGGTTGCGGCTGGTTTATCGTTTTTTCTGGGCTATCTGGCTTTTTCTCCTAGATTCTGCATTGCAAGGATTAGTTCATGATTATCAACGGAAAAACAATATTCAGAAATCGGAGGATAATCCTTATCATCCTCTTCTTGGTCAACAACATGCACGTTCTGGTTGTCAGTTCTATTGTAGGATTTGAATTTGTTGCTCTTGAAAGAGGATCCTTGCTTTTCTTGTTTTGAGGACCCTACTTGTCTCTCCTGGATCCTCTTGTCATCCTCTAGCCGGATGAACCTGAGTGCCCGAGTTCTTACTTCGTCTAGGTTCCTGCACGGTGTCATAACAAGATCATCATAGAACAATGAATCCCTAAGCAATCCCATTTTGAAGGCCTCAACAGCCGTGGCCACATCCAAGTTGGGAATGTCCAAGGATTCTTTACTAAATTTGGTTATATAATCCCTTAATGATTCATTATGACCCTGAGTTATCCTATATAAATCACTAGTCAATTTTTCAAATTTTCTACTACAAGAGAATTGATTATTGAATAAATTAACTAAACTAGCAAACGAAGTAATAGAGTAAGGGGGAAGACTTAGCAGCCATTTAAGAGCTGATCCAGTAAGAGTGGATCCAAATCCCTTGCATAGGCATGCTTCCTTTAACTTTTCTGGAATTGGATTGATCTCCATCCTCTCCCTGTATTGTGCTATGTGTTCCTCAGGATCCGTAGTACCATCATACAGCTTCATAGTAGGGATATGGAACCTTTTGGGTATCTCAGCATCACAAATTGGTGGTGCGAAACGAGATACCTTATGGTTTCCATCTGCAATCTCCGGGATAGGTTTAACTACCCCTGGAACACTTGAGATCATATCCTTCAGTTTCTGCAGTTCTCTGGCCATAGCATGGTTGATACCTGTATCCTGCACGAATCCATGGTTAGTGGTAAGAGAATTATTTAAAGTGTTACCTCCCATCGGGTTCAAGTTAGGAACATTGGATGTGAATCCATATTGCTGGGATTCTGGGATGATGGATGGATCAGTGGAAGCAATGGTCTGCATCGGAATAAAATCTCCTTGATGGACATCTGGACTTCCTGTTTGCAAATTCTTCAAGGATCCTGGTATCTGAAGGGATCCCTGAATATGGGATGATCCTGGAACTAAGGAGGATCCTTGAACCTGGGATAATCCTGGAACGAAGGAGGATCCTTGAACCTGGGATAATCCTGGAACTAAGGAGGATCCTTGAACCTGGGATAATCCTGGAACGAAGGAGGATCCTGAGTTCATGAAGGATCCCATATGCTGAGTATAGGATCCTGCCGGTCGGAAATATGATCCTGATGCCTGAGTCACTACTGCTGGGCCGAAATGCACTCCTCTAAATCCACCCATATGTTGAACGCCTGGGGCCTCTGATGGCTGTGAAGTAACCATCGGAGTATCAAAATTCAAAGATTTGGGCATCAGTGGGGAATGATCCTCTGCCGTTTTCTTTTGTCTTTTGAGATCTCCGATTTCTCTGAGGATCCTGTCATTAGTTTCATCCTGCTGCTGCATACGATCCCTCATCTACAAAATCAAAGTAAATATATCACTAGTACTGGGAGCAGAAGAAGTTAGAGCAGAAGATGAAGGTTTAGAGAAGATAGGAGTTGGTCTCTTCTCAACATTTTTCTGAGATCCAGCTGGTGGTGGAGGCAAAGGTGGAATGCCATTAGATGAATTGACTGCAGACATCGCTGTGGAAGTATTCTTCAACGATGAAGCCATGCAACACTTCTAGAATGATCACCAATAGAAAAACTTTCTTATGAATGAAGCACCAATTGCCCCACGGTGGGCGCCAAACTGTTTTGGTCAAAAATCACACAAGGATAATGCAACCAAACTCTTATGTAAACGGGGAATGATGCTTGGTATGTTGAACAAAGTAAAGGATCACTTTGATGTAAAATACGCGAGTGACACAAGGATTTATACGAGGAAAAAGCCCTTGATCAATGAATGATCTCCGGCATAAAAAACCTCGGGTGATGGCAACTACCGGTCACCAAGCTTCAATATAACAAACAATATTTTTACAACTTCGGATGGTAACGAGCTAAGTACAAGGATCACTATAGTATCGTGTGTCAAAGCGTGTGAGAAATGTGTTGTGTCTTCCGAATGTTGAAGAGTGCTACTTATACAAGTGTGTCTGGTCGTATTTTAGGTAAATAACATAACTATTAGCTCGTTACCCCTTCAAGAATAGAAGTAAATTTAGCCTAAATTATCGCCCTTAAATTGTGCTGAGTTTCCATATTGTCCACAACGTCCATCTTTGATTATGCATATGCCAAAGTAGCGTGACAGGTTCCTTGTTTACGTTGTTAAGAGCGGATCCTACTCGAAATTCCTGCAAGACAACATTAAATCCAAAGAGAACAATCGTTAGTATGAGGATCCCTAGGATGGTCCGTGATCCTGATCCTGGAACTCTTCTGAGGATCACTATCTGCCAAAGAAACAAGGATCACTGGTTAGGATCACATGTAAGGATCATAAGTCATAAAAATCCAGCCCTAACAATTGCCCCCAAAATATAAGGAGTATTTATCTAATATAAACGAGTTATATTTTGCCGGTCTTATCTCTAACTGACTTAACGGATATATAGCCGTTACAATGGAACTATCCGTTGTGATCTGACGTCACAGAAGTGACAGCCCTGCACAAATCATCATTATAAATAGAAATAGGGATAGGATCGAATGCATTTAAATTCAAAGCGACTCCCTTTATAACCGTATTCGGAAGATCAACCAGGTATTCTCCTTCTCATCTTCTTCTCTTTTGCTCTGTTTTTCTTCTTCTTTCCGTTCTTCTGTAAAGATGTTGCTCCGGAACTCCCCGCATAAGGATCCTAAGAAGAACAGCCCCTTGAGGGGTCAAGGGATCATCAAAGATTCTCCCACCGAGAGGTGCTGTTTTACCGATCCTCAGATCGACAGAATCCGTCAATGCTTTCCGGCGAACACTCTCTTCAAGTCTTTTACCCCCACTGCTTTGAGTGATTTTATTTCTGATACTTGGGTAGCTTTCCCGGTTACTCCTTTCTTGATAGGATATTCGTATCCTTTCCCACAGTTCACTCAATCCTTTTTCTCTCTTACCGGCATGGCACAAATGGACGTTGTGGAGAACGTGGAAGCATGGCACAAAAGTCGGATAGTTTGTTAGTTTAGTTAGCTTCTATTTAAAAGGGGTGACGAGCTATTTTTAGAACACTTAGCCATTTTCAGCTACACACCCTCTCGTACAACTGCACTCTTGAAGCATTCAGCAAACACTTGATACTTTTCACACATTTTTACACATTTAACCATAGTGATCCTTATACCTAGCTCGTCACTATCCGAAGTTGTAAACATTTATTGATTTATTTGAGCTTGGTGATCGGTAGTTTCCATCACCCGAGGTTTTTTATGCCGGAGATCATTCATTGATCAAGGGCTTTTTCCTCGTATAAATCCTTGTGTCATTTGTGCAATTTACATTGAAGTGATCCTTATCATTGATCTTCATTTCAAGCATCATTCCCCATAACTAAGAGTTTGGTTGCATTATCCTCATTGATTTTTGACCAAAACACTTACTACATGAAATATCTTTTCAAATGGACAGCATTCCAAGCTCTTGGTAGCAAATCACCTTCCATTGTTAGCAACCGATATGCCCCCTTTCCTGCTTCATCTTTAATCAAATAAGGGCCTTCCCACTTTGGTGCCAACTTTCCTGTTAGGGATGGATTTTTATCATACGTGATCCTTATACGTGATCCTAACCAGTGATCCTTGTTTCTTTGGCAGACAGTGATCCTCAGCAGGACTTCAGGATCAGGATCATGGACTGTTAAAGGATCCTCATGCTAACAGTTACCTTCGTGTAATACAACATTATTTTGCAGGAACATCTAGCAGGATACGCTCTTAGCATCATAATCAAGGGACGCGTCTTCACAATTATAGCACGAGCTTAATCAAAGATAGACGTTGCGAAGGATATGGAAACTTAGCTTGATTTAAGGGCGGCAATTTAGGCTAGATTGTCTTTTATTTCTAAAGGGGTAATGAGCTGATTATCAGTCCTTTTACCTAAAATAGGTCACCTACACTTGTATATAAATCACCCTTCCTCATTCGGAAAAAGACACACGACGACACACAACACAATTCTCACACGCTTAGACACTCGAAACTATAGTGATCCTTGTACTCAGCTCATTATCATCCGAAGTTGTAACCATATTTTTCTTATATTGAAGTTGGTGATCGGTAGTTGCCATCACCCGAGGTTTTTTATGCCGGAGATCATACATTGATCAAGGGCTTTTTCCTCGTATAAATCATTGTGTCTTTGCATATTTCTCACAAAAGTGATCCTTTACTTTTATAATTAACCAAGCATCATACCCCGTTTACATAAAGTTTGGTTACATTATCCTTGTGTGATTTTTGACCAAAACAGTTTGGCGCCCACCGTGGGGCAATTGGTGCTTCATTCATAAGAAAACCTTTTGTTCGAAATCATTTCAAAGAATTACATGGCTTCATCATTGAAAAACATGTCCACGGCAATGTCTGCAGTCACCTCGTCCCAGAACATTCTGCCACCTCCACCGGCAGGATCCCAGAAGAATGCTGAGAAGAGACAAACTCCTACTAATTCTAAAACTCCATCTCTTTCTGCTATGAATTCTTATATTCCCAGTACTAGTGATGTATTTACTTTGATTTTGCAGATGAAGGATCGTATGCAGCGGCAGGATGAAACTAATGAAAGGATCCTCAGGGAAATTGGAGATCTCAAAAGACAAAAGAAAACGGCAGAGGATCATTCCCCACTGATGCCCAAATCCTTGAGCTTTGATACTCCAATGATTACTTCTCAGCCATCAGGAATTCCAGACGTGCAAATTATGGGAGAATCAAGAGGATTGCACCTCGGATCGACAGCAATGACTCAGGCATCTGGCTCACACTTTTAGCCGGCAGGATCCTATCCCCAGCATATGGGATCCTTCATGAATTCGGGAGCCTATCCGGGAGCACAGCAGTTTCAAGGATCCTACTTTATTCCAGGATCATCCCAGGGTCAAGGATCCTCCTTCATTCCAGGATCATCCCAGGTTCAAGGATCCTCCTTTGTTCCAGGTTCATCCCAGGTTCAAGGATCCTCCTTCGTTCCAGGATCATCCCAGATACCAGGATCCTCCCAAATACCAGGATCCTTCCAGATGCCAGGATTCCTAAAAAGTTTGCAAACAGGAAGTCCAGATGTCCATCAAGGGGACTTCATTCCAATGCAGACCATTGCTTCCACTGGTCCCTCCGTTATCCCCGAATCCCAGCAACATGGATTCACTAACTTAAACTCAATGGGAGGTAACACTTTAAATAATTATCTTGCCACTAACCATGGGTTCATGCAGGATACAGGTGTCAATCATGCTATGGCCAGGGAATTACAGAAACTAAAAGATATGATCTCAAGTGTTCCAGGGGTAGTCAAGCCTATCCCGGAGATTGCAGATGGAAGCCACAAGTTATCTCGCTTTGCACCACCAATTTGTGATGCAGAGGTACCCAAAAGGTTCCATATCCCTACTATGAAGCTGTATGATGGTACAACGGATCCAGAGGAGCACATAGCACAATACAGGGAGAGGATGGAGATCAATCCTATCCCAGAAAAGCTGAAGGAAGCATGCCTATGTAAAGGATTTGGATCCACTCTTACTAGATCAGCTCTTAAGTGGCTGCTAAGTCTTCCCCCTTACTCTATTACTTCATTTGCTAATTTAGTTAATTTATTCAATAACCAATTCTCTTGTAGTAGAAAATTTGAAAGATTAACCAGTGATTTATATTGGGTAACCCAAGGTCATAATGAATCATTAAGGGATTACATAACTAAATTTAGTAAAGAATCCTTGGACATTCCCAACCTGGATATGGCTACGGCTGTTGAAGCCTTCAAAATGGGACTGCTTAAGGATTCATTATTCTATGATGATTTTGTTATGACACCATGCAGGAATTTAGATGAAGTAAGAACTCAGGCACTCAGGTTCATCCGGCTAGAGGATGACAAGAGGATCCAGGAGAGACAAGTAGGATCCTCAAAACAGGAGAAGCAAGGATCCTCCTTCAAGAACAACAAATTCAAATCCTACCATAGAAATGAGAACCAGAATGTGCATGCTGTTGACCAAGAAGAGGATGATGAAGATTATCCTCCAATCTCAGAATATTGTTTTTCCGTTGATAATCATGAACTAATCCTTGCAATGCAGAATCTAGGTGAAAAAGCTAGGTGGCCCAGGAAGAATGATAAACCATCCGGGACTAAAGACAAGTCAAAATGGTGTGCATACCATGAGGATTTCGGGCATCTAACTGAAGAATGCATAGCTTTAAGAAAAGAGATTGGATATCTGTTAAGCAAGGGGCACCTAAAAGAATTATTGGGAAGAAAAAAGCAAAGGACTCAGGATCCTGAAAGGATCCCTGAAAAGGCTCCAGCACCTCCGGCAAACGCACAAGTGATCAACTTTATTTCCGGAGGATCAGACATCTGTGGTACATCCTTCTCGGCGGCCAAAAGACATGCAAAGGAGTCAAAAATGGATAATGGAGAAAGGCCTATTAGAACATCAAGTGTCTCAGAAGGGAAGATGATAACGTTTGATGAGGATGATCGCATTAACATTCATGATCCTCATCATGATAGTTTAGTTATCACTCTCTTTATCTCTAACCATTTTGTCCGCAGGATCCTTATCGATGGAGGAAGCTCAGTGAACATTATCCAGCTTGATGTTCTGAAGAAAATGGGAATCCCAGAATCAGACATCACACCAAGATCCTCCGTGCTTGTAGGATTCAGTGGAGAAACGAAGAAAACTCTGGGGGACCTCAAACTCCCAATCTACGTGGAAGGATTACATAATTATCAGAAATTTTGTGTTATTGACTGTTTGTCTTGTTGCAATGTTATCCTTGGCAGGCCTTGGATACATGATATGAAAGCAGTCCCATCCACCTACCATCAATGTGTGAAGCTCCCTAGCCCATGGGGGATAATCAAGATCGACAGTGATCAGCAGGAGGCTAAGGATTGTTATACCTCATCCATGAAGCCAACCTCGAAGTCAAGGGAGCAATAGCAATTACAGTATCCTCCGAGGAATGTCTTGGAGGCAAGGGAACAAGATGTGGACGAAATCCTCTTGGATCCTAGTGATCCTGAATCAAAAATCTATATCGGATCAGGGATCCTTGGCAAGATGAAAGAAGACTTAATATCCTTCCTCAAAAGAAGAAAATCTACCTTTGCTTGGAAACATGAAGATATGACAGGTATATCTAAGGATATTATTACTCACAAACTTGGCATTGACAGGTCTATCAAACCAATCCATCAAAAAAGGAGGAAGTTTGCACCAGAAAGGAATGCCATTATCCAAGAAGAAGTAGAGAGACTACTTCGAGCAGGTATGATCAGAGAGGTAAAGTATCCAAAATGGTTAGCCAATGTGGTCGTTGTCCAAAAGAAAAACGGAAAGTGGAGGGTATGTGTCGATTTCACAGATTTAAATAAGGCATGTCCCAAGGATCCTTTCCCATTACCCCACATTGACTCCATGGTGGATGCAACAGCGGGGCATGAACTGTTGACCTTTATGGATGCATCATCTGGATTTCAACAAATTCAGATGGAACCATCCGACCAAGAGGATACAGCCTTTATGACCCCAACAGGTTTGTATTGTTATATTGCCATGCCTTTTGGATTGAGAAATGCAGGTGCAACATATCAAAGGCTGGTGAATATGATGTTCAAAGATCAAATTGGACAAACTATTGAAGTATACATAGATGATATGGTAGTCAAATCAAAGAAAGCTGAGGATCACCTAAGGGATTTGGAAGAAGCATTTGATATCCTTGATAATTATAACATGAAGCTTAATCCTTCAAAGTGCCACTTTGGTGTTAAGGCAGGTAAATTCCTAGGATATATGGTAACTCAGAGGGGCATTGAGGCAAGTCCGGAGCAAATTAAAGCACTAGTAAACATCAAGTCCCCTGCCAATGCTAAGGATGTGCAAAGGCTAACAGGCAGGATAGCAGCTCTGAACAGATTCATATCAAAATCCTCAGAAAAATATAAAGAATTTTACGATATCCTAAGGAAGAACAAGAAGTTTGAATGGACTGAGAAACATGAGAATGCTTTACAAGCCCTTAAAGAATATATGTCCTCAGCACCAGCATTATCAAAGCCCGAAAAAGGAGATGTGTTATCCTTATATTTGGCGGTATCCTCAACCGCTGTAAGTGCTGTCCTTGCTAAGGATCACGAAGGTACACAATATCCTATCTACTATGTAAGTAAGAGTTTACTTGATGCCGAATCCAGGTACTCACACCTCGAAAAACTTATTCTTGCATTAATCATGGCATCAACTAAGTTAAGGCATTATTTTGAAACCCATACTATTGTTGTTAGAACTAACTTTCCAATTAAGAATGTCCTCAGGAAACCAGAGATGTCAGGAAGAATGGCTAAGTGGGCAGTAAAGCTTAGTGCCCATGATATAAGATATGAGCCAAGAACAGCCATTAAATCCCAAGCACTAGCTGACTTTGTGGCTGATTTCAGTAGTGATCTACAAAAAGAAGCAGAATTGGAGGTCCAACAGCTGGATGAGACCAAGGATCCTTGGATACTACACACTGATGGATCCTCAAATGTCAAGGGCACAGGGCTCGGGATACTACTAAAATCGCCACAGGGGGACATAATACCCCACTCCATAGCCTGTGAGTTCCAAGCAACTAACAATGAGGCTGAATATGAAGCCTTAATTGCTGGCTTGCAAATTGCTAAGGATATGGGGGTAAAGTATCTTAAAGTATATGTAGACTCATTATTGATCACCAATCACTTTAATGGATCCTATGCTGTTAAAGGTGAAAAACTAACCAAATATTTAGAGATAGTCAAGGAATTGGCACTCTCTTTTGTCTCTTTCAGCTTAACACAGGTACCAAGGGAGGATAACACGGAAGCTGATGCATTGGCCAACTTAGGATCATCCTTAAAGATTCCAGAAGATATAAGTATCCCTATCATCCATATCCTGGCTCCTGCCATTGAAAATCAGGTGGCCATGGAAATAGAAGAGGATACTGCAGTGGTCCCTAGTGAAGAAACTCAATCCTATTCAGGATCATGGATCTCGCCAATTATGAGATACTTGCAATACGGAGAGATTCCGATGGGAGAAAATCCTAAAGCTTTCAGGATTAAGGTATCTCAATTCACAATCTTAAATAATGCATTGTATAAACGATCTCTTGCAGGACCATATTTAAGATGTATCGAGGATCCTGAAATTGAAGAAGTGTTGAGAGACTTCCATGAAGGAGATTGTGGAAACCACACTGGGGGCAGGGCATTGTTCTCAAGGATCCTTAGAACAGGATACTACTGGCCAACCATGAAAAGGGATGCTGTAGAATATGCTAGGAAATGTGATCCTTGTCAAAGACACAGCAATATCCTTCATCAACCAGCTGAATTGCTACACCCTATACCATCCTCTTGGCCATTCATGAGATGGGGGATGGATATAGTTGGCAAGCTCCCTAAAGCACCTGGTGGAAAAGTATTTATGCTTGCCATGACTGATTACTTCTCTAAGTGGATAGAAGCTGAAGCCTTTGCTCAAGTCAGAGAAAAAGAAGTTATATCCTTTATCAAAAGAAACATTATAACTAGATTTGGCATTCCCTTTTTCTTTAGTATTTGGGGCAGAAGCAGTGATCCCAACAGAGATGGTGATCCCAACCGCTAGAACAAGTACTCGTGATCCTGAAGAGAATGCTACAATCCTGGCTCAGGATTTGGATACTATTGAGGAAATCAGGGACCTGGCTAGGATAAGGATGGCAAGCTACCAACAAAGAATGGCTGGTGCTTACAACAAAAATGTTAGGATAAGGAAGTTCCAAGTCAGAGATATGGTGTTGAGAAAAACATTCCAAAACACTATTAATCCTGCTGACGGGAAGTTAGCACCAAAGTGGGAAGGCCCTTACTTGATTGAAGCTAAAGCAGGAAAGGGGGCATACAGATTGCTAACCATGGAAGGAAACTTGTTACCAAGAGCCTGGAATGCTATTCACTTAAAGAGATACTTTATGTGAACATGATCCTTCAAGCATGTGATCCTTATATTGAAGTATCCTCGAAGGATCCCGGTGATGTCAGTGATCCTTACTCTGGTAATGTCCTTATCTTAAAATTATTACATTTTCTTACTTTTTACCAAAGGATAAGGATCCTGTATCCTTCATCCTCTTCTCACGAACCATTTGAGTTATGATAGTTCAGGTATCCACAGCATATCGTCAAAGATCTTCAGAAGCAACGCAGATCCTTGGGTCTAACCCCAGTTATCCTTGGGATTATCCCCAGTTTCCGCCAGCAGCGCACGATGATCCTGATATAGTTCACGTCTTTGGGACCAGTACCCACTTCCGGGGCTGACAACCTCATCGTACTGGCTATACCCAGGATCCTACGTATAATGGTAGACGTACCATACATCCGTTCATAAGGTTTCTAACGTTTTCACGTTAGCTAAGGTTTTGACATTTTCATGTCACTAAGTTTGGATAGTCGCCAGTAAGGGCCATACTCCAGTTTACATACGATCCTTTGGGCTTGTCCCCAGTTATCCTTTGGGCTCGTCCCCAGTTATCCTTTGGGCTTGTCCCCAGTGATCCTTTGGGATCATCCCCAGTTGTCCTTTGGGCTTGTCCCCAGTCAATAACTTATCTTTTATGTTGGCTTAGTCCCAAGTTATACTCCATTTTTTCAGGTTTTCGAAGTTAAACAATTAAGGATCCTTAATCCTTATTATCCATTAAAGTTTTACTTATGGTTATCCCGATTAAAGGTTAGGATCCTAACTTGGATCCTCAGGTATGATCCTTAACTATTTTCAATTTCATTATTCATTTGAATAACCTTTAGACCTTGACAACTGAACCTATGATCCTTAAAATAAACTACCTTGAAAATTTTCGATTATAGGATATTTGATCCAGGATCATATCCTAAATTTCTTGAACATGGTTTGCTTAACTATTGTTACAAATATATTTCTAAAACAATTGGAAACTAAAAAGATAAATAGAGGATAACAACACAGGATAAGCCAGAAAGATTAAGGTTATATTATTAACAAAAGGATCTTTAACCCTTGCAAAAAGTTGTCAAAATTGCTAACCCACATTTCTACCAGCAAAACGTGGCCCGTCCACATGGGTTAGCAAAGGGTGTCCATTGTCTTTGCGGTCTTAGCAGGTGCAGAAAATTAAAAGCGGCAGGATCACAAAGGCTTCATCCCCCAAACAGAGGATCCCTCCACCTTTTGTAATCCTACCTATTGTCCAAAGGATCCAGGATCCTTAACCCTAAAAACTATTGTTCAAAGATTACAAACCATAATTGTTTCAAACCACAAACAAACCACTACCAAACTCAAAAAATTGGGCTCCGGCCTAGTCTCGAAATATCCATCATCGCCCAATCCAGCAGCTTACACCTTTGCTGCTCCATCACCACCAGCTTCTCCACCCTGATCCTTGTCAGCATCACCGCCCTCCAGCATTGGGATCTCCTCTGCTTCGTCCTCATCCTCCAGCTCTGCCAATCTTGCCTTCCAACCCTCCACGTCCCATGAGCTCTTGTCAAAGGCAGGATCCTGAGCCTCCGCAGCCATTTGTAGTTGTATCTTGTACATAGCAGTTGCGGCAGAGACCTTGGCATCCTGGATGATCTCCTGCTTCTCGCCATCCATGTCAATTAGCCTTTGAGCAGCCTCATCCTTTGTAGCCCGGAGTTCCTTCTCAAGATCGGCTATCTTGAGATCCTTTAACACGCCCATTTGTTGGAGGTCGGCGATTTAGCTCTCCTGATCCTCGACGTGGCCAAGGTAGGTCTCAATCTCAGCAAGTTTCTGTAAAAGAGAAAAAAGGTAAGTTCAGGATCAAGTGATCCTCAAAAAAGCAGGATATACAGGCAGAATATACAAGCAGGATATTAGAGAAGTATAACCAACAGGGGCAATGATCCTTACCTCATTGACATAGTCAAGGAACTGTTGGCGGATCAGGGGAAATCCTTGGAGATCCTCAGAAGTCTTCCTCTTCTTTCCCTTACCCCTAATGGATGCTTTAGGGGCTGAAGCGGAGGGACTGGCAGCAGAAGTCTTTCTCCTCGAAGACTTGACGTTGGTGAGATCATCTATCCCGAACTTGGAGGCAGACTTGGCAGATTTGGCAGACTTCCCAACACCTACACAATCAAAACAAGATAAGTTCCCTTACTAATTAAACAATCTAGCATATAACTTACTTTTTATAAGGATACTTACTTGACATAGTGGCAGATGCGGAGGATACTTCTTGTGAATCTTGGACGGTGACTCGGAAACTTCTAACCTCAGGATCAAGCTTTTTAAAAGCTAAGACTCTTTCTCTTGCAGCAGGGGTTAACTTAAGATGAGCAATGGATATAGCTGCACAAAAAATAAAAAGGACATTAGTGATCCTCATCATATGAGACAAGTCCGATAGTGATCCTTCCAGGATCCTCTACCCTACCATGAGTGGCCCATTCCTTGGGCAGATCCTTCCCATCTGGGATGGTATCCCTTCTAACAAAGAAAAAGCGACGCTTCCAGTTTGTGTCATTCTTAGTAACCTTGAAGACAGGGTGATCCTCCCCAGCTTTCCGTTTCAGCAAGTATCGATGAGAACCAAACGTAGTGAGATCATAAAGCTCAGCCAACTCCGCCATCCCTAGGTCAATCCCTTCCTGCTCGATGATCCTATCGAAGGTATACAGAACTCTCCAGATCATCGGCATAGCTTGGATGAAAGAGATGCCGGTTAAAGAAAAGAATGATTGGGTGAAGGCTGGAAAAGGATACGAATATCCTATGGTGAACGGAGTTGCAGGGAAAGCCACCCAGGTGTCGGAGATAAAATCACTTAAAGCGGTAGAAGAAAAAGATTTAAAAACGGTATCCGCCGGAAAACAGTGACGGATCCTATCAATGAGAGCATCGGTATAACAGCATCTCTCGGTAGGAGAATCCTTGATGATCCCTTGGCTTTTCAACGGACTACTCTTCTTGGGATCCTTATGAGGAGAATTTCGGAGCAACATATTTGCGGCAAAACAAAAACAGAGCAAGAACAGAAAAAACAAAGCAGAAAAAGGAAGAAAGAAAGGAAGAGAATACCTGATCGATCTTCGGTAGCGATTATAAAGGGAAGATATGTCGAATTTAAATGCAGAGTGATCCTAACCCTATCTCCTATTTATAATCATGATTTGCAGGGATTGTCACATCTATGACGTAAGGGTTGCAACGGCTAGTTCGATATTAACGGCTAGTTATCCGAGTCATTCATTGCAGATAAGATCAAAGCAAAATATAACTCATTTATTTACAATAAACTCCTTATATTTTGGGGGCAATTGTTAGGGCTGGATTTTTATCATACGTGATCCTTATACGTGATCCTAACCAGTGATCCTTGTTTCTTTGGCAGACAGTGATCCTCAGCAGGACTTCAGGATCAAGATCATGGACTGTTAAAGGATCCTCATGCTAACAGTTACCTTCGTGTAATACAACATTATTTTGCAGGAACATCTAGCAGGATACGCTCTTAGCATCATAATCAAGGGACGCGTCTTCACAATTATAGCACGAGCTTAATCAAAGATAGACATTGCGAAGGATATGGAAACTTAGCTTGATTTAAGGGCGGCAATTTAGGCTAGATTGTCTTTTATTTCTAAAGGGGTAATGAGCTGATTATTAGTCCTTTTACGTAAAATAGGTCACCTACACTTGTATATAAATCACCCTTCCTCATTCGGAAAAAGACACACGACGACACACCACACAATTCTCACACGCTTAGACACTCGAAACTATAGTGATCCTTGTACTCAGCTCATTATCATCCGAAGTTGTAACCATATTTTTCTTATATTGAAGTTGGTGATCGGTAGTTGCCATCACCCGAGGTTTTTTATGCCGGAGATCATACATTGATCAAGGGCTTTTTCCTCGTATAAATCATTGTGTCTTTGCATATTTCTCACAAAAGTGATCCTTTACTTTTATAATTAACCAAGCATCATACCCCGTTTACATAAAGTTTGGTTACATTATCCTTGTGTGATTTTTGACCAAAACATTTCCATCAGCAGGATTGGTGGTATTGTGAAATGCTTTCCTTAGTACCATATCACTGTTAGGGGAGGATTTTCTAACAATTAGTGATCCTTGCTTGTTATCCTAATAGTGATCCTTACTTCTGTGACAGATAGTGATCCTCAGAAGAGCTTCAGGATCAGGATCATGGATCACCTTAAGGATCCTCATACTAACGATTGTTTGTTTATATTTCGTATTGTTTTGCAGGAGTAATAAGCTTGACTTGGTCTTGGCAACGTTACTATGGAATATTCCACGGGTATTTCGCACACGTTTGACTGGAAATGGACGTTGTGGAGAACGTGAAAGCATGGCACAAAAGTCGGATAGTTTGTTAGTTTAGTTAGCTTCTATTTAAATGGGGTGACGAGCTATTTTTAGAACACTTAGCCATTTTCAGCTACACACCCTCTCGTACAACTGCACTCTTGAAGCATTCAGCAAACACTTGATACTTTTCACACACTTTTACACATTTAACCATAGTGATCCTTGTACCTAGCTCGTCACTATCCGAAGTTGTAAACATTTATTGATTTATTTGAGCTTGGTGATCGGTAGTTTCCATCACCTGAGGTTTTTTATGCCGGAGATCATTCATTGATCAAGGGCTTTTTCCTCGTATAAATCCTTGTGTCATTTGTGCAATTTACATTGAAGTGATCCTTATCATTGATCTTCATTTCAAGCATCATTCCCCATAACTAAGAGTTTGGTTGCATTATCCTCATTAGATTTTTGACCAAAACATTTTGGCGCCCACCGTGGGGCAATTGGTGCTTCATTCCTAAGAAGTTTTCTGTTGGTGATCATTCCGGTTCATTGCATACAAGTACATGGCTTCATCATTGAAGAACACCTCTACTGCAATGTCTGCGGTCAATTCATCTCAGGGCATTCCACCTTTGCCTCCACCACCTGCTGGATCTCAGAAAAATGCTGAGAAGAAACCAACTCCCATTTTCTCCAAACCTCCAACTTCTTCTGCTTCTTACACTCCCACTACTAGTGACATGTTTACTTTGATTTTGCAGATGAAGGATCATATACAGCAACAGGATAAGACCAATGAGAGGATTCTTAAAGAAATTGGAGATCTGAAGAAACAAAAGAAAGCGACAGAGGATCATTCTCCACTGGTGCCCAGATCTTTGAATTTTGATACCCCGGTGATCACTTCTCAGCCATCGGTGGTTCCAGACGTGCAATATGTGGGTGGACCAAAAGGAGTGCACTACGGATCAGCAATAGTGACTCAGGCATCAGGTTCATATTTCCAGCCAGCAGGATCCTATCCTCAGCATATGGGATCCTTCATGAATTCAGGAGGCTACTCAGGAGCGCAGCAGATTCAAGGATCTTCCTTTGTTCCAGGATCATCCCAGGTTCAAGGATCTTCCTTCGTTCCAGGATCATCCCGGGTTCAAGGATCCTCCTTTGTTCCAGGATCATCCCAGGTTCAAGGATCCTCATTTGTTCCAGGATCATCCCAGGTTCAAGGATCCTCCTTTGTTCCAGGATCATCCCAGGTTCAAGGATCCTCCATTGTTCCAGGATTATCCCAGGTTCAAGGATCCTCCTTTGTTCCAGGATCATCCCAGGTTCAAGGATCCTCCTTTGTTCCAGGATCATCCCAGGTTCAAGGATCCTCCTTTGTCCCAGGATCATCCCAGGTTCAAGGATCCTCCTATGTCCCAGGATCATCTCAGTTTCAAGGATCCTTCCAGATGCCAGGATCCTTGAGGAATTTGCAAACAGGAAGTTCAGATGTCCATCAGGGAGATTTTATTCCGATGCAGACCATTGCTTCCACTGGTCCTTCGGTCATTCCAGAGTCTCAGCAACATGGGTTCACATTTGGTGTTCCTAATTTGAACCCGGTGGGAGGTAACACTCTTAATAATTCTCTTACAACTAACCATGGATTCATGCAGGATACAGGTATTAACCATGCCATGGCCAGAGAATTGCAAAAGCTTAAGGATATGATATCAAGTGTCCCAGGAGTGGTCAAACCTATCCAGGAGATTGCAGATGAAAGCCATAAAATATCTCGTTTTGCACCACCCATTTGTGATGCTGAGATACCCAAGAGGTTCCATGTGCCAACCATGAAGCTGTATGATGGTTCGACGGATCCTGAAGAGCACATAGCACAATACAGGAAGAGGATAGAGATCAATCCAATCCTAGAAAGGTTAAAGGAAGCATGCCTGTGCAAGGGGTTCGGATCCACTCTTACTGGATCAGCTCTCAAATGGCTGCTAAGTCTTCCCCCTTACTCTATTACCTCATTTGCTAATCTAGTTAACTTATTCAATAATCTGTTTTCTTGTAGTAGAAAATTTGAACGATTAACTAGTGACCTATATAGGATAACCCAGGGTCATAATGAATCACTAAGGGATTACATTACCAAATTTAGTAAAGAATCCTTAGACATTCCCAACTTGGATATAGCTGTTAGGGCTGGATTTTTATAATACATGACCCTTACATGTGATCCTAACCAGTGATCCCTGTTTCTTTGGCAGATAGTGATCCTCAGCAGAGTTCCAGGATTAGGATCACGGACCATCATAGGATCCTCATGCTAACAGTTGCTTTCATTGAACTTAATGTCATTTTGCAGGAATGTCTAGCAGGATCCGCTCTTAGCATCACAATCAAGGGACGCGTCTTTACAACTTTGGCATATGCTTAATCAGAGATGAACGTTGTGAAGGATATGGAAACTTGGCATGATTTAAGGGCGATAATTTAGGCTAGATTTACTCTTATTTCTAAAGGGGTAATGAGCTGATTATTAGTTTGTTTACCTAAAATAGGCCACTCACACTTGTATATATAACACTCTTCCCCATTCGGAAGACACACAACACAATTCTCACACGCTTAGACACACTTTACGATAGTGATCCTTGTACTCAGCTCATTATCATCCGAAGTTGTTACCATATTTTCATATATTGAAGTTGGTGATCGGTAGTTGCCATCACCCGAGGTTTTTTATGCCGGAGATCATTCATTGATCAAGGGCTTTTTCCTCGTATAAATCCTTGTGTCATTTGCATATTTCTTATCAAAGTGATCCTTAACTTTTTCAACAAACCAAGCATCATTCCCCGTTTACTTAGAGTTTGGTTGCATTATCCTTGTGTGATTTTTGACCAAAACAGTTTGGCGCCCACCGTGGGGCAATTGGTGCTTCATTCATAAGAAAACTTTCTGTTCGAAATCATTTCAAAGAGTTACATGGCTTCATCATTGAAGAATACATCCACAGCGATGTCGGCAGTCAATTCATCTACTGGCATTCCACCTTTGCCTCCACCACCAGCTGGATCTCAGAAAAATGCTGAGAAGAGACCAACTTCTATCTCCTCTAAACCATCATCTTCTGCTCTAACTTCTTCTGTTCCCAGTACTAGTGATATATTTACTTTGATTTTGCAGATGAGGGATCGTATGCAGCAGCAGGATGAAACTAATGACAGGATCCTCAGAGAAATCGGAGATCTCAAAAGGCAAAAGAAAACGGCAGAGGATCATTCCCCACTAATGCCCAAATCATTGAATTTTGATACTCCAACGATTACTTCTCAGCCACCAGAGGTCCCAGACATTCAATATATGGGTGGATTAAGAGGAGTGCATTTCAGCCCAGCAACAATGACTCAGGCATCAGGATCATATTTTCAACCGGCTGGATCCTACGCCCAGCATTTGGGGTCCTTCATGAGCTTAGGATCCTCCTTTGTCCCAGGATCATCCCAGGTTCAAGGATCCTCCTTCGTTCCAGGATCATCCCAGGTTCAAGGATCCTCCTTTGTTCCGGGATCGTCTCAGATACCAAGATCCTCCCAGATGCCAGGATCCCTAAAGAGTTTGCAAACAGGAAATCTAGATGTCCATCAAGGAGATTTTATTCCAATGCAGACCATTGCTTCCACTGGTCCATCCATTATCCCAGAATCCCAGCAATATGGATTCACACCCAATGTTCCTAACTTGAACCCGATGGGAGGTAACACCTTAAATAATTATCTTACCACTAACCATGGATTCGTGCAGGATACAGGTATCAATCATGCTATGGCCAGGGAGTTGCAGAAGCTGAAGGATATGATCTCAAGTGTTCCAGGGGTAGTCAAGCCTATCCTAGAGATTGCGGATGGAAGCCATAAGGTATCTCGTTTTGCACCACCAATTTGTGATGCAGAGGTACCCAAAAGGTTCCATATCCCTACTATGAAGCTGTATGATGGTACAACGGATCCTGAGGAGCATATAGCACAATACAGGGAGAGGATGGAGATCAATCCAATCCCAGAAAAGTTAAAGGAAGCATGCCTATGTAAAGGATTTGGATCCACTCTTACTGGATCAGCTCTTAAATGGCTGCTAAGTCTTCCCCCTTACTCTATCACTTCATTTGCTAATTTAGTTAATTTGTTCAATAATCAATTCTCTTGTAGTAGAAAATTTGAAAGACTAACTAGTGATTTATATAGGGTAACTCAAAGTCATAATGAATCATTAAGGGATTATATAACTAAATTCAGTAAAGAATCCTTGGACATTCCCAACTTGGATATGGCCACGGCTGTTGAGGCCTTCAAAATGGGACTGCTTAAGGATTCATTGTTCTATGATGATCTTGTTATGACACCGTGCAGGAACTTAGATGAAGTAAGAACTCGGGCACTCAGGTTCATCCGGCTAGAGGATGACAAGAGGATCCAGGAGAGACAAGTAGGATCCTTAAAACAGGAGAAGCAAGGATCCTCCTTCAGGAGCAATAAATTCAAATCCTACCATAGAAATGACAACCAGAACGTGCATGCTGTTGACTAAGAAGAGGATGATGAGGATTATCCTCCGATTTCTGAATATTGTTTTTCTGTTGACAATCATGAACTAATCCTTGCAATGCAGAATCTAGGAGAAAAAGCCAGATGGCCCAGAAAGAATGATAAACCCTCCGGGACTAAAGACAAGTCAAAGTGGTGTGCATACCATGAGGATTTCGGGCATCTAACTGAAGAATGCATCGCATTAAGAAAAGAAATTGGATATCTGCTAAGCAAGGGACATTTGAAAGAATTGTTGGGAAGGAAAAAGCAAAAGACTCAGGATCCTGAAAGGATCCCTGAAAAAGCTCCAGCCCCTCCGGCAAACGCACAAGTGATCAACTTTATTTCCGGAGGATCAGACATCTGTGGTACATCCTTCTCAGCGGCTAAAAGGCATGCAAAGGAAGCTAAAATGGATAATGGAGAAAGACCTATTCGAACATCAAGTGTCTCGGAAGGAAAAACGATAACGTTTGATGAGGATGATCGCATTAACATCCAGGATCCTCATCATGATAGTTTAGTTATAACTCTCTTTATCTCTAACCATTTTGTCCGCAGGATCCTTATCGACGGAGGAAGCTCAGTAAACATTATCCAGCTTGATGTTCTAAAGAAAATGGGTATCCCGGAATCAGACATCACACCAAGATCCTCCGTGCTTGTGGGATTCAGTGGAGAAACTAAGAAAACCCTGGGGGACATTAAACTCCCAATCTACGTGGAAGGATTACATAATTATCAAAAATTTTGTGTTATTGACTGTTTATCTTGTTGCAATGTTATCCTTGGCAGGCCCTGGATACATGATATGAAAGCAGTCCCATCCACCTACCATCAATGTGTGAAACTCCCTAGCCCATGGGGGATAATCAAGATCGACAGTGATCAGCAGGAGGCTAAGGATTGTTATACCTCATCCATGAAGCCAACCTCGAAGCCAAGGGAACAATAGCAATTACAGATTCCTCCAAGGAATGTCTTGGAGGCAAGGGAACAAGATGTGGACGAAATCCTCTTAGATCCTAGTGATCCTGAATCAAAAAATCTATATCGGATCAGGGATCCTTGGCAAGATGAAAGAAGACATAATATCCTTCCTAAAAAGAAGAAAATCTACCTTTGCATGGAAACATGAAGATATGACAGGTATATCTAAGGATATTATCACTCATAAACTTGGTATTGACAGGTCTATCAAACCAATCCATCAAAAAAGGAGGAAGTTTGCACCAGAAAGGAATGCCATTATCCAAGAAGAAGTAGAGAGACTACTTCGAGCAGGTATGATCAGAGAGGTAAAATATCCAAAATGGTTAGCCAATGTGGTTGTTGTCCAAAATAAAAACGGAAAGTGGAGGGTGTTTGTCGATTTCACTGATCTGAATAAGGCATGTCCCAAGGATCCTTTCCCACTACCCCACATTGACTCCATGGTGGATGCAACGGCGGGGCATGAACTGTTGACCTTTATGGATGCATCATCTGGATTCCAACAAATTCAGATGGAACCATCTGACCAAGAGGATACAGCCTTTATGACCCCAACCGGTTTATATTGTTATATTGCCATGCCTTTTGGACTAAGAAATGCAGGTGCAACATATCAAAGGCTGGTGAATATGATGTTCAAAGATCAAATAGGACAAACTATGGAAGTATACATAGATGATATGGTAGTCAAGTCAAAGAAAGCTGAGGATCACCTAAGGGACTTGGAGGAAGCATTTGATATCCTTGATAATTATAACATGAAGCTTAATCCTTCAAAATGCCACTTTGGTGTTAAAGCAGGTAAATTTCTAGGATATATGGTAACTCAGAGGGGCATCGAAGCAAGCCCGGAGCAAATTAAAGCACTAGTGAATATCAAGTCCCCTGCCAATGCTAAGGATGTGCAAAGGCTAACAGGCAGGATAGCAGCTCTGAACAGGTTTATATCAAAATCCTCAGAGAGATGTAAAGAAATTTATGATATCCTAAGGAAAAACAAGAAATTTGAATGGACTGAAAAGCATGAGAATGCTTTACAAGCCCTTAAAGAATATATGTCCTCAGCACCAGCATTAATGAAACCCGGAAAAGGAGATGTGTTATCCTTATACCTAGCGGTATCCTCAACCGCTGTAAGTGCAGTCCTTGTTAAGGATCACGAAGGTACACAACATCCTATCTACTATGTAAGTAAGAGTTTACTTGATGC